>NC_091066.1:3758469-4101802 GCF_000393655.2 Nicotiana sylvestris | reverse complement strand
TCTATCAATACATTTCGAATCACCTGTGTGTCTGTTCGATTCTTATTTGCTATTGATTGTATGTGTTGTAATTCGTGTAGTCGATTGGATAAGTGTCGTCAATTAGTTTTACATGCTTGAATGTTAGAATAACCTAATTTGACTCATGTTGCTTCAATTTTGATTGAATAACCTGATAATAATTTGATTCGTACTGCTTCAATTCTGATTAAATCATTGTTTGAATTTAAGTGTGAATTGGTTATAGCTGTAGTATTTTAGTGATCAGTTAAAAATCAGTTAGTAAGTTTGTAACTTAGAAAACAGATTGATGAAGCTTAGGGCATAACAGTAATACACAGGGGTTAAGGGGTAATTTGGGAATTGAAAAAGTTTAAAAATGATTAATTTGAGTGCTCTGTCCACTAAGTACTAATAATATTAAAATAAGGTATTGTTTAATACATAGTGGGGGACAAGATATTTGCTAGTGGGGGACAAGACATTTGCTAGTAGGGGGACAAGACATTTGCTAGTAGGGAACAAGACATTTGCTAGTGGGGAACAAGGCATGCAAGTGTGGGGAACAAAGCATGCAAGTGTGGGGAACAAAACATAATGGTATGAAAAGCTTAAAAAGGATTGATTAAAATATGTTGCCCATACCTGTTTTTGGGTTATAAATAGGTCATTTCAAGACAGAAAAGGGGCTGGTTTTTGGAAGGAAAAGAGGAGTTCTCTTTCAGTTTTTTTTCCAGAAAGTTTAGGTTGGGTTTTTAACATTTAAAAGTTCAGTAATTTGAGAGTAAAAAATAAGTTGGCTTTTAATCCTAAAGGGTTCAGTGTTTGAGAGCTAAGAAACTGAAAAGTGAGTCTTTTCTTTTACTGTTGAATATCAGAACTAGTACTGTTGTTGTTTCATTGGTGTTGCTGTTTGGTATTTCTGGGCTTTCAATTGGTTCTTCCTGAGTTTGCTATTGGTTATTGGCTACTATTTTCATTGGGTGTTGCTGGAACTCTGCTGGTTCCTTCCTTTTAATCTGTCATTGGGTTGTTTTGTCACTACGTTGCTCTGTTATTACTGTTGCTGACTGCTCCTTCATCTTCTTGTATTTCCATTATCCAGGTACACATTCTAAAGCTCTCAAATTTAATGGAAAGGAAGTAAAGAGTTGTTGGAATGGATTTCTAAATTTTCCCTGTTTCTTTGTGTTTAATTTGATGTATAAGCAGTAGTTCACTTGATATTTCATAGTATGTATTGGAATGACTTTGGAATGCATAAACTGGACTGATTGAATCTATTTTTACGAACATGGAATATCAATTGTAATTAATCTTAGTTGGTGATTACTAGTTAGGAAATATATTGTATTTAATTCTTTTTTTCAGCAGTCGTGAAATAGTTTCAAATAGTTTATGTCACAAAACAGGTTCAAATAGTTTATGGAAATCAACATGTTGGTTTAACAGGTCTAATTCTGAAATTGCGAGTTCACTTGAGTAAATAACATCATTTTAAATAGCAATGTAAATAATGTTAGTAACTAATGTTAGTTCTCAAATGTTAGTGATTAATGTTAGCTTGATTTCAGTTTTTAAGCATTGATGCATTTTTCAACAAATCGTAAAAAGAGCTCAAAATGGCTTTGTGTTCCACATAGTTAATTCTAATAGTTCAATTCATAAAATAAAGCTAAAGTTGAACTGGATCGAAATGGTAGCTGGTTTGTTAATATTTACAACGGCAGGCGGCGGATCTTAAGTTAGGTAGCGGGTTCAAACTAGAAGGTGTTTCCTTTTGTTCGGACCCGGACTTGAACTTGAAGCCCGAACTTTTAATGCTAATTGATTAGGATTTTACTTTATTCTTAGAGACCAATAAATAGAAAAATCATAGTCGCTTTAGGATATCCTTGAATAAAAATGAGATGAGACTCGCCTATTAAATAAATAAAATAATACAAAATTGTGGGGCCCTCAATAAATATTTGTTTTAAATACATAGACTTAAGGACAGGCCGTTTAGCGAATTTCACGGCCTTCCCCAAAAGATAATAACGCGCAAGTCACTTCCGGTGCGCTTTAAATAATTTACTCTCTTAAACTCGGGTGCACATTTATGTGACCCAAATCCAAATCTCAACGAAGTCGAAATGTGTCGCTAATCACGAGTACATTGATTGTGACGTGGTTCGAGATGCATTTCCACGACGTTGCAAATTCCTTTTAAAAATAATGAATTAGACGAGCCTCGACAAACAAAAATACACAAGCTGCGGGGCCCTCTATACGTGTTGGTAAAATTACTTAGACTTCGGGATGGACCGTTTAGCAAAATTTCACGGCCTTACCCAAATAATGATACGCTAGTCGCTTTAGGCACGTATTTAATAATGTTATCTTCTTAAACTCGGGTGCACATTTATGTGACCCAAATCCAAATTTCAACAGAGTTGAAATGTGTCAATAACCATGGGTGCATTGATGTGACGTGGTTCGAGATGTATTTTCACGATGTTGCAATTCTCGGTAAAAATAATAATAATAAAAGTGGTACACGGTTAAAATTTGCACATAGGTTCAACCTGTATTAAAATCAGATATTTAAGCCAAATATAATAGTTGAGCGACCGTGCTAGAACCACGGAACTCGGGAATGCCTAACACCTTTTCCTGGGTTAACAGAATTCCTTACTCAGATTTCTGGTTCGCGGACTGTAATACAGAGTCAATCTTTTCCTCGATTCGGGATTCAACCGGTGATTTGGGACACCAAAAATCTTCCAAGTGGCAACTCTCAATTAAATAATAAATCCCGTTTTGGTTGTCATTTAATTGGAAAAAACTCCCCCTCTGCGCCTTTGCGGGCACAGGTGAAAAAGGAGGTGTGACAATGGCCACAAAGAAGATTATCAAACTGGGGCAGAAAATTTTCTCTCATTGCAAAAATTTTCTTGAAATCAGATACCCACTTGGGGAAGATGGAAGATAACACAAGTTTTGAAGGAAGTGGAATCCCCAACAGTTTACGGGAGAAAGCAATACAAGTTTTAAAGAAAACAATCTTAGAAGAAGCAAGATAACACAAGTTTTAAGGGTAGTGGTCTTTGAATCAGTATCATCCCCACCATTGTTAAAAGGAAGAAAGTAACTAGTCTTAAAGAAGGAAGATAATTCTCCAGCAGTTTTATCCCCGACAGGTTTCAGAGAAGTGAAAACACTAGTTTGAGGGAAGTAATTAATGATGAAGTCAGGAGCCCGCCTATAGAATGGAGGTTGTTAAATTTTAAGTTGGAGTCAGGAGCCCGCCTGGAGAATGGAGGTTCTTATAATTTTAAGTCGAAGAAGTCAGGAGCCCGCATGTAGAATGGAGGTTGTTAAATTTTAAGTTGATGAAGTCAGGAACTCGCCTGTAGAATGGAGGTTGTTAAATTTTAAGTTGATGAAGTCAGGAGCCCGCCTGTAGAACGGAGGTTGTTAAATTTTAAGTCGATTTGATGAAGTCAGGAGCCCGCCTGTAGAACGGAGGTTGTTATAATTCAAGTGTTGAAGTCAGGAGCCCGCCTGGAGAACAGAGGCATACATTTCAACTTTCAGAAGTTAGGAGCTCGCCTGAAGAACAGAGGTATTACAATTCAAGTTTTAATTTTCAAATTCTTATCAATATCTGGTAGTATGATGCTCAGCCACCAAACGGGGGCAAGAGATTTTCTTTGTTATATCTATTTTGCTGAAGTCAGGAGCCTGCCTGGAGAATAGAGGAATACATTTCAAGTGTTGAAGTCAGGAGCCCGCCTGGAGAACAGAGGGTACAATTCAAGTGTTGAAGTCAGGAGTCCGCCTAGAGAACAGAGAAGTCAGGAGCCCGCCTGGAGAACAGAGGAATACATTTCAAATGTCGAAGTCAGGAGCCTGCCTGGATAACAGAGGGATACATTTCACGTTTTGAAGTGAGGAGCCCGCCTGAAAAATAGAGAAGTCGAGAGCCCGCCTGGAGAACATAGGAATACCTTTTTAAGTCAAGTAGTCAGTAACCCGCCGGGAGAGCAGAGGAATACAACAAAAATCAAGAGAAATACATTCAAGATCAAGAAGTCAGGAGCTCGCCTAGAGAGCAGAGGAAGACGACAATGATCAAGATGGAGACATTTAAAGGATAAGTAATCAGGTACTAGCATAGCGAGAGGGAGATCATTTCAAGAAGTCGGTGCACAGCGGCAACAATGGATTTCACCGGGAGAATACAAGTCAACATGGCAACAAGAGTTGCAAGATTGAGTTTGAAGATGTAGATAGAAATCTTGTAACTCATAGTTGATAGACTTAGGTAGTTTTTTTTCATTTTGATGTAATAACAGGACCGCGAATCAGAACCTTGACGGAACGGCACCTCGACTGGCTCTCCACCTCGACATACTCAATCATCTCACTCACTTCTGAACTACACGTGACCTGATTCCTTTATAGCCAAGGATATGTAGGAAGCCCAAATACCAGGGCTCGGTCACATTTCCCTTTTCTCTTAAGTTTTGGTCTCTTTAAATAAGGGTCACGTCAAAAAACAAGTCTAGTCGTTCTTTGTCTGAAAACTCTTCACGTTTCCAGTCAAAGAGGGACAAATGTAGACATGTGATTTTTGACCTTCCCCAAAAAATTTATATTTTAGCACGTAAATATTTAATTTAGGCCTAATATAGCTATTTCAACTCATTTTAACTCTTTTATTTTATTTTCTTACAAGAAAAATAAAAATTACAAACAAGTATTTTAGTTTATGTACTTTTCATAAAAAATAATTTTAAAAAATAGTACCTTATTTTTATCTTTATATAATTTCGAAAACACAAAAATAGTTTATATTTAGTTTAATTAATTAGGATTAGCTTTAGTATTGTGCAATATTTCTATCTTATTTTAAAATGCATTATGTAGTATTTCAGATTATGAAAAAATACAAAAAAATATATATTGCATCTGCATTTTGGATTTTATTTTACATTTTTAGATTAATTAAGTAAGTTGTTGAAAAAATAGAAAAAAATCATTAAAAAATAGTCATGTTACATTTTACTCTTTAATTTTCAAATTTTGGCAATTTTCTTTTAATTTGGTTTTTAATTAGTTGTAATAATTATTAGGGTTAATTAATTTAATTTTCTAAGATAATTTGGGGATAGAAATTAATTTAGGTTTTATTTAAAAAAAAATGAAAAAAAAAAGAGTCTTACCTAACTAATTAGGAAGCTTCTATATTGGTAGGGTAAAACTAACACTAATGAAAATTAACTAATAACACTAACTAGTGGATAATTAAAGAAGTTAAAAGTATAATTTGTAATGGAAAATGCACTAATTTGATGCCTATTTGGAGATTAGAGAGCTGGAGAAAGAGGGGAGAGAGCTGGAAAAAAAAGAGCTGAAAAATTAGTGCATATGTATACACGCTATATACACTATATATACACTTAGCAGAATAACGAATTTTTGGACCTAAATCCAAAAAGAAAACTTCTACCATCTAAACCATTAATTACTCACTTATTTAAGAAGCAGTAGGTCTTTGAATTACAAAGGAAAAAACACACACACAAACACACCTGGTCGGAAATACAACAGAAACAGTGACAGTACATGAGAGTTTTCCGGTCATCGAGCAGTTGAGGTCGTCATCGAGGTTCCGCTCGTCGTTCTTTGTTCATTTTCAGGTCTGTTCGCTTCTATCTGAAGCAATATTTTTGTAAGTTATTTGAATATAACTACTACATCTACTTCTTTCACTATTGTCCGTGTCATTTTTAGACCTTGCATGAGGTATATGATCTTATAACGACTGGGTAGGCTGTCTGTTTGTTAAAATGAGATTCATGGTTGATTGTTGCGTTTTGAAATTTCTAAGGATGACTTTGTCTTCATAATACGTATTTGAACCCTTAAAAATATGTATATCATGTTTGTTTAAGTTGTTGATATCTCTAGGAATAGAATTGCATTCTGCCGCATATTGTTCACTATGTATTCCCTGTTTTGCTGCGCTACCACTATGTGCTCCATAACAATCAATTCGATCATGTTTCTGTGATTAGAGTTTCATTTACATTTTTGTTAGAAATTAGCGCTGGTTCTCATGTGTAGCATACATGATTCACTTTGTATTCTTTTTATTGTTAGTTTATAAAAAGTTGTCTAGTTTTGTTGTACTTTGCTTAAAATCTTTTGATAGAGTTTTGTTAATTACTTTTTCTGAGTTAAGTTACGTGTTAGAAATAATTGTCAGGTTAGTGTATTGTTCGTTTAATTCCTGTTGATTGAGAGGTTTTTTTTTTAGTTTCAATGCAAATGAATTTAAAATTTGAGAAATGAAGGCAAGTTAATCGTGTAAGGTAGTGAAAGGGGAAAGAATTTTAGACTTAAAATAGTGTTCATCGTAACTAAATTATCGTGACTACGGTACGGTTCCCGTGGCGTAGTTGTGGTACATAATTTCAAATTAGCTTTAAATAAGTATATCCTTAATTCATTTAGTTGAATAGTTTTGAGGTGTGCCATTCACACATTTGAATCATATAACCTATGGCCCTCACTTGATTAATCTTAATTCTTTAGAATAATCGAGGTGTGCCATTAGCGAACTTTCCACGACTCTCGCAAACTTGAAAACGTATAGTTGCTTTATGTGTGTAATATTAAATTAACTTCCTTAAACTCGGGTGTGCATTTAATGTGACCCAATTCCAATTCTCAACAACGTTAAATAAAATGTGTCGTAGACCACGGGCGCATTTCATGTGGCGTGGTTCAAGGCATGTTTTAAATAACGTTGAATCTTTCCTAAAATAATTAAATAAAAGCGGTTAAAAGCTAAAATTGGCACATAGGTTCAACATGTATTAAAATCAGATAAATAAGCCGAATATGACAGTTGAGCGACCGTGCTAGAACCACGGAACCCGGAAATGCCTAACACCTTCTCCCGGGTTAACAGAATTCCTTACTCGAATTTTGGTTCGCGAACTGTTAAACATAGTCATATTTTCCTCGATTCGGGATTCAACCGGTGACTTGGGACACCATAAATCTCCCAAGTGGCGACTCTGATAATAAATAAATAACCCCGCTTCGATTGTCACTTAAATTGGAAAAACTCTCTTATGCCCTCCCGGGGTATAGTGAAAAAGGAGGTGTGGCAGACCTAACGGGCTTTTTTATTTCCGGGCTTTTTTTAAATTTTTTTGTTTAAGGCAATTTCTTGTAAACCATATCATGGCTATATAAAAAATATATATGTAGTATATATGTAGAAATCTAATTATTAAAGTGCTTAACGAAAAAGTAAAATAACAAAACAATAGTAAAACTAAATTGTCATGCATAATAAATTAATAAGAAAGTACAACATGAAGCATAAATACGTCTAATAATTTTAAAATAACACAAATTATTGAAAAATCTTAAAGACGAATTTGCGGATAAATACCATCAACAAAATACGTTATATGTCTCCTTAAAATGCCTGTGGTACACCCTGAACGAAAATTTAAGACTCTTCCACAGTTCTTGCACTTTAATATTTGGCCTTCTTCATTTTCTTCAAGCACTTCATAGTAGTGCGAAACAAATAAGCGCACTCTTTCCGAATGAGGCATGATGTAACTTGAAAATTAAGATTGAGACTTGAAGTCTTGAAAATTGGAGATTGAGAGAAATTTAGATTGAGAAATGAGTATTGAGTATTGAAATGAAGAAGAGAGAGGGGGTATTTATAGTGTTAGAGAAGGTTAGTTTTGTAAATTGAAAAAAAAACGGCTATTTGTGCAATATGGCCGTTGGTGGTCATTGGAGGTGGGGCCCTCATTTTGAATTTTGAAAAATCTTGTTTTGTAGTATATATAGTATAGTAGTATAGTATATATAATATATATATATATATTATACTAGTATAGTATACTATATATAGTATGTTATGTATATATATTTCCAAATATAATTTCTTATAATGTTTTGTAGTATATATATATATATATATATATATATAGTATGTTATGTTATGTATATATATTACCTTATATATTTTCTTGTAGTATATATTGTATTTTATGTATATATATTCCCTTATGTTATGTATTTCTTGTTCGCATACCATTACCGACAATTAAATGATAAGTATGACAAATACATCTAACATGGAGTATATTCCTAAATGCAGAATTTAGTGTTGTTGTAAGTATGCCTATAACACTAGTGTTACTAGAAGCATTATCCATAGAAATTGCCATTATTTTATCTCTAAAGCAAAAATATCTACAAATATCTGCAACAGTGTTAACTATAAACTTACATGTGTGACGTGAATTAATTATTCTATACGCAATAATGCGTTTTTGCATTGTGCACTCCTCATATATCCAATGACTTGTAACAGTTAGATAATCACAATCATTACCACTTCTACCAATATCAATAGTAATAGAAATCAGATTAGTTATATGAGTAAATAAATACCGCAAATATTGTTCATATTCATGTTTATATTTATAAATATCGCTCTTAACTGTTGCGCGAGGCCAACCTTTATAAGTAAGATTAAAAACTCTTCTAATATAATGCACCCAATTAGGATTAGAAGGAAAAGTAGGGTAAGCAAATAACGGTAACCATCTTTGCTAATTCTTCACGATCTCTATTTGGATCGTAATATAAAATACCTCCGGTCACAGTGTTAATTCCTTGTTGAACTAGATTTGAACATGTACTAGGGCTATCCGCAGAATCTACACGTGTCCCCTCTAGCTGCGCTTTCATTTGTAAATATCTAACTTTATCTCTAGGGTGTGTTTTTATGTGCCTAGTCAAACTACCCGTGCCGCTACGGTCTCCAGTATATTTATGCGCCAGTAATTTCCCACATGTTTTACACTTAGCCTTATTTTGTTCTCTTACTTGAGTAAAAAAATTCCAAACTAATGATGTTTCTAGGCGTTTAGGAGGTTGTCTATTAAAACTAGGGGTTTCTACAGGTGGGTCGGGCGGTACATCAATTGGGTTATTAAAAGGACTAGTAGGTGTATCATCTAAATCTAGTTAGGTTTCATCTTCATCCTCATTTTCCCCATCATTTTCAAAGATAGTTTGATTAGGATAAAAAACATTCATAGTTTCATCATCTAAATTTTCATCTGGTGCAATATTATGGCAAAATTGACTATCGGAAAATTGAAAACAGGGATTATCACTATCAAGAATAATAGGAGCAGCAGGACGTCTACCAGGTCTGGGTCGGGTTGCCGGGGGAAGGGTAGTAGGTTGGCCACTATTTTCACCAGTTTTAGCTTTCCCTTACCACCAAACATTTTTATCAAAGATGCCATATTAATTACAATTATGCAAACTAAAACACACAAAAATATATTCTTAAAACTTAAGAGTTGAAACGAGTTTACCGAATTGCCGAACAACTTCTTGAAAATTGAAAATCGTTGAAGACTTGAAATACTTCAATTCACCAACTTCACAATTTTTCACGAAATTTCAACAATAAAATAAGCAATTATAGTAGAGATATTGAGAGAGATTGATGAATCGGTGAGTAAAAATAAAAGAATGAGAGGGTATTTATAATTGAGAATTGAGAAAAAGTGTAATTATATAAAGTTTGGGAGCCAAATGGCTATTTTTGAAAGTTCCAAACGGTCAAAATTGCAGCCCAACAACTACTTTTTTAATTTTTGACCGTTTCTATTTTTATTTTTATTTTAAAAAGTAGCCGTTAGAGGCCCGGTAAGACCGGCCCAGGCCCGCCAGCCTGTCCCGGGCTTAGCGGTCCCGGGCTCGTGGGCTATTTTATGTGACCCGGCCCGCCTCGGGCTTTTTGCACCATTAAGGACCGGCACACCAGGACCGTTTAGCCCGTTAGGACCGCGAGCCCGGTCCCAGCCTGGCCCACCATACAACATTAGTATATATACATATAATTTTTTTTTTTACCTGTCTACACAATGTATTTTTGGTACACTGAGTCAATTTACAAAATTTAAGGAAGATTGGAGGTGATTTGGACTGATTTGGTATCAAAATTCGTAGTTAAAATCGAGTTAAAAAAATTCTTCTAAGACACATGTATCACGCATGTATCCCACATACAGGTATACATGGATACAAATACGATACATATGTGATATACAGTGTGCTACACATATAATTATTTTAATGTTCATTTTCTATTTTGAATTTTTAATTCAAACCACCTCAAAACTCTACCAATCATCTCAAAATTGAGATTCAAGCTCCTTAAGATGTACTCAATTTATTCTAATAATACTCACGCAAAAAAAGTAATTTTTTTTGTTACAAATAGCTAATTGGCTAATATTGGTAACATTTGGCTAATATTTATAATATTTTATGAATTAACTAATTTTTATAATAAGCTACTTGTAAATGGACATAACTGCTAATTTCCTTAGAAAAAATAAACATATAGAGGGAGAGACACGAAAACGTCAAAAGTTATCAATTTAAAGGTAAATAAATTCTTTTTTTCTAAATTCACTCTAGTAGTTACGTCTTTTTGAATTTTTTTTTTTAATCTAAACACTCGTATACATCCAATATTTACTATTTCCTTCCCCAAAGGGCATATTACCTTTAGGTAAATTAAATCCCTTTATTAAAAATTACAATGAATAAAACAACTTTTCTATTTATATAAATAGTATAATTCATTTGATGCAAGTTATCTTAAATGTGATTATTTTATGTTTTTCTCAATTATTTAAATTTTTGATTCCGTCGTTACTTTGTACTTATCCGCTCCGATTGTAAATACAACTTTAGAGCCCATTTGGCTTTTAATTTTTTTTAAAATCAGTATTTGATCATAAAATTTTTAATTTTTACTTGAAAATAAATTTTGAAATTTTTCTAAAATTTGAAAAACTCCGAAAAATTATTTTTCAAAATTTTCACTCATCACTCATAAAAATTCAAAAACAACCCAAAATTATATTCATGTCCAAACACTACTCTAATTTTCAAATACCATTTTCACTTGAATTTTTTTTTTAACTTTTTTCGGAATTTTACAATTCTTATGTCCAAACGCCCACTAAAATTATCACTTCCTCTGTTTCAAATTAGGTGAGATACTTTCCTTTTTAGTTTGTTCCAAAATAAATGACACATTTCTATATTTAAAAATAATCTTAATGAAAAACTTTTATAGCCACACAAATATGATGATCTCACAAAACTTTTATCCCTTGAGCTTTTAAGACCATATATTCTAAAAGTCTTATTCTTTTTCTTAAATTTCGTGTCGAATCAAATTACCTCGCCTAAATTGAAACGGAGTGAGTATCAAAAAATCAACCCACTTTGGCTGCATTAAAATATCATTATGTGGGGCCCTACATAGACCCTGCATAAATTAGGAAAGTGGATAAAGTGGATATATATTTATCCCATTTATTTATTATTTTTTCTCTCTCTTTCCCTAATTTTTCCCCCTTTTTTTGAGAGAACAAATAGATAGTACCTACACAAGGAATGCTGGAATAGTACTGTTGACCCTCTCTCTTTTTTTCCTTTATACTCTTTTTCTTCTCCTGTTTCTTAGGATCTTAAGAAAAAAATTTGAATCTTTCCCTTTTTTTCGACAAGAAAAAGGAAAAGAACAAAAAAAATGGAGCTGAATAGTAAATTCTTGCCTCAATTCAAGATTCAACAGCCTCAATTCACTTGGGTTTTCTCTAAACAAGGGAAAAATAAACCCCTTTTTGTTGTCAACATTTTTAGCAGGTACTATGATTTTCCTTTTTAAAAATAAAAATAAAAATGGGCTCAAATTAGTTTGTGATCTACTTAAATATTTTTTTTTTATTTGATTCTGAATGAAATTGGTGGAATTGAGTGGAATAGATATAGAGAATTCATATAGCTGACCCGAACTAGTTTATGATTTGCTTAATATCAGGAATTGAATTGGTGGATATATATGAAGCTGATAGTTTTTTAGAACTTGTTATTTCTTTAAAAGGTTGAGTGTTAAATAAAGCTTGTTTTTAAAATTTTGTGATTCTGAATGAAATGGGTGGAATGGAATTAGATGTAGGGATTTACTTAATAACCAAATTGAATTGGTGGATGTATATGAAGTTGATGGTTTTTTCAAACTTGGTATTTATTTAAAAGGTTTGAATGTAAATAAAGTTGCATTTTTAGTTGTGATTCTAAATGAAGTTGGTGCCATGGAGTGGAATAGATAGAAGATGTATATAGTTGACTCCAACTAGTTCGAGATTTAGTGATTTACTCAATACCCAAATAGGTGAGCATTGTCCTTGTTCATACCAGTAGTTTTAGTGCACTAGTGTCAGTCTTGTATTTTCTTATTCTTAGATTTCGGATATTACTTGTTGTTTCTTTCACTTCAGTTTTCTAATTGGTTTGCTGGTATTGTTGCTCCTTCCTTTTTGTCTTTCCTATGTCGATGGTCTACCGAAAATAACCTCTCTACCTTGCTACCTTCTCAAGGTAGAGGTAAGGTTTGCGTACACGCTACCCTGTCCAGACCCCACTTGTATGATTGCACTGGGTTTGTTGTTGTACTTAATACCCAAATTTAATTGGTGGATATATATGCAGCTAATGGTTTTCTGAAATTTGGCATCTCTTTAATTGGTAACTTGTAAATAAAGCTGGTTCTTTTGTTTGTGATTCTGAATGAAACGGGTCCAATGGAGTTGTGTAGTCATAGAAAATTTATATATAGCCGAAGGAAACTAGTTTGTGATTTATGTAATCCCAAATCAAATTTGTGGGATATACGTGAAGCTAATGGTATTCTTAAACTTGGTATTTTTTAAAGGGTTGGTTGTGAATAAAATTGGTTCCTTTTTTCCGGTTAACCAGATTGCAAACAGAGTGGTAGCGAAGAAGTTATTTTAAATGCTTTTATGTTTCCGAATAATTAAGGTTGGCCGCTGGACCATTTGTATAAAAAGCTTGATACTAGTTCGACGTGTTATTGAACATTTGTGTAATGTATGTGAAAATCTCTAGATTTGTTTTTAGGGATAATGTTGTCGTCAAGAACATGCCAAGAAAAGAAGCTTAACTTCTAAAGATATCTTGTTCTTCACCCAATGGAAGGCAAAAGATTTATTGAGTTATATTTCTTTTCGGCATCTAAAAAATCATCTCACTTCTGCCTTTTCTCTTTTCTCTGATGGTATCCAATTTGTTCCTAGGGAGGCTTTTCCCGTTTCATATGATAGATGGAAAAATATTGAAGTACATTGCAATAATGACCAAAGTATCCGGCAGACACCCCTGTCAAAGCAGGACAATGCAAAGTTGCCCGAGCTATCTTTTAACCGGCTGCAGCAGACTGATGACGGGTACTGCGGACTGCAAAAGCGGAACTTTGGTCGTTTCATTGCTCGTGAGGCCGTGCTGGATGAAGAATATTGGGTTTGTTCCGCTGCTTCTATAATCTTCTAAATAAAAATGTCATAGCTCTTCTTTGTTACTTTTCCTAAAAGTATTTGGTATTTTCTTGTTTCTCTGTCTTATTGTCAATGGTAGACGGCAGCTTGGTTACGTGCAGAAGCTCATTGGGAATCTGTGTCGTATATGAGGTTAGAGCTCGCTCTTATCACCTGTCCCTCATATAGTTAGGACTTGTTTAAAATTGTTTTGTAGATGTAAGCCTGAGTTATTATATGGTAAATATTAATTGTATTTTTGCTAATTTTAGGCATGTTGACGCATATAAAAGAAAGTATGCCGAACAGGTCAGTTGCAGTAAAAAAAAAACTTTTTGTTTGTTAGCAGTTAAAATTTTATTTGGTTGAAGTTTAAATTTTACCATCAAACAATTCCCCCTTTTTCCTATGACTTCAGTAGAATAACATTAACAGTTAGTTGTTTTAAAAAATTTCCCCGTCTCATGGCGTAGCTCCAATGCTCTGTCCTATCATAACTTTTATAAATATCTATAGGTTGGCCAGTTAGTAATAATTTCAGTGGGCCCTCACATATTTCTCGATGAAACACATATATAGATCACTGCATTATATCTATTTCTTAGTGTGAGAGCTCCTTATCATAAACAGTTTGTTATTCTGAGAGCTACTCTTCTCATACCAACTCGAGGTTTGTATCAGCTGCGTGAGGCTGAAGTTTCAGTAATTGTTAGGCGGCAAATGGAAGTTGTATCCTCTGCTAGAAGAAGCCCGGTTCTGTAAAAGCTTTAGGCAAAATTCACATGTAAAGATCATGTGAGCTTGCATATTCATGTTTCCGGTATTGGCTCAGTGTTTATGTGATTTTACTTAGACTTGAAAAGAGGAAAAACAGATCTTTGCCTACTTCGAAATTTAAATAGTATAATATTTAGCATTTGGGACAGGTCTCATTTGATATCGAGCTTCAATGCCAATAAATGAAATATTTTTTCTAGGATTGCTATTAGGACAAAAGTTGGTAATTTTAATGTGAAAAAAGGTGTTTCACATGGTTTATGACCTTGCATTTGATTAAACATGTAACATTTGATAATGACATATATTGATATATATAAATAGCAACACCTTTGCTGTATGTTCTTCTCCATTTGCATAAATATGGATCATCTCATGTTGCTCTATTTTCTGCCGCTAGTATTGCCTAACACCCTCATTTTCTTTGCTTTTCTTTTGTTCCACTATTTGTGTGCAGGAGTTTTATGCTTTAAAGAGAAGATGTTCTGGTCAGGATGGAAATTGCTTGAAGTGCTTTTGTTTTGTTGCGGTACGTATAGCGGCTTCTAGATAATTTCCTTATCCTTCCTTAGTGTTGCTTATGTATAAGTTGCTACTGGTTAGTCATAGTTGATTTAGATGGCATTCCAACTTTCATAATGGCTTTCATTTTAGCATTGATTTCAAATGTATTGATTTGCGTCTAGCCTGTCAATCTTTCGCCTGTTGCCGATATCATAGATTCTAAGCTTCTTCAATTTTAATTGGTAGAAAGTAATGATGGAGATTTTTATTCTTAATTTTGGGACTTGTCTCTAATTTCTCTGTAGCCAGTGCTAGTCGCGGTTCTGATTTATTATGTGCAAATAGCTGAAAAGAAGTTGGGAACTTGGGTGCTGGTTCATAGGCTGAAGAAATTAAGTACCTCATACGAAAGACTGGCAAACCAAGCTAACAACTGAGCTTTTCCTGCCGCCTTTGCGTTAGATGAGACCTCTTCATTCATATTAAGCTGTCAAATACCTAAGTGGTCTTATAGTACATTATCTGAAGCAAAGGAAACATTTTTCAGGCTATCGCTATTTGGTACGTGTTCACAAATTTCCTTCTTGGACAAGAGTTAACTGCTTGTCTGCTTCTAAACTTAACACCTATTTTCCGATTAAAAAACTGCAAAAGCGCTTAGGTCTGCTCCTTTGAGCAATTCCTTCGTTCACTGAGAATGAATACGGTTAGATTGTGCTGGATGTTGCCAATGAATTCCAGCTAGGAAGTAACACGAAAACTACAAAATGAAATTTCCTGTTTAAACCTTGAACCAGATATACCACCTATGAGATAAAAAAGTTAAATTTTTTTCCTACGTTTTGAATTTTGATGAGAAGATTCTTACTCCTTTGAGCAATTAAACTTCACCACTTTGGGCCAAGTGGCCTAATGCTTCTTCCAAGTGCTGACATCTTCTTAACTAGTTCTACTTTACGCAAAATATATGTTCAAAGTGTAATAAGCATACTTGAGAATGATTGTTATGTGATATTTATTCTTTTCAAAAGCTTATAGGTATATTGGATATTTCTCAGCCTTCAAATGTTTCAGGTCAAAAAGGAAGAGAAAAATGTTAGAAGAACAGTACTTAACAGCGTGGTGGGAACTTTGGACCTGACAGTCCGACAATTTGTACAAAGGGAGAGATACCCAGGGGTACCAACTTAAATTTTTTTTAGTTGAATCTTAAATTGTAATGCATCTGCTTTTATTCTGTGCTGTGATTGGGGTTAACTGTTTGACTCGACAAGTGGTATTTGAATCTATTGCAACTTTGCATATATTGTCAGTTGTCCTGTTCAAATAGTGGGGATGCCTACATGATTTTGTTTCTTTTTCTGGCCAAAGTCATTCTATTTCTGTCTTTTTCATTGTGCTCCACCCACCCCCCCACCCCCCCCCAAAAAAAAAAAAATTCTTCAATAGGAAAAAAGGAAGAAGACAAGCTTGAGCTGTATTTTTTCCTCTGTTAAACCGGAGGTAAATGTGTACTGGTTTGTGCTGGACCCGCTGAGTTCCTTTTCCTCTCATTGTCTCCAGGAAATCAAAAGGTTATCTGCCGTATTGGCACACCAAGATCCCTTTGATTCACATAAATATGCTTACATTGCAAATGTTTGTGTTGCAAAGTTTGCTCGACGTCAGGGTATTGCTTCAAATATGATACATTTGGCTGCTGATGCGGCTTCCTTACAAGGTGCCTTGTTTCAGCTTTAAACTTTTTAAAGTGCTCTTCATACGAATTTACCTGTTCAGAATTGCCGTCCCTCTTAATTAATTTCGCTAAACTACTAATCTTATTTTCTGCGTGTACAAGCAGGTTTCAAGCAACTGTTTGTTCATGTAAATGCAGACAACATACCTGGCCAGGAACTATACAAAAAAACTGGCTTTAAGGTTAGCTTTCAATCCGTTTTTCCATATACTGAGCATCTTATTGCTATTGTGTAGTGCAGTATATCTTTGTATGTGAATGATTATCTTTTATTAGCCTTTTTTTCCCTTTTATGATAAGTGAACAATTGTTTTCGTTAGTGTGTTTTTTCTTTTCAGATATCTTAATGTCTACATTATATCCCTCATAATCATCCCAAGAGTTGAAGTCAGTGCTATTGGTGACCATAAAACATTGTTAATAGACTGTTAACCTTATCCGATTTCAGTTGTGAGGGACCAGAAAATGAAGGTTTATCAAATAAAACTCTTTCTTTCCACATTTTTAGAGAAAATAAGTTGGAATATGAAGGACGCCAGATGGAATGCCGAAAAAACTTATGGAAATAAAGCCACACGAGCTTAGAGAAACCCAAGTTTCCTGGTTTATAGGAGCTATTATATCTTGTCACTTGGCAACACATCATGCTCAAAAAGTATAAATTTCGCGTATTGCATAAAGCCGCTGTTCGTGGAGTTCTATTTTGTGATTTCTTTCTCATCACTTCAAACAAATAGATTATGGTTACACTTATTTTGAGCTTTGTTCTTTGTGAACGAGTTCATAATGTTTGAAGCCTTGTTTATATCGCGCTTCATAAGTCATGATCTATGCTTTAGATAAATTCATTTGGAAGTGTATTCTGGTCATATCACTTCGGTTAACAATGTTATTCATTCAAAGAGCAAAATGAGTTTAAGATAATATATATATAACGAGCGTTTGATGGTGGCATTCATTCTAGGAGCAAAAATTGTTAAATGTAAACTTTATGAAACGAGCCCTTACACTTCTGATTCTGCTACATTACGAAACCCAAGAGTTTAAGTTATGTGCACTAATAGTATACAGATTTTTACTGGTTAAGTTGACCTAAAACACGAGGTAACTTTTTTACAATGTATAACTTAAATCCTTTTGAAAATGCTTACTTCATTTATCTTGTTCTATTTGATAATCATGCAACAGCCCAACCCGCTATTGATATTGTTCGCTTTGGGCCTAGGCCTTCACGGGTTTAAAACGCGTCACTAGGGTCTAAGGCTTGTTAACTTATATATCCAGCATCCCTCTTGTGTTTTGCCGATGTGGGACTCCGTCTAAAGTCTGGGGTGTTACAAATCAATTCTTTGATGTATAAAAGAGGCGAGTCTTTTGACTTGCTCTGTCATTCTATGCAGATTGTGGAAGAAACTTCGTCGTCTCTATCAAAAGAACAGAGATTACTTATGTCCTTGGAATTATAAGTTCCATTGCTACTTCACTTTCTGACTAAGGGGATGTGTTAGTTTGTATATTTACATGGTCTGAAGCCTATTGTAGGTTGATATATGTATCTTTGGGTAGAAAATTAGTTGGTTACAAGAGAATATAATATATGTGTAGAAAGTTGTATTATTTGTTTGCTCAATTAGTAGTGAGTGAAAGCTGTGTTATATGGATTAGGGAACGGGTACGTATTGGATACGCGTTATTTAAGTATCCAATACAAGCGCGTCCAGTATTTTTGGCGTATTTTAAAGAATTTAGACTGTATTTTGTACTCGTATCAGACATTTCGACATGAATACGTTATAGACAAATGAAGAATTCATGTAACATTAAGCTGAGAGATATTGTTATTTTTTCTTATTAAAAAGGATATTTGTTGTTTATTTTTCTTACAATGCTGAGAAGGATGAAGATTGATATGAGAGATTTAAACACAACACCAATTATGAAAAACTAGTAAATTTGCCCGTGCGATGCGCGGTGGTATATGATATTGCTAAATTTAATTTTTATCTAATTAAGAAATTTTTTTAAGAATATAAAAAGCTCAAGCAAAAATTAAAATTAGATAAATTTTATCTTAAGACTACTAATTACGAAATAAACATATTTCAATTATAATTTTTCTTACAAAATTTTTTATCAGCAACAAAAAGTCTCGTATATGACATCAATGAATTTAAGTTTATGTTATTAAGAAAAGTTCTAATATTAAGAATATATAAACATATTTAAAATTTATAATTATTCGTATATTAAAAGATGAATATATATATATAGGTAAAATAGGAAAAAATATTGTAACAACAAAAAGGCATTTGAGAAAAGCCTCTTGCTCGGTCAACATAATTATCTTGTTCTTGGATAGTACATACCTTGTATTTAAATAAACAAAGTCAAATTACTAATATAAACATTTAAAAATAGATTGTATAAATTTAAATCAATGTTTTAAAAAGCGGGGGCGTGAGGCGACACGTTTTACCTCTGATGAGGCGAAGCGTAAGCCCTGAGACATAGGCCGTAAGTCCCACGGATCTTTAAATTTTACTAATTTCAAGAATTTTAAGATAGTATAAAATAAACAATAATTATAAAAATTACATTAAAATCACAAAATTATAACAAATAATATATTTAAAATATTAATAAATTATAATTCAACTATAAATAATACGAAAAGTATGACATATATATCATAATATGTAAATAATTACAATGTCGTTACAACTCAAACATCAAAAGTAATGTATTTGATACGAAATCTTATATGTATCTCTTAAGGAGTAATGAATCCTGAAAGAATTTCGACATTATAATTTGATATTTTTCTTAAAATACTCCTTTTATTTAATATGCTTTCTATTTGAAAGAAAATTTATATAAAACATAATTCATAATTTAAATATGATTCTCAAGCATCATTCATTTTTAAATTTTAACAAGTTAATAAAGTGACACATAATTCACCATACAATACCATGATAACTAATTATTTGTACATAGTTACTAGCTAATACTGAGCTATTCAATTAATAAGTATTGTATCTCGTAAACGTGAAAAAAAATTAGAAAAAAAATTATGGACTATTATATAGTAAAGACATAACAACAGTTAATAAATAAATACTTTTTAAATGAAAGAGTTATTTAAAATTAACTAGCAATCTTAGTGGATAACATGCAATAATTTTTATTTTAATTATGACAATACTCCTAACTTAATAATTTATACTTAGGAAAAAAGTAATTTTGAGTAGCCAATAATTTATTAAGAAAATTTGAAGATTTACAAGGTTAGTTACATACAATTGCATAAAGTTCTATTAGGCGAGCCCAGTACGCCGGACGTTGGACATGTCTGGGACGTAAGCCCCAATAGCCGAGGCGTAAGTCTCACGGAACTAAGCCCCACATATAAGTCCAGGGGCGTTTTACGAGTGCTCCGCCCCGAAGCGAGTCCCAGGCGAGTCTCAGTTCTGCCTTTTAAAACATAGATTTAAATAGTTCAAATTTAAACTTACAATGAAACCTAGAGGTAAATATAGAACACAATTGAAACTTATCTTAATGAAAACAAACTCTTTGGTCGCAAGGGTATTGAAGAAAACAAAGAACTTTTTCCTAGTAAAACGAAGATAATATTTAAAGTATCAATGAAATTTCTATTTTTGCGTAGAAAATACTTTTACTCTTGCCCAAACAATTAGCTCTCCTAAAAGAAGTATGTTATAGCAACCGTTCTTTCGGTTACTTATATGATCTTATTTAAAATAAAACGACAATTATCTATTTACACAAAATGTGGAAGCATGAATTGAATGAGGACTCAAAGGAATTGGACCTTAATCGTCCAATTTCATTGGTTATTAAATTACTGAATTATTCATGTAGTTGAAAAACAAAAGTGTTTAACCGGTGATGCCCTTTGGCCATACTTTCACCACCGATTTCATCAACTTTCTTCATGAAACTTCCTATAATTCATTTGAAGATGTGGTGGGCTGTTTGTGCGGAGTTGGAGACATGGAGACTGTTGGCTTGAGGTGGAAAAAAAGGGACATTCAAATTGTTACTGATTAGTGAGTCGCTTTTCATTTTATGTTTGTTTAATTTATAAATCCTCCACAACTTTCATTTCCTATTATGTTTCAATGCCTCTTCCCCAATCCATATTTCTGTATAGTCAACTCATTATTTTCAAATTATAAACTTATAATAAGCAAAGCAGACATAAAAGAAAGCAACTAAGAAAATCTGGAAGTTCCAAAAACGCCAAAAAGAGCTTTGCGACTTTTCATTTCAAATTGAATCTCTCATATTCGATTTTGAAGACTTAGAGCCCGTTTGGCCATAAAATTCTTTTCACTTTTCTTCAAAAAAAATTCACTTTTTTTTTTTTTTAAGATGAATTTTGAAATTTTTCAAAAATTTGAAAAATTCCAAAAAGTTTTTTTTCAAAATTTTTACTCAGGTCCCTCACAAAAATTAAAAAACAACCCAAAATTATATTTATGTCCAAACACAACTCTAATTTTTAAATACTATTTTTACTTAAAAAATTTTTTCACTTTTTTTCGAAATTTTACAATTCTTATGTCCAAACACCCACTTAACCTTCATAATTTGACAAGTGTTTTCCATATATTTATAAAAAGCAACTTTATATAAATTCTTAAGCTTCCAAAAAATATATTCTAATTATCTAATTTCCTCTGAAAAATAAATCTAATTGACAATCAATTGGACCAATATTTCAAGTCAACTCTCAATCAAGGGACCAATACACATATACTTAAACTATAAGGGCTTAAATATTTCAATCTAATATAAGAAAGAACTATAGTGTAATTTGCCCCAAATATTTCCATTTCCCTCTCGTAAAACCCCTTCCCTTATCCCCTAGCTACAGCTTCAACAGTTCTTTATAATTCCCCCCACTGTTTTCTCCGGCAATTTTCGTCACAGGTATGGTATTTTATATCTGAAGCAAAAAGGGTTTTGATTCTTTTGAATTTCTATAAATATACGTAATTATTTGGAAATTATACAGTCGAAAGCTCATGTCTTTTGAGGTCTAATTATTCTTGTTTCAATTCAAGCAATGAAATCATATCTCTATGTATCCTTTTATTTTGTAGTATAGATAATATATGCCAACAGCCTCTCTACCCTTTCGGGGCAGGGTAAGGTACACTATACTCTCCCTAAACCCTACTAATGGGATTTTACTGGGAATGTTGTTGTTGTTGTTGTAGTAGTAGATAATATATGCCACTTAAAATATATGTATGCTTCTTTATTACTATTTTTCTTTTTCTAAACATGCTTGCCTGAGCCGACGGTCTATATGAAACAACTTCTTTGCCCAATGGTTGATCTAGAATTTAAACTTTACGGGTTCAACCTTCAAGGTTTTTAGCATTGAACTCATTGTATTATTAACGTTACGGGTTCAGAGCTACTATTTATTGCAATTTTATTAGATTTTTACATATAAATTTATGCTCCAAGTCAAAAGTATTGGGTTCAGTTGAACCCGGTACTAATATGTTGCATCCGCCTCTGTCTCTACTTGTACAACCCGGTACCAATTTTATTTTGAAAAAAATGGCATGTTTTGTGGCTCTGGTAGTTCTATGTCCCTAGTGGAGGAAATGATCTAAAGGAAGTATTGAGTAGAATAGTAATCTTAGAAATGCAGTATTTTTAAATGCTTGTTCACCTAATTATATCAATTTTGTAGTCATATCCAAAGGAAGCTGAAAGCCGGTGTTAATGCGTTTGTCTATAGATTTGGTTTCAAAAATAGGAAATAACATTTGGCGATATTTTTCATGCTGTGCCTGCAAGCAAATAACACTAAGATAAATTTCTTTTAGCATTTATAATTGATCAAATTCAATTTCACTGCTGTTCCCCTCTGTGTGTGGCCTTTTTTTTTCATGAGTCAAGTGGAAGTTAGCTTTGAAACGGGTTATCTTGTGATCTCATCACTTTATTGACTGGTTCAGTGGAAATAGCACTCGTATGAAATATTTTATGCAACAATTATTTCATGTCTGCTCATTAGAAGGTGAAACATATGAGTTGTTTGAGGGGGATAAAGGGCTCTGATCAACTGCCATACTGGTTGCTGGTGAAAAATGGCTTTTTGGGGATTCAAAATATCAATCGACCTCAATACCAGACTAGTTGGGCTTGTTATTTGTCCTGCATTATCTTTTTAAATCAAAGGAGCTGGGCCGATTGTATTTACATAATCTGCTTTGATTCGTAGGCATAGTTCATATCGTGTTCAGAGAAAAAGAAAAAGGAGAATTTGATTTTTGTAGTCTCTTGGCTTGTGCTCTTACTTTGTGAGTGGGTTTTACAGTATCTTATCTTTTTCTGCGCTCTTTCCTGTTCTTTTTATCCGTGGCCTCACTTATGTCTGCAGTTTTGCTCACTGTTATGTCAGTGAGAACTTTCACCTATCTATTTATTTAAGTAGTTAGTCATTTGTTAATTATTAAAAATATACTAAGATTTGTTGGATTATACATATTTTGTATTATACATTCTTTCCTGGAATATGATTTGTTGCCTACAGAGAGTTGTTTTCAGACATTTGTTTTGGCTGGTGTACTTATTTCCTTGTTATGCTTCAATTTGCTAATTTGCTTGAGTTTTATAATTGCAGCGCTAGCCTCTTTCTATTGATTTTCTTGCTGCCAGTTGTAGAGGCTTAATCTGAAACTGTTTGAAATCAGGGAGAGCACGAGGAGAAATATAAATAGATAATGGCAAAACCTTCCCAACCACCTCAAAATGGGAAGGGGGAGATGAAAGAGATTGATACTGCGAATGCCAGCAACAATAACGAGAGCAGCAAAAAGAAGGCGACAAGAAAGTTGCCAAGCCCGAAAGAGCTTGTATCACACTATGAATCGCAAGGTATGGACTCCCAAGAAGCTTCCTTTAAGGTCATTGACGACCTCCAGGGTGCTCTCTTCAGGATGGTCAGCTCTTCTCGAAATGACAAGAATCGCAATAATAGGAACATGTCATCTGAAACCTCCAGAAAGTTGGATGTCATAAACGCTCGACTGCTCAGCCTTGATATGAAAGTTGACTCCAAGCCAGGCTACCCTCAAACGCTTGCCATTGGATTGGCCTCTGGTGGCCTTCTTCAAGTGCTCCCTCGTGTTGCAAGTTCGGTTGTCCAAATTTGGAATACTGTTAGAAGTGCTACAAACTCAACCAGTCATAGGTCATAAATCTTGTTGTTTAGCATGTTTGCTTCTAGTCAGGGTACATCTACTTTTGAAGTAGGAATTTTGATTGCCGAAAACTAGAATATTGTTCTGTAGGGGCCTTTCTTCATTACGAATATTGTGAAACCTTTATTGAGTTGAGGTTCTGTCAGAAACAACCTCTTTACCTTCACAAGGTAGAGGTAAGGTCTACGTACACACTACCCTTCCTAGATCCCACTTGTGGGATTACACTGGGTTTGTTATTGTTATCGTTGAATGTTGTGCAACCTAGTGTCATGAATCTTAGCATGTATCGCATTTTTGGCTGTTAATGCCAACTACTAGTTCTATTCTTATTCTATTGCCAGGTTCCTGGAGTATCAGTTAAGGTATAGTTGCTGGAGCTTGTAGGTCTCTGCATTTATCACTTGTTTTACTTGGCAAATGGCATATTGCTAGTTGTTTTTTTTATTTTGTGCAGAAATGTCCATTGTGTTGAAAAGGGAAGCCTTGACGTAATTGGTAAAGTTATTGCCATGTGACCAAGAGTTCACGGGTTTGAGCCGTGAAAACAACCTCTTGCAGAAATGCAGGATAAGACTGCATATAATAGACCCTTGTTCTGGCTCTTTTTCGGATCCCGCGCATATCGGGATCTTAGTATACCGAACTTTCCTTTGCGTCCATTGTGTTGAAAATGTTCAGATAGGTTTGCCACTGCCTTTGTAAACTAGTAATTTGGAAGCAAGAAGAGACACATTCTTGCAAAGATATTTGATGGATGGAGACAGGGCGGATGTATAAGTTATCGGTTCATTCGAACTCAATAATTTTGTTTGGACTTATACATATTATGAATTCAGTAAATAAGTACAATAATTAATTTTGAACCCAATAAATCATATGAGTTATGATAGAATTTCGGACTCGTATTCATAAACTTTAAATTCAGGATAACCTTCAAAAAAGGTACTCCCTCTGTTTCAGTTTATGTGAGCCTATTTCCTTTTTGGTTCGTTCAAAAAAGAATGACCCCGTTCTAAATTTGGAAAGATTTTAGCTTAAACTTTCAATTCTATCCTTAATGAGAAGCTTTTATAACCACACAAATACTCTAGATCTTTTTTTGACTTGTTTAGGGTCACAAATTCAAAAAAAAATTTATTTTTTCTTAAACTCCGTATCCAGCCAAATATGTTCATATAAATTGAAATAGACGGATTACTCCCTTTCGAGGATAATTTTGTCGTATTTTCCACATTATTAATTACTTATATATATTTGGGGATGTCACCACCATTCCTCTAAAACCAACGTAGGCACACAGTTAAAGGGGGTAATATAAGCATGAAAAATTTATTTTGTGTCTTATACAACTGACACTAATTATATGAGATAATTTTTTTGTCTCATAAATTTGTGGATCCCAATCTTATACTAATTTTTATTTTTTCTTAAACTCCGTATCCAACCAAATATGTTCATATAAATTGAAATAGACGGATTACTCCCTTTCGAGGATAATTTTGTCGTATTTTCCACATTATTAATTGCTTATATATATTTGGGGATGTCACCACCATTCCTCTAAAACCAACGTAGGCACACAGTTAAAGGGGGTAATATAAGCATGAAAATTTTATTT
This sequence comes from Nicotiana sylvestris, assembly GCF_000393655.2. Classification (NCBI taxonomy): domain Eukaryota; kingdom Viridiplantae; phylum Streptophyta; class Magnoliopsida; order Solanales; family Solanaceae; genus Nicotiana; species Nicotiana sylvestris. The sequence goes on along the minus strand of NC_091066.1, from coordinate 4,076,446 downwards.
TGTGTCTTATACAACTGACACTAATTATATGAGATAATTTTTTTGTCTCATAAATTTGTGGACCCCAATCTTATACTAATTTTTATTTTTTCTTAAACTCCGTATCCAACCAAATATGTTCATATAAATTGAAATAGACGGATTACTCCCTTTCGAGGATAATTTTGTCGTATTTTCCACATTATTAATTGCTTATATATATTTGGGGATGTCACCACCATTCCTCTAAAACCAACGTAGGCACACAGTTAAAGGGGGTAATATAAGCATGAAAATTTTATTTTGTGTCTTATACAACTGACACTAATTATATGAGATAATTTTTTTGTCTCATAAATTTGTGGACCCCAATCTTATACTAATTTTTATTTTTTCTTAAACTCCGTATCCAACCAAATATGTTCATATAAATTGAAATAGACGGATTACTCCCTTTCGAGGATAATTTTGTCGTATTTTCCACATTATTAATTGCTTATATATATTTGGGGATGTCACCACCATTCCTCTAAAACCAACGTAGGCACACAGTTAAAGGGGGTAAAAATTTTATTTTGTGTCTTATACAACTGACACTAATTATATGAGATAATTTTTTTGTCTCATAAATTTGTGGACCCCAATCTTATACTAATTTTTATTTTTTCTTAAACTCCGTATCCAACCAAATATGTTCATATAAATTGAAATAGACGGATTACTCCCTTTCGAGGATAATTTTGTCGTATTTTCCACATTATTAATTGCTTATATATATTTGGGGATGTCACCACCATTCCTCTAAAACCAACGTAGGCACACAGTTAAAGGGGGTAATATAAGCATGAAAATTTTATTTTGTGTCTTATACAACTGACACTAATTATATGAGATAATTTTTTTGTCTCATAAATTTGTGGACCCCAATCTTATACTAATTTTTATTTTTTCTTAAACTCCGTATCCAACCAAATATGTTCATATAAATTGAAATAGACGGATTACTCCCTTTCGAGGATAATTTTGTCGTATTTTCCACATTATTAATTGCTTATATATATTTGGGGATGTCACCACCATTCCTCTAAAACCAACGTAGGCACACAGTTAAAGGGGGTAGTATAAGCATGAAAATTTTATTTTGTGTCTTATACAACTGACACTAATTATATGAGATAATTTTTTTGTCTCATAAATTTGTGGACCCCAATCTTATACTAATTTTTATTTTTTCTTAAACTCCGTATCCAACCAAATATGTTCATATAAATTGAAATAGACGGATTACTCCCTTTCGAGGATAATTTTGTCGTATTTTCCACATTATTAATTGCTTATATATATTTGGGGATGTCACCACCATTCCTCTAAAACCAACGTAGGCACACAGTTAAAGGGGGTAATATAAGCATGAAAATTTTATTTTGTGTCTTATACAACTGACACTAATTATATGAGATAATTTTTTTGTCTCACAATTTTGTGGACCCAGATTTCTATGGACCCAGAAGTATAAGATTGGGGTCCACAAATTTATGAGACAAAAATGAACCTCATTCAACTAGCGTAAGTTGTACGAGACACAAAATAAAACTTGTCGTGTAAGCACGCCGAAAAGTACCTTTGATTTGACTGTTTTGTACATACACTAAATTCCAGCGAATCTCTACTTTCCATTTTGTAGTTATCCTTTGTCAACGTCTCTGATCTTTCCACGTCATCCATATTTATCCTCTAAATTTTCCATTTTTCGGTTTTTCTCTTTCATCTCACTTTCCAGCTCTGCCCTTCCAGCTTCTTATTATTTATTTAATTATTTTTTAAAAAAATATACTCCTACTCAATATTTACACTTGTGTTTGTAGGTTGAATATGATGATCGCAGATTAATTTAGATAGAAAGAAATTCAACATTTTAACTTAATAAATTCGACTTTAAGATTTTTCATAAATATACTATACTTTTAAAATTATAAATTCATGAGTTTTCACATCAAAACTAGTAGGAAAAATGATACTGTATAACCGCCGTAAAAATAATAAACGAATATATATATATATATATATATATATATACTTGGTTTAATTGAGGGCAATGATCGTAAATAACTCAAATAGTATGCCTTATTTTTTTAAGCGACCTCCAATCTCACCTTCTTTATTAATAAGTCTGACAGAATACTATATAAACCCAGAGAACGTGACTTCTGTTACTTTCTCTCTCTATATATTTACATACACATGTATAATCAGTAGCATTATTGGTGAAGACATGGGGAATGCGAACGCCAGAGAAGACGGCGCCGTCGCTGGCGGAGGCGGTGGCGGTGGTGATGAGGTGTCGGAAAGAAGATCCAGTAATATTCAATCTGCAAATATTGGTGAAGATCACGCTCGGACAACGCGCGTGGCTTCAGCTGACTTAATGGTCAATTCTCCTCCGCAAAGCCCACATCGCTCTGCTTCACCTCTCTTGTTCGGACCTCAGGTTTCCATTTTTCTGTTACTTTCTCTGTTATGCGTGTATGTGTGTGTTTCTTTTTGTGTGTGTGGTGGTAGGATTAGAGGCGGATTTAGGATTTGAAGTAGTTGTGTAGTACAAATTATTTGAATTTAAGCATAAAAATATACTTGCATTATAGGAATAGTGTGTGTTTGAGTGCTGGCCTCGAAGCATTAGAGTTTAGACCCTATGTTAAATAGTTGATTGGGCACGACTTTTAAAAAAGAATAGGAAGGAAGACTCTTGAAACTTGTTGTTTAAAACCATATACAGATAATTTTGTGGCTATAAATCATGTCATTAAGAAGTTTAAAGTTAAATTCTTTTATAGAAAGGTATTATTTTTTGGGGAAGACTAAAAAGGGAAGAGCATCCCATAAAGTTTAGGGTAGACGCAAAAGCTACAATGTCTCCCAATGAATTTTCTGTACTAATGATGCCTAATGCATCCCCGAGAAAGAGGCGGTTGAAAAAAAGTTTATGCTTCAATCATGGTAGGATTATTGAAATTACTTATCAAAAAAGAATAAAAATAGTAGGATTATTGAAATCCTTTAGTGAATTCTTAGTCAATTGAATTTGGAGTTTGTGCGAGCTTTGCTCTGATTAAGGCAATTTTTATTCACAATAGTTGAGTTTTTATTTTACAAACTTATACTTGTTGATGAAATTAGTTTAAATTCTCTTCATCAAAAATTAGTTTAAATTCTTCTAGGTGAGGCTCATACAAGACCCTGGAAAGATGTAAATGTTCTAACTCTTTCGTCTTAGCTATCTTCACTAACAGATTTGAAATTCTGTTCATCTGTCTAAACAAAGGCATAAAGATTTAAATTTTGTGCTCATGTATTTTTGTTTGGAGATAGGAAGTCGAGTTAAATAAGCTAAATGGATAAAATGGTAGTAATGGATAAGAAGATTCTGATTTTAACAAATTTAGAATAATAAATCATGAACGATAAAAATTCAAATGGTGAATAATACAGTCGTCAAATTATGCTTATACATCCGTTGCTTAATGAGTAGGGTAGATTTAGGGATAGTGAACTAGATGAGATAAATAACTTACTTCAGAAATCCCTTATGGAATCACTTACTATGTCTGGATGTCAAAAAACAGATAAAAATAGCTGGGGATGGAGCTAGATGAGAGGTGTTTTATGGATATCCCTAGTTACTAGTTCAGAACTATGTTCATTTTATTTGCCTGTGTGTACCCATGTCGAGCAGCAGTGATGGTATTCATATGTTCCGTGTGGAAACTTAGGAATACAATAGAAATTTGCAAAAAGTTCCTGTTACTTACACCTTTATCAGCTACATACGTAATTGAGTCCATTAACATAGTTCATATTGCTTTAATATGTGGTAATCATTGCCATGTAGAATCAGATCTTCCCTAGTTGGGTTACATGTTATTGGCTTCTTGGAAACCAATAAGCTACTGATTGCTAATTGTTCACTTATGCAAGTCATTGGGTTTAATATCCTATTCAGGTGGCGATGGAGATGGTGCTGCAAGATAGAAAATAATAGAGTTTTGCAGAAAACAGTGGAGACTTTAGAATACATTGGGAAAGATTGATAAAAAACTGAGATGGACAGATGTGATAGATGGAAGAGGGGATGGTGGGGTTTGCTATGAGTTACATGGATCATTGGCTAATTGACACCTCTTTGGCTGCCTCTTGAAATCTACTTATGTATTTGGCTAGGAATTTGATAGAATCCGATACCCATAAGTACAGGGAATTGGGTTTTTCACAAACATTTGAATCAGATTCATTATTGTGCATTTCAGATCTCTTAGCCTAAGTGAAGCCTTAGATCATATGTCCTTCATTTTAGACTTGTCATAATATCATCTGATGTATCTGGGTGATGATCCCTGCAGTTACTTTTGGTGCCTATGGACTGAAAGGAATCGAAGATGGTTTGATGGAACCTCAACTCCAAATCACTCTCTCAAAGCTAGATGTTTGATTGATCTTTTTTGTTGGACTAGGTTAACCCCCGTAATTAGCACTGACCATTTTTGGACTTTGCTAGCTCCCTTGTTTTAGATTGACACATTGTAAAGGGGGTAAGAATCTTGTACTTTTGTTCTTTTGTGATTTTACATCTCCTTGATGCCTTTTAATGAAATACCTTCATCAAAAAAAGAAATCATCTGTCGCATCTGAATACGTGGCCACTATCCCTCGCATACCTTTTCCCTCCAATTGAATATCTCATTGACGGGGTAAAAGGTAGTGCATTTGTGGGTATGGCTGCACGCATTGCGTAAGTATGTGGACCTTGGTTGTGACAGTACTTTTTACCTTTTTCCTCCCTTGTCTCCCCTAATCTGTGCTCTTCCATTCTTCAGGAAAGCTTTTCAGTTTTGGGGGTTCCTATTATAACTTTTTAAGGTTTTCTTTTTGGGAATTGGTTTTATTTTTTATTATCTTGGGGGGGGGGGGAGGAAGGGGCTGTGGGAACATAGTTCGAAGAATTGTTCTAGGTCCATTCAGGAACTTGCAGTAATGCTTTTCCCGTTTCATTTGATTACTTGTATGACACTGCTGATGAGCTTCATGTCTTTTGTTTCATTACTGTAGAAGCACCAAGAAAGTGCATCTGTATACAAGTTTTCAGCATAGTGGATATACAAGTTCTTCCTAGAGTTCCTATAAAGTATTTAGTAACTCAAAAGTGTTTCCAAGTTGTATTCATCTTTCAATTTTTGTCCAAAAATATTAATATATACTGATATGTTAAGGCACGTGATGCAGCTTCCTTCTTCTCAAAACACCTACTGTTTCTTTCTCTCAAAATGAGCCATAATATGCAGGCAGGGCCTGTAATCGAAAAGGCTCTATGTGATTTTTGGTAGTTTTCTTCACATCTAGTTCCAGAATGCTACCCTCGAATTATGTGGCATTCGCCACTTTACATTGGATAAGTTAGAGAAAATAACTCTGAAGCTCAATTTGAATAGGCGATCTGTATATTCCGATGGACATATAACACCTTGTGCACATAAGCGATAGTCTCTTCTGGAGGCTTGATTGGGTGACACAGCCATCTGGAGTTCCAAACAGAAAAAACCTCTTATGTTTAATGGGGATTTTCTTCGATACCCTGCCATTAAATATTGATAGCAGGACTCCACAGCGAAGTTAACATATTTTCTGGCTTTCCATCTCAAAAATGGTTTTGTGGCTGATGAGTTTCATTTCTTGTTTGCTTATGTGGTATTATTAACATTTATGCTGTTATAATCAATCTACCTCCACAAAGATAGGGGTAAGGTTTGCGTACCCTCCCCAGACCCCACTATGTGGGATTATACTGGGATGTTGTTGTTGTTGTTATAATCAACATTATCGCTCAAACTATAGCTTTTCTAAACGGCCAAGAAGGGAAACATGTCCCTATGAGGTTGACCAATAACCAAAAGCAAGCGCCTCTTTTTTGTAGTTACCTTGGAGATAGAGCAGGAGAAGTTAGTTGCTTCTCGGGCACCCCAATATATCCCATAAATACTTAGGATTGTCTGATTTCGAGACTCAAATCCTCTCTTTTTATCCTCCTTTTCAGGTCCCAGTAGTTCCTTTACAAGCAGGGGATGGCCATCCTGCTACCGACCAAATGTGGGGCGATGAATCTCAGGATGCCTCTGATCATTCTCCAGAGAGTGGCATACCTATTTTGATAACATGGAGTTATGGTGGTAATAATGTTGCTGTCCAAGGATCTTGGGACAACTGGAGATCAAGGTAAACTCTGGCCTCTTGTTCAGGAGTTGATCCAGATTCAACCAAGTACTAGCTGCTGCGACAATTCCTATTAATGGAGTTTCTGAATGTTTCCACCAATGATATTTGCTTGCAGGAAGATTCTGCAAAGATCAGGCAAGGACCACACCATTCTGTTGGTCCTTCCGATGGGGATATATCATTACAAATTCATTGTGGATGGAGAAGTCAGATATATCCCTGATCTTCCATGTGTAGCAGATGAGACAGGCGTTGTCTTTAATCTTCTTGATGTTAATGTAAGTGAGTTTTCCGCCTCCTGATTAGTTGGTTGGGAAGCTGATTTACCTTTGGCTAGTGAATTGCTAATTGCATTATCGCAGTAGTGGCATCTTGATAACTTTAGCACATTTAGCAGTCTTCATTAATGTAATTAGTGAAATACTGACAAATAACTTTGTAGCGGAAGGGTAGGCAGAGTTTGCAATGTTGCAGCTTGGCATTGCCATTTTATTTCATTTTGTTTTGCCTTGTTCTAATCAAAGAGGAAATGTGCTTCTCTTGTATTTAGGAATAAAGGTGAAAATATCTCTTCAGACCTTAGGTGGTACCGGTGGTATGAAACTATCCTAATTAATATTTTATGCATAAATGGGTTATTTTTCAGTATGATCACAAAAGAGAGAAATTTATCTCAAGGGATTATTCACATATAGCTTCCTTAAATTTATATGCAGCTAAACGGGTTTGGTTGGTAGAGATAGGGGAATCAAGAGTTTTTAAAAGTGAAAAGCTACTGAACAAGGTAATAAAACCACTGAGATAGGGGAATCAAAAGTTTAAAAAGTGAAAAGCTACTTAAGAACAAGGTAATTCACTCTATACATATATGCAGTCTGATATATCATTCAGAAAGGTAAGGGGAAAACTTGTCTAAAAGGAAAATGAATCTCATGGAAAAAATTAGTTGATGGCGGATTAATGCATAAACATGTGACTGGGAAGCTTGCAGCGTTACTTAGAAGGACCATTCACCATGTATTTTCATGTGTGACATGCGCAAATGCTACGGCTGGTATATTTTGGTCGGAGGCTAAAAAGAATATTTTGCTATGCCTGCTGTTTCTTAAGGATATCGGCTCATACACATGGATAATACAATTTGCATCCTTCCTACAGGATAATGTGCCAGAGAACCTCGAAAGTGTTGCAGAGTTTGAGGCCCCACCATCACCTGACTCTAGCTATGGGCAAGGTTTGCTGGGAGATGAGGATTTTGCAAAGGATCCAGTGGCAGTTCCACCCCAACTTCATTTAACTGTTCTTGGTTCTGAAAACTCAGAAGAAACACCTTCTTCTCCGAAGCCCCAGCATGTAGTGCTTAATCACCTCTTTATAGAGAAAGGATGGGCTTCTCAATCCGTTGTTGCTCTTGGTCTGACGCAAAGGTTCCAGTCCAAATATGTTACTGTCGTCCTCTACAAGCCACTGAAGAGGTGACCCCGTGTTTACGTTCTAATCTTTTTGGAGCTTTCCGAGTGTGGTTGCTTTAAGATTCCACTGTTAATAGACCTGCTCAAGGTTCAACTTTCTTTAACCTCTGCTGTTGTACAATAGTTCCAAGTTTATCAGCAATGCATATTCATTCTCTTTGCAAGTAAACATCTTTAGGCATTTTAAGCGCTACTGCACTCAAATTCTTTTCTCACCTCCTTTTTTGGTGATTTTATGTTCATAAAGTTTTTTATTACAACACTTAGAAGGATTAATGTGCAAAATGAGAAAAGAATATATAGTTAGCTAATATTGCATCGCATGTTAAATCCCCATGATTTCTGAGAGAAAAAATTGGGATGTTAACTCGAACCTAAGCTGGTTGTTTCTTTTCTGCCATTTCCCTATGACATAGGCTTGTAATAACAACTATGCAATTATCCCATTTCATTACAATGCATGTTCTTTTGTGCAAGTCCCTGTTCTGTGCATTCTTTAGCGTTTACATTCTTCATATTGAGAACAACTTTGAAGGTCATCCGTGCGATCAGTGGCGGAGGCAGAATCTCCACGAAGGGGGTTCAAAAAAATTTTTTGTAGCGAGTGGGAATTGCACCCATGACCTTATGTAGATTTTGAACCCCCTTGACCACTAAACTACACTTTTGGATTGTGTTAAGGGGGTTCAAAACTTAATATATAGAGGTAAAAAACAGATTTTGCCTTATATATACAGTGTAATTTTTCCCTAAATCCGCCCCTGCGTGCGATTAAGCTGAAAAATTAGTATCTAATGCTAAGAAAGAATTAGGTAACAGGTTCTCAGATTAGCATAAATGAATAGATGATTTTTACTATTGTGACGGATGTGAAATTGTCTTTTCTACTGCTGGTCATGGGAGAGGATCTTATTCGAACACTAGTAGCTATCATGTCTAGTCTGAATATGCTGTAGAAGTTACAGGATTGTGCATCTCTCATGAACTTCCTTCCATTCCTGTTCGAGTTAAAGTTGTTTTTTGTGTTAGTTTTATCCTCCTTTGGCGTCTTCTGTGTGTACAAGATGAAATTTGTTCATTGTATAACCAGTTCATCTTGAGAGTTCAAATCTTTTGCCTTGTGATTTCGATCCAAATGAAGCCAAATCTTTGTCTTGTAAACAAGATGAAAGGAAAGTTCAATTTGCATCTTTTATAGCAAAGATGGAAAATGATGAAAGGGAAAGGACATGTTAGTAATAAGCCCCAAAAGGTTTAATGCTTTTACTTGTCTCGTAGCTTATTTTTAATTTTCCAATTAAAAGTTACTCGTCCTTGTAATGGATACTAGAAAATTATTCGAGGCAATTTGATCAATTAAAGTAAAGGGTTTTTAATATTTAAAATCACGAGGAATTATAGGGATGACAATTGGGGTAGGGCAGGGCAGGACAAGTTTTGGCCTACTAAGTTTTTAACCCGCCCTGCCCTATTTAGCATTTTTCAGAATTTGTCTTGCCCCGCCCCGTTTAGACTCTTCTTCATTTTTTTATTTTGTAATATTCTATTTAATTTTTTTAAAACATATGATTTTACAAAAAATGTGGGATTATTAGAGCAAAAGGAAACCAAAAGAAGATTTTCTCATATCTTTATGATATATTTGAAATAAGGTGAGAATGGAAAAATTAAAACATTCGTGAATAAAACAATATGCACATATTGATGAAATATATATTGGAGATTACAAATCAAATTAATTAAATAATTTGTATTCAAAGACAATCAAATAATGACAAATTTCCTTTCAGTTTGGAGGACATCAACGATTTTGGCATTTCAAGAGTTCATCCTAATCATTTTATCTGTAACAAGTTTTAATTATAAACATCAGTCATTGAACTTCTTTCTGGGAGATAATTAGAAAGGAAATATTTTTTTAATAATTAGTAGAAAACAATTGGAAAGGTGAACTCTACAACACCTGAGCTTATACATAAAACGCATTATAATGCGTATATTCACAGTAGGAATTGGGAAAAAAGAACAAAAATAACCTAACCCAGTTATTAACTTGGAATTTGCCCCTGCCCTGCCCTATTAAAATTTTTTAAAAATAAAATTTTCCCCTGTCCTGCCCCGCCCTATTTAGATTTTGCACTGCCTTGCCCTATTAAGAGTTTTCCCTGCCCCGCCCGCCCCGCCCCAATTGCCATCCCTACGAGGAAAGCTTTTGTTAACCCCCTCCGCCCCCCGTCCCGCCTCAATTGCCATCCCTACGAGGAAAGCTTCTGTTATCAATTCATATATTCTCATTCTAGGGGCTTTGCATCTGAAGTTTGTTCCAAGGTGAGCTTCTATTAGCTCTTGACCAGAATTGACACCTCTTATAAGTCGCATCAATCTTTTATTTTGCATTTTCATGCGCTCAAATACAGTGCGACTCACGCTATCAATCATGTCAGCAGAACGTGTGGAACTTGTACACCTTTGGGCCTACAACAGGTATTCAATTGAAACAAGGCCGACTTGTGGTGTCTAAATGAGATATCGTGGAAACTTTAGATATCTCCATATTATTTTGATGGTACCTTCACTGTCCTAGAGAAATAAAAATTATTTAATGTTGGCATCGTACCTTGCGATCGAGATGGAAGGTTGGATTCTCATCTCACTCTTACATTTATCTCATATCAACTTGGTAAAGACTAGAAGACAAGCCTAATAGATGCCTAGACACAGACCATTTCAAGTATCACAACCATAATAATCACTGAGTGCAGCCCGATAACCCCCCACCCACCCACCCATCAACAACAACAAACCTGGTTTGATCCCATAAACGGGGTCTAGGAGAATAGTGTGTATACTGACCTTACCCCTACCTCATAGAGATAGAGAGACTGTTTTTGATAGACCCTTGACTCAAAGAACAATGAAAATAAAGCAACCAAGTAGCAAAGAATATATAGTAGCAACAACGTAACATGGTAATAGGTGTGGAAGCCACAACATGTAATAATAAAGAACCATAAATGGGAAATTACAGAAATAGTTCTAGTACTACTGGTCAGCATAGGAGGAACACACTACTAGCTGTCAACCTACAACCCTAATTCTCGATCTCTACACCTTCCTACCTTGGGTCATATCCTCGGTAAGCTGAAGCAATGACATGTCATGTCTAATTACCTCTCCCCAATACTTCTTAGGCCTGCCCCTTCCCTTCCTCACACCTGCCATGGACAATCTCTCACATCTCCTGACCGGAACATCTATGTCTCTCCTCTTCACACGCCTGATAACCCACCCCAAAATTCAAATATTTTTATTCCACATTCAGCGAAATATCCCAAGTAGTATTTTGTTCATGTCCACTTGTTTTGGCGTAGAATTTAAGCTGATTGAATAAAATCAAACTTTTGACATCTTTCTTCTTTGTCGCCACAAATACGCTTTAAGTCAACTTTGTTATACCTTTACTGTCAGCCTTCGTCGCTACAATAGCTCCAAAAGTACCTATTAGCGGCAACTAAACTCGTCACTAAAAAGCAACAAATACACTACCAAAGAAGCGTTCCACAACATTGACTTAGGACCTGTTTAGACATAGATTTCCAAATATTTTTAAAAAAAGCTGATATGGGTGAAATTTGATTTGAAATTAAAAATATATTTGTACATGAATTTTGGGCAACCTATTTGCATGGTAGGTTGCTTGTCTTAGTGGCGACCGTGTCGCTAAATACTACTAGTATTATATCTTCAGTTGCTATTTTAGTCGCAAAATTACCTATTCGCGACAACTAGTGGGTCGCTTATTGTTAAACCTCCGCCAATTGAGCTCGACTTGACAACAAGAGTGTTGTCATGAGGCAGCAAGAGTGTTGCTAAGCTAAGGTGCAGGAGCAGCACCAAGGCAAAAATGGGAAACAGGCAAGTGATGGCCAAGGCTTTGACGGAGGCGAGGCAACTTGGCATGGGCTTGACAATGAGTTGCGGGCTGAGGGTGGCACTTGATCATGACAAAGGCATCAAGGCATGAGGCATTGATGCCATACCAAGGCAGAAACGATGAGGCAAAGGCAGGCTAATGTGCAACGGGAAGGCAGTGCGCGGGCAGACTTGTCATGACATTGAGTTGCGGCAAACGGGCCAAGTTTGTAGGCAATGGCAAAGGCAAATTGTGGCACAATGCAGCTGGATACAATGGCATTGGCGCCCGGTCCAAGCCAAGGCACAAAATTGGGCAGCAAGTCTTGGATTGACGAAGTCAATGGCGGTTACGGCACATGCTGTGCACATGGACAGCAGTTGGGCTTTGCTAAAATGCTGGCAGGAGTTAGCAACATTTTTGGGCCATGATCACACTATCCTTTAGCATGATTTACATTATCCTAGTAGTTGAGGGTGTCAACTACACTAAGCTAAAGTAGTGGGCTGAGTGGGCAAGTGCCTAAGCCTAAAAATAGGCAACTATTGTATAAATAGGGTTGGTTCATACATTATAAATGGACAGCACCCTTTCCCTTTGGAGAGGAGAGTGAAAAACGTGTAAGAGTGAGTTAGGAAGAAGTCCTAAAGAGTAGTCTTGTGAGGGTCAAGAGTGATCTTCATTCTATACGCGGACGTACTTTTGAGTTTCAGTTTCTTTGTATGCTCGAGTTAAATACAAAGTTGGGAAAAGAGTTTCCTGTATATTGTGCCTTTTGTTCACTTTAATTTTCTGTCCCTTTATTTATTTTTCGTTGCCTAAAATCAGTCTAAGCTTACTACGTTGAAAAGTTGCCTAAATTAATCTAAGTCTAAAGTTACTGAAATTTTGGCCAAGTGTTGGAGCAGGCTAAAGTCAAGTCGAGACTTGGCTGCCGCGCGGGCTGTTGTTTTAGTGTGACATAAAACACGCTTGTGACACTTGTTATGGTGGCGACATCGTCGTCCCAGATATCTTCACTAGCAACTTCCTAGCCACTCTAGTTTATTTGTATTATTTTGACTAGCGAGCTATTCTACCACAATGAGAGCTATTCTACCACAATGACCAAGAGGACCCCTGGGAGCATGGAAGCCAAAAGTGTTTACACGAGACAAAATCCAACTGTATTTCCACAAGATGAATCTTGCTTGCTTAAAAAGAAAATTGAACATTCTAACATAAAATTGAAAGGCAAATCGACACGAATTAGAAGTCAGAAATAAAGAGCAAACATACCCAAGAATCTGGAATATCAACAAAATTAGCCACTCAGAATGAAACACATAAAATCTCCAATTGTCATAAGTTCAAAATGCTGGAATTTAAGAAGAAAAAACTAAGACTTGCTGACAAACAGAGCAGACAAGCATATACTGAAGAGTAGCACTACAAAACAATGCGAGTACGAAAACAGGCAAGCACCCAAACAAATCTAACAACGTCAAAGAACGTATCCTAACCAAATATAGAAATCTCATCCAATTTATCTGCTCCGTTTCCAGCTTTTTTTTGTAATTTTTTACTTCTAAGAATTAAGTCGAGTTGATCAGAGTTCTCACTTGGCCATCATGACTTTGACGAACTCCTCATAGTTGATCTGGCCATCACCATCCACATCAGCTTCACGAATCATCTCATCAACTTCTTCATCAGTAAGCTTCTCGCCTAGGTTTGTCATGACATGGCGCAGCTCGGCTGCAGAAATAAATCCGTTCTGATCCTTGTCGAACACTCTGAAAGCTTCCTTGAGCTCCTCCTCAGAATCAGTGTCTTTCATCTTGCGAGCCATCAGGTTAAGGAACTCCGGGAAATCAATGGTTCCATTTCCATCAGCATCTACTTCATTGATCATGTCTTGAAGCTCAGCCTCAGTTGGATTTTGTCCCAATGACCGCATCACTGTCCCAAGCTCCTTAGTGGTGATGCAACCTGTAGCATATTTCGCAATAATTACTAAATACGTATAGACATTATGTTAGAATCATACAATACTTAAAAAGGCTTTTTACTCATGTTATTCATTCTACCAGCAAAACAGTGATCCGGATCAAACTAGAAAATTCAAGACAAGTACAAAACAACGGGAATAGCCGAATACAGATTTCATCAAAGAGATGAAAGATGTACGATAAAAACTAACACACCATTAACCACCTCCACGACTTCAATTTATAAAATATAAGGAAGAGAAATTAAAGCAGCTATTCTGTTTTAGGTGTTACAAAAAATTAGCTTATGTAACACTGCTAAATCTGAAACTTCCTGGGGGAATATTTATCAGCTAGCGGGTAAGAAAAGCAAACATAAGTATATAACTCAATATACTGGAAAACGTCAGTCTGCACCAGAATAATGAACTAACTGCTGTATACAACAAACCCAGTATAGTCCCACAAGTGGGGTTTGGGCAGGATAGTGTGTACGCAACCTTACTACCATTCTACCAATATTCGGTACGGGGTCATTCATAGCTTACTATACCTTCCCTTCCTTCGGCTGGCTTCGCCCTATCTATTCATCTATTTTCTCAAATGATATAACTAACTGCTGCATATTTAAAAATAGAGATAGGGAACATCAGTAATGTCTAGGGAACAGTCACACTGGCCAAAATGTCTAACGCGGATTGAAGTCAGAACATTTCATTTAACCATTTGAGTGAACATCCTTCCCAAAAGACAAGCATAAACTTTCTCACAAGTTAAAGCATTTTATGAAAACTTACACAATCCCACTACCAACAAGTCATCATACCGAACAAAATGGATTATATTCATCATTAAACCAAAAATATCATGAATCAACAGAAGGACTGCTAGTTAGGAAACGCTTAAGAGGTTCAACCATTTTAAGAGATGTTAACTGATTTCAGCCAAATACAATTTCAACAGCACCATTCTGATGCAATCCCCAAATTGCCCATTTGTCAAAACCAAACAATCCTCAAGTTCCCACAATCAATCAAACAAGTTAACAATACCAACAAGGACAGCTGTTGACCAACACTGAAAATCCACCAACTTCACATAGATCAAACTCACATCCATTTCGACTACAAGTTGAAGCAAAACCCAGGTTCAAAATCAAATCTTTATCAAACATATTCCAAATAAAAACAAAGAAAGAGCATCCCCAAGGTTATTTTGAAGTGTAAGTTTTCCACGTAGTGATACAAATTGACTACCATACTCACCGTGAAAAGATGCTAGGTTTTGGCAGTGGGTGCATTTGTATCAATGGTCTCCATTCCACTACGAGGGTCTATTGAAAACAGTCTTTCTACCTTCACAAGGTAGGGGTGAGGTCAGCATACACACTACCCTCCCTAGACCCATCTACGGGACTACACTGGGTATGTTGTTGTTGTCTCCATTCAAACTATATATTGAATGGAATAATCTTTCCTAATATTTATGAATTTAAAATAAGTTTGCACTCATTTTCACAAAGGGTAATTGGTTTCAATGGTATTCCACACTCATTCACTTCAAAAGTTGGATCCACCTTTTTTACTGTGGTGTCCGGGTCATCTCGCTTGCACCTTGACTATTCTGGTGTCCGGGTCATCTCGCTTGCACCTTGACTATTCTGGTGTCCGGGTCATCTCGCTTGCACCTTGACTATTCTGGTGTCCGGGTCATCTCACTGCACCTTGACTATTCTGGTGTCCGGGTCATCTCGCTTGCACCTTGACTATTCTGGTGTCCGGGTCATCTCACTGCACCTTGACTATTCTGGTGTCCGGGTCATCTCGCTTGCACCTTGACTATTCTGGTGTCCGGGTCATCTCGCTTGCACCTTGACTATTCTTGTGTCAGGGTCATCTCGCTTGCACCTTGACTATTCTGGTGTCCGGGTCATCTCACTTGCACCTTGACTATTCTGGTGTCCGGGTCATCTCGCTTGCACCTAGAATAATCCACCGGGTACCTACTACCTCGGATCCACTCATCCTCACTCAACATCAAGTCACTCATAGATCACAAATTGGTCAAGAAAAGGCAACACAACATGTGGATCTAGCCCTTCAAATCACACTGCTTTTAGCTCAAACCATATATATATACATACATACAAACAATTTAAATAGATACACACACATATATACATAAATAGAAAGTAAGGGTTCTGAGCCATCGACTCTAAATCTAGGATCAATTATAGGCCAGACCCAGAAAAAGTAAACACATAAATAGGAGAAAAAACAACAAATTTAATAATTTTGGCATCTGGGTATTATCGAAAGTGATTAAAGATACAATTTTTATTCAAACAAATGGTATATTATGAAGAAAAATGTTAGGAATAGTAAAGAGCTGACCATCTCCATCCTTATCGAAAAGGCTGAAAGCTTCTTTGAATTCAGAGATCTGATCATCTGTGAGCTGATCTGCCATTTCTTCTTCTTTTAGGATTTCAAAGGGAAGTTTGCAAAGTGGAAAATGAGAGAAAAATGGGACAAAGATGATTGAGAAGAAAAATGAACAAGTGCGTGGCAACTTGGAAATATGGGGTGGCAATTATATAGGGTAGTAATGGTCCAAATATTTGGAGGGGTTGTGGGGTTGGGCATCTTATGCTTTTCCTTTTTCTTTTTTTTAATAATTATACAACAACAATAACAACAATCCAGTAAAATATTATAATTGGGTCTGGGAAGGGTAGTGTGTACGTAGATCTTACTTCGACCCGAGGAGATAGGGAGGTTGTTTCCAAAATACCCTCGGCTCAAGACGACGAAAAGAAACACTATATTAGTATCATCAACAGAAAAATCAAGAACAACATAAGAAAAACAATAACAATAACCAGTAAATAAAGTCCGGCACAATGAAAATAGAGAATAGTGTGAACACAACATTAACCACTAGCAGTCGGAGACACAACCCTATCAGACTAGCCTCAATCACCTTTTAACCTACAATCCTAACGTGCGACCTCCGCATCTTCCTATCAAAGGTCATGTCCTAGAAATTTGAAGTCACATCGTGTCCTGTCTAATTACTTCTCCTCAATACTACTACTACTACTACTACTACTACTACTACTAATAATAATAATAATAATAATAATAATAATAATAATAATAATATAATAATGGTGTTCGCCTGGTTCGCACCTCAATTATGGCATACCTTGCATTAATAGACAACTCTACCAATCAAGCTTGAAACTTTTTTCCTTTCTTATATAATATTGTCGTTTATTCTTAACTTATCATAGAAGGGAACAAAAATTTGCTTTTATAGTTGTTTATGAGTTTATGGAAATTTGTTTAGTCAAAATATTACACTTTTCTTTCTTATTATTGCTATTGCCATCTCAAATTACTTGGCACTATAGCACTTTCTTATAATTAGAGATTAGTCTGCTATTTTATCCTCACTTTCTCAATGATATGACGACTTGTGTCCATTTGATAGAAAAAAACAAGTTGTTTCTTAGTTCTCACTATGGCATTCTTTGCAATATTTTCATACTTAGCTTTTGTATAATTTTTTTTTTTTCTTAAACTTTATATCCGATTGAATAATATCAAACAAATTAGGCCGAAAAGAGTATAAACTAAAGAAAAGAATTCCTATGAAGAGTGAAGCAAGAGAAAACTCTGCCACTTCTTTACATTCTCTTACCTTTTTTTCCTTCTCAGAAAGCTGGGAGATTACTACTTCTATCTACCATAGGACAAAAGAAATCCAAATGAACCCACTAAATTAGGAAAGATTACAAATCACTCGACAAAACTAGCCTCTCATTTTGAATGACATATGGTTGTCTATTCTAATGATGGATGTACGTCACAAAAAGTACTCAGTATTAACAAAAGTAGTACTCTCTCGGTTCCAATTTATGTGAACCTGTTTGATTGAGCACGTAGTTTAAGAAAAAAATGAAGACTTTTGGAATTTGTGGTCCTAAACAAGTCCAAATGGGGTCTAGAGTATTTGTGTGGTTATAAAAGCTTTTCATTATGGGTAGAATTGTAACTTTAAGCTAAATTGTTACCAAATTTAGAAAGGGTTCATTCTTTTTGGAACGGACCAAAAAGAAAATAGGTTCACATAAACTGGAACAGAGGAAGTAATTCATCTGTCATGTCCTTGAATTGAAATTGGAGAGAATTTTTTCGATTATTCATCACCCCTATGGCTTGACTTGAGAATATCATATCCTGAAAAGAGTTGAAACCCATGTTGTAACTGTTTAATTTTATAACTGAAAAAATTCGGGAGCAATCACAGCACGACTCACAACTCGATTAATAGTGAACATGCTATTCTAACCTTCTCAACTTATATGCAAGGGCGGAGCTAGGGTGGCGGAAGGGGGTTATTTGAAAGAACAACATTATTTTTTATGCATAAATAATAGATGTTAAAATCCCCTTCGCATGTTCGTCTGTTAACTTTTTAATATTCCGAATTCCCTTGTTAAAACCTGGCTCCGCCACTGCTTATAAGACAGGCTTTTACATGTTAAGAGCAAAAAGGTTACAAAGGACTCATCCATGCCTTTGATTATCCATACCTTATAGTTCAGACCAAGCAGAATTCTCTGTCTGAGGACTTTATGTGAAAATAAAGTGACAAACTCCTTGGATCAGATAGAGTTGTGAAAGAGACTCAGGTTAGACTCTGAAGGCACCATAAAAATATGCCTTACAAGCCCGAAAACCACGACCAAGAACTGATGAAACTTCTTTGATCACTTCCTAGATTTCTTTCTTGATTTCGATGAAGGCTTGGATTGCTCGGTGCTTGCATTCTGAGAGGCTAATTTGGAATTGGCTGGCTGGTTTGATTTTGTATCGTTACTAATCGCTGCCTCTTTCGCAACTGCTCCCTGAGAACCTCTAATTTGAGCTGCTCTCTTGTCCTTTCTCTTTGGTCTATAACTAGACCTTTCCCTCTTCGGAAGCCACCTCTCTGGATCAGGTGGAGGCCCTGGGTTGGCTGGATCGAAGCCCTTTGGGTATTTCGGTTTTCTCTTCCTCTTTTTCTTTGCCTTATCCTTACCCTTGGCTTCAGTAACACCGACAATAGGAACAGTCTCAACATGCTTTGCACCAGAAGTTTTCTCCAAACTATCGACATCAATAGATTTCAAGCCGGGTAGTGGTTTTAGTTGCTTCTCATAAGCTTCTGCTTTCTCTACATTTCCATGGGCAGCAGTCTGGATCAACCCAACCAAAGCCTCAATACTTCCATGGCTTTTCACAAGCTCCTCATATAGGCGCGCCGCCTCCTCCTTTCTTCCATGCCTCAACTTAAAAGCAGCAGCCTCCTGCATGATGCTACTGAGCTTATTGTTTTCTGTCATTGCATTTGACCACCATCTGATGGCAGAATCAAACACAGCATCGGCACCATCAATATCTCCTGCCCTTTCCTTGAGAGAAACGAGGGTCGCAACAGTTGCAGGTTTGTGTTGAATGTCAGGAATTTTTGCCAGAGACTCAGCTGCAATCTGAGGATGGCCAGCAGCAGCAGCAACCTGTGCCCTTGCAAGCAGGATGACTTTGCACTTGTCAGGAAACTTATCTGCAAAATGTCCTAGTATTTCTTCAGCTTTACCAGCTTTATTCTCTCGCACATGCACAGCAGCTTGAAGAAGTACTGGCATCAAGCTACCAGGAAATAAATCCGGTAAAACTGCAACAAGTTCTCGAGCCTGTAATAATCCATGAACTAAAATTAAGCATCTAAAGAAGAACACGCAATAACCAGCCGTAGCTCGGGGTCTTCTTTTTTGCTTCTTATGTATTTCCATTTAACCTTGAAAAAAGAAAAAAGAAACAAAATGAAATGTTAGGTTTCAGATTAATTACCTGATCCATCTTATTAGAATGAAGTAGCAGTAGCATCCTATTGGTGTATATAGCTTCCCTTTGCTTTTGAGAAAGCTTCAAGTCCAGTCCACGACCAAGCTGGAACTTTTGTGGTCCATCACTTTTCTCTACTAGCTTATCAAGTTTCCTTAGGCCATCAGATACATCTTTAGGACCTTTCAAAGCGATGAGGTTATTTACTGCCACAGCAAGTGACGACTCATCTGCCAAATTTCTTTTCACGAGGTTGGTATAAGATGCAACAGCTTCTTGTGTGTTTCCTAGAATCTGCAATAACACATAGATATTCATGTATTTGCAACACATCAAGGCAAACAGAAAAGTCGAACTCGTGTTATAAAATAATTTTACCTGTTGAACATATGCAAGTTGAACAGCAATGGGTGCCAATTCGACTTCAACATCATCATCAGCTAAATTCTCCTCCATTAGTGTTTCCTGACCAATTCTGTTATTTCACCAGCAAAATTAGCAAGTTATCTCATTTGTGTCCAAGCACATATTAAGAACTGGAAGTTCCAAACCCTACAGTCAATACAGCACAGACAAGCACCACATGGAAAAAGAATAGGCAATCTCTTATAACGGTTATTAATATTTGTTTCAGACTTGTGGTACTAGGCATACAGTGTAGATCCTTGATACAGTGTAGATCCTTGATCCTTTCAGCAGCACAAAGTGTAGCTTGGGTTATATTAATCAGCTTAAAGGAACATGTTCTCTGCTGATTCCACACTTCTTGATGTTGAATTACTCTTAACTGTTCCAAATCAAGTTTGTCACATGGGGTTCATCAAAGAGAAACTAATTAAGAATCTCATACTAAATACAAGACTTAACAAATTCACTAATCCTTAAAAACCGTGCCGGTGACATGTATGACCTTGTAAACTATAAGCTTCAAAAATCTCCTACCTTCGAGCTGACAATAGCAGTTGCTCAGCATCCTTGTACTTCTGCCTCTCAATTAAAGAGCAGGCGGTGTTATATGCCAATTCAAAACTGCTAGTTGCTTTAACTCTGATGGAATCCAGAGTTCCCTGCACATCAGAAGCTCTTCCAGCAGAAACCAAACCAGCAACAAGATTAATTTCTAAGGAGTCTATCTGGGGCTTTTGGAGCTTTTGATATATATCCACAGAAGCTTCCATCTTTCCCAAACGATATAAAATCTGAGATTCCAACAGCATTGATGCAGTACTTCCTTCTTGCCCCGTTAAGGACTCCAACGCTTGATCCAGTTTATTTTGCCTATATAAGCAATAAGCCTTCGAAAGAGCAACATCACAATGAAAAGGAACATGTTAATGAGAGATAACTTCCATTGCTGAAGAAAAATGAACTCTTTTCCTGGTAAGCATAGGGGTTTGCAATAAGGTGAACAAAGAAATCATATTGCTAAATCTCCTTACAATTAAATTCATAGCGAAGTCTTGACTGAGAAACCAAATATTTCAGAAAGTAATTTTTATAAGGATTTTCGAAAGTAACTTCATCGCTCAAGTTCTAAACATATTAATAGAAACAAAAACTGTGAGGGTGTAAGGCAAATGGAAATCCATAAGCATTGACATGCCTTGGTTTCCTCGTTATTCCTTAACACTTTCCAGAGAAAACTGCTCACAAAAAGGCTCAACAACTACAAATATCTCTTCAATAGCAGAAGCTTCTCCTGCCTTCTAAAATCCATTTGAAATGTCCAATTAAGCAATCAAACTGCAAAATTCCAAAGGTTTATTAAGGTCTCTTCATTGTTCCAACATTTAAATTAACTAGGGAGTCCACTGCACAAAGGCACCTCAACTAAAAGCCACTCAATAGAGCGTCTGATTGTTACCAGTTATGGAGAATGTAGTAGTATATGAATATACCAGAGCACTCTTCTATATGTATGGTATGTCTTTGTCTAATATAGAAACATCATTCCAATACTTTTACTTTTAATTAGTTTGGCCTTATATGAAAGAGAGCAATGTCAAATTATAAAGCTCTTACCAGACATGTAATAGAATCCTTTTCTTGGTTGTCAGTTATCACCTGATCTGCCCATTAACCATTTTAAGCCTTTCTCACTCAATTATTTTCATTTCTGATCAGCTTCTAAAGCTTTACAGTACAAAGAGAGTTGCCATCTACCTACATGGCTACGCCATATTCATGTAAAACGAAATGTTTTAGAACTGATATTAGCAGATATCTTATGTCACAGCAGAAAAAAAGTGTGACTAGGATCACAAAAGTAGCTCAGATAATCCAAATATTAAAGTTCCCTTTCAGGTGAAATTTCCAAGTTAGGGAACTCGAGTAATTGCTCTCTGAACTGAAGTTACAACAACACTTCAATCACGAATTAGGTTTTTCTATTAAAAATCTATGTATCCATTCCCCTCTATCCAGGCCCGTAAAATCAGGATCCGTGATAGTTAGACTATTTTTAGTCTAGCCTTTCAACCTGCAACAACCCTTCTCATTTATCCGAACTCGGCACCAGCTATGTTAGGCAGAGTTCAATGTTCAAATATTTATCTGGGAAGTTTCTTATAAAGTATAAATTACCTTGAAAAAGCTAAGATCAATAGCAGCTTTTTTGGACTCTTGAATAGCAACTAGCGCTTCTCCAATACTATCAGCTTTGATTAATGCCACCACTTACAGCGAATCGCGTCCTCATCTCCAGGCGCAACAGCTAGAACTTCAAAACAAATTCATAAATTTTCATCAAACGAAGTTCACAAATTCTTTTTGTTCAAGATGGTATGCACAATCAAGCAAACAAATGACACAACTCGGAAATGAACATGTTAGGTATAAGAAATTGAACTAGTTATAATCAAAGACTTAGACTGCTTGTTCATATAAACAAAATTCATCATATTTCATCACATAAACTCAGAGAGTGTCATGATTTCACCGAATTAAATACTTACACACACTTAAAACCTACATATATCAACAGATAGCAGAATTCGGAATGAAAATGTGGAATGCAAGTGAGATTTGACCACTTATTCACATAAAACAAAATTCATAAAATTTCATCAAAGGAACTTTAAAATTTCCACAAGTTCATCAAATTCAATACTGTATACACAATAAAGTACACAGACATGACAAAATAACACCATTTCAAAATGAACATGTGAATACAAGTGAAATTGCACTGACATTGGTTTGAAACTTCAACGGCTTGCTCATACAAAAAACTTCAACGTCAGAAAATGTCCCCAATTCATCGTTATACACAATCAAACACACATAGATGAAGGGAAAAAACAGAATTTTGGAAATGCACGTGTGTGATGCATGTGCAATTGAACTGATTTAGATAGGAAACTTTGACGGCAAAATTTCATTAAATTTCACTAAACGAAATTTCAGAGTAACGGTCATAAATTTATTTAATTTACGACTGTATACACGATCAGATACAGAAGCATGAGAAAAATAGTAGAATCAAAAAATGAAAATGTGTAATGCAAGAAAAATTGCAAAATTCACTAAATTTCATTATACTAACTTCATGAAATATCATAAACTTACAAAATTTACGACTGTATACACGATCAAGTACGGATGCACGAGAGAAATAGCAGAATAAATAAGTGAAAATGTGTAACGCAGTAAAATTGAGTTAATTTTGATAAAACTTTGAGGGCAAAATTCATCAAATTTCACTAAACGAACTTTAGGAAATGTCATAAGTTTATTAAATTTAAGACGGTATACACAATCCAACACAGATGCATGAGAAAATAGCAGAATAAATAAGTGAAAATGTGTAATGCAAGTAAAAATTGCAAAATTAATTAAATTTCATTAAAAGAAGTTAAGGAAATGTCATAAATTTGCTAAATTCATTGAATTCACGAAATGCGAGTAAAAATTGAACTGACTTTGATCAGACACTTTGACGGATTGTTCATACTCGGATCGTTGAATGTGGCGATTGACCGATGTGAAGAGATCTTCGAGGCCAACAGCGCCAACTGTCGCCGGCGAACCCTTGGGTTTGTCTTTAGGCTTCGGAGCCATTGGAATTTGAGAGGCTTTTTTTTTTTTTTTTTGCTGCTGAAAATGGAGAAATTGAATATTGGAATTAACAAGGGTGTGACAGGAACCCCACTTTTTTTTTTCTCTCAAAAAGCATTCTTTTTCTCAACTTTAGTTATTTGGCCAAGCTTTTTTGGAAAAAAAAATATATTTTTGGGAAGTAATTTTAGAGAAACACAAAAAAGACACTTCTTCCCGGAAGCAGAGGCATTTTTACTTTTGAGAAGCAGTTTTAGAGAAGCACAAAAAAGTAGTTTCTTCGCAGAAGCAGAGGCCGTTTTGATTTTTCTTCTTATCAAAAATACACTTATCAAAATATGGTATATGATCACGCCCAACTATGTCTTATAAAAAGGACAATGCGGACGTTGCAAATATAACCCGGGTATTACGCCCAGGGTCGAATCCACTGAGAGTTAACATATCAATCACAATCTTTAGACCCACTAAACTATTGAGAACCAATTTTCCAAACTTTTGAATCACAATTGAAGGTGTCTTCAATAACTAAAATTGCAATTAAATAAACAGTTGTAAACTAAGGATGCTAAGGTTGTAAACAATAATGAGAAAACGCTAAGGTAATGACTTCCCTATTGATGGAATCCCTTCTGTTTATGCTTCATACAAATTGACCAACACACCTCTATCAATCATGAACACTTTTCTTACCGTAAATCTCTCCCGAGTAATCACAGTAATATACTATTGCACTCTCCCGAGATACACTAGCTAGCTTTAATTAACACAGTTCACTTAAGATTGCACCCAAGGCTTCGTTATCCCTAATCCCGCCTTTAAACCCGCAGTTATAGATTCCTCTTATACTTTAGGAGTGGTGTTATTCAACAATAACCTAAATATGCACTCTCTCCCGGGTTATGCACACTAAATAGGCACAACTAATTGAGGATCCTTTCAATTAACTACAACAAGAACATAGTTGAATAAATAAAGATTGAAACTAGCAATTTGTATTCGCATAAACAAGAAGTTCATCCCCAAATAGGTTCCATCAAAACCTTAGACAAAAGATTTAGCTACTCATAACTATGGTAAATAAACTAAAACAATATTCATCATAAAACTTGCAAGAAAAATAAAGAGAAAAAGAAACCAAGATGTTTTGGGTGATCTCTCACACTTGTTCTTCTTGCCAAAATACTCTCCAAAACAATACATGCCTCTCTTGGGCGAAGTCTAGTGTTTAAAATAGGGTTTTGGGCTAAAAATCCTGTGTTTTGCACTTTAGTCCGTGAAATTTCTGCCTCCTGCCGCGGTTCTACCGCGGTCGCGGTCAAACCACGGCCAAACATGGCCTCTGATTCTTCAATTGTCTGCGTCTGCACTCTACCGCGGTTCTGCCGCGGTGTTTCATCCTGTTCCGTTTGGAATTTGGAAAAATGCAAAACATGAAAGTTGTAGCCCTTTGAGTTATATTTCCAACAATATATTATGGAGCCAGAATGGAGTTCTGAGTAAAAAGTTATGTGTATTTTATTAGACATTGCGCAATATGCCTCATCGAGTCTTCGTTTGTCCTCAACTATCAAATTTGACCCCCGAACACGATCCCGGATTAATTCCTTGAGCTTTTACTCAGACTTCAAAGTTTCAAATCACTTAAATTCATTCCATAACATCTATATAGCTCGGAATCACACCTACAAGGCATAAAATACATAATTATTGCAAAACACTAGCGATTAAAGCGCAAACTCAACTAAAGTGCAGTAAATTAGAGTGTAATAATCAACTAAAATGCGTAATTATAGCCTATCATCAGTATATATCAAAATAACTTACTTATTTTAAATCTAATACTTAGAATTAGAGATTATATTATTGATCACTCCTAATGTATAAATATTTCTTTTTATTTTTATGATATCTTTATAATATATGATGACTTTTGTGATGAATGCTTTTATATTGTTGAATGATTTATTTATAATCATATCTGTTTGCGGCGTGCAACTCGATCCCTCACAATAATAAATTATATATGTTGCGGCGACAACATGATCCCTTTCAATATTAAATCATATTTGTTGTGGCGTGCAACTCGATCCCTCACAATATTAGTCAACCAATTTACAACCAATTATACCTGCTTCTACGGAAGAGGTTTACTTTGTACCGCCCAGAGGTCATATAGATCGGAATCTGGAGCGATAAGAACGAAAGGGTTGGCGTGGCCACATCTACAACTATGATATACCACAAAATCAAAAGAAATAACGAGGCTACACAAAGAAGTCACAACTAATGAAAAAGGCTACACGATACCTCACGAAATCAAATACCAAGGAAATGACAATCCATAAGCCAAGGCACAATTTATGAGCATCAATTAACAATTAAGGCATGTAGCAGGTAAAGCATGAACTCAACGAGTGGTTACAATCAATAATTGGCATAAAATGTGATCTTGACAACAAAGATGGAACATGTGCTAACAATTTCAAGTAAGGCACGTACAAACAATTCTAACAACAAAGATGTAGTCATGAAACGATAGTTGCAATTAATTACATGAAGGAAGCCTAACAGTCCAAACCGGTCAACTACCACATATAGATCGTGTATCCACTCGTCACTTCGCGTACACGACCTTCACATAATACGAATGACACAATCATCTCAAATCCTAAGGGGTGGTTTCCCCCCACAAAGTTAGACAAGACACTTACCTTAACGGAGTTAGGTCGATATTCCAAAATGGCATTCTCTTGTGAAATGACCTCCGGGCGGATCAAATCTAGTCAAATTAATCACATAAGATAATTACAATTCATAGAAAATAATTCCGGATAATAATATGTCGATTTTCAATTTTATTCTAAAAGTCATCTCAAAAGTTAACCACGGGGCCCGTATATTGGAACCCGATGCAAAATCACGAAATTCGAACACCCATTCTGACACGAGTTCAACCACACCAATTTTATCAAATTCCGGCAACGAATCGACCTTCAAATCTTAAATTTTTGTTTCTGAAAGTTTTTGCAAAAATCCCATTTTCTTCCAATTGATTCACTAATAAAAGATGAAAATAATCATGGAATCTTGAAATATAATGAAAACTGAGTAGGAAACACTTACCACAATCCATTTGGTGAAAATCCTCTAAAAAATCACCCAAATCCGAGTTCCCTAGCTCCAAAAATGTTGAAATGATCTTATAAAAAGACTGCCCAATAAAAACACTAATCTAGTCGCTAAAAGTTCATTTTTCATCACTAAAAGTCCATTTCCCATCACTAAAGGTCCGCACGAGAACCTGCTTGCACCACAAATTTATTATTTCACTAAATAGGCTCTAACTCCATCATACGAACTCGGAATTCGACGATTTTTGTTCCTATGAGTCACAAATAATAATACAAACCTAATCGTTCAATCGAAATTCAATTTGGAGCTCATTTGCTCAATGCGATACCAATTTTTCTCATTAAATAATTAACTCATGTTTCGCGCTAAAAACCCAATCGCGACTTGATGAAATTAGACCAAACATTCCAGATCATTCCTATAATTCTTTATCAAACTCCCGGAAGTCTTGAAAACGAATTTCAATCTCTAGAACTAAAAATGTTCCTTTGGATCATTATATACTTATACTCAAAACACCAAACTCTTCCAAAAACTTTTTCAAAACTCATTCAAGCTCCATGGGACCCCAACCAAGTATACTAATAGGTCCCATAATATGACACGAACTTAGTCGATGCCTCAAATTACATTAAACAATATTAAAATATGAATCGCACCCCAATTCAAGCTTAATAAAACCTAACGAATTCCAAAATCTACATTCGATGCCGAAACCTATCAAATCAAGTCCGATTGATCTCAAATTTTGCACACAAGTCATACATGACATAACAGACCTATCAAACTTTCCAGAACTGGATTCCGACCCGGATATCAATAAAGTCAACTTCCGGTCAAACTTTCCAAAAATCTTCTATTTTCCAACTTTCACTAAAATGCGTCGAATTGTCCTATGGACTTCCAAATTCAAATTCGGACATGCGCCAAAGTCCAAATTCACCATACAAAGCTATTGGAATCATCAAAATTCCATTCCGGAGTCGTTTGCTCAAAAGTCAAATCTCCGGTCAAACTTTAGAAATTCAAGCTTTATAAAATCAAACCTTTTTTTTTATAAAAAAACTAATGGAAAACGTGCCTACGCATCTCGGAATAACTTCAAATTTTGTACATAAGTCATAAATATTGTTACGAAGCTGATCGAGCTCTCGGAATCCAAATCGGGACCCGGTATCAACAAAATATCCAATTATGGCCAAATTTAGGAATTCTTCAAATCTTTAAATTTCTAGTTTCTGTCAATGGCGATAATTCAAGCTAGGTACTTCCATATTTAATTCCGGGCATACGCCCAAGTCTCAAACACAATACAGACCCACAAGAATCGTCAAAAGAGTAATAGAGGAGGGAATATAACGTTGACATCAAATCACATTGACTTACTATGATTATTAGCCTATTTGGTAAGCTTTGAAAGGCCAAAAGCACTTTTACAAATTTTTGTTTTTGTTTGGGGAGAATTGAGATGTTTAACAAAATAAGAAGAAATTTATTTTCTACTGTTTGGGAGAAGCTATAAATTTCTACTTAGTCCAATAAGCAAAAGCAGAAAAATGTTTCGACCCGCTTCTCCTCATGTTTGTGTTAACTATATTTATATTTATAAAAGTCATAATATATATTTTTATATTACTTTTATAATATAAATAAATAAATAAAAATTAATCAAAGCATTCATAAAAGTATGTAAAAATATTCGTTATTTTAATAATATTAATTGTAAAATAAAACTTAATACTGTCTTTTTTCATTTGACACTCAAATTAATTTTTATAAAAATTGGCTAAATACAGGCTGTTTATCAAATAAAAACACTTTTTAAGTGATTGACCAAACGCAAATCGCTTCTCTCAAAAAAAAAAAAAATCCTCTCAAAAGCTATTTGGACAAAAGTGTTTATCAAAACAAGTAGTTTAGAAGCCTTGCCAAATAGTTAAGTAATAGATCAAGGTGAAAATACTCAATAACTAATACTGATTGGCGCTAAAAGCGTATATAAAAAGTACATATATTACTTTAATGTACTATAAAAATAGCGCGATAATTTTCTTTTTATTTTTCCTGAAAAATGTTTATTTTATATCATCGGTTCTGTCTTAAGTGCTATTAATTATATGGAATGTTTTAGTCAATTGGTTTTTCTAAAAAAGTTACTGATCATTTCCAGCAAATAAAATCACATAGTAATAAGCTTCAATAGATTAGATACTTGAAAACTTCTACTTGAAATTTTGCACAACTTAAATATGTAAATCAACCAAACTAGGGGAAGGTAAGTGTAAATATGCTATTAGGTTTTTTTTTTTTTTTAAAAAAAAAAACAAAACTCGAGAACCTCAACAATTTCATTTCCAATATAACAATTACTTACTGAAACTTCATTTAGAAACAATTATATTAGAAAAATAATATTTCAACAATCTCACCACATATTCTTTTTAGTTACTATAAGTTTGAAACGTGAAAGATAATAAAGAGCTGCTAAAATCTGTTTATATTTGAATAAAAGCAACACATTACATATTGGTATGAACTTAGATTTTAGTTTTTTATAAGCAAAATTTACTTTTTAAGAATTGCGTAAAGAGTACTACAATAAATACCAACAAATTTTATAATTATTACGTTGAAATAATCTAATAACATTACAACAACAACGACAATAACAACCCAATATACAAACAAGGGTTGTGGTGGAGTGGTAAGTACTCTTTCATCCTTAACCAAAGGTCTCGAGTTCGAGCCCCTGGGTATGGAGTCGCTTTTGTTAGGGAGCGCTTTACCCCCAATATGAGACTTCCCGACGCGAATTCGGATTTGGTCGGGCCCCAATGTGGGTAACACCAATATGGGACTTCCCGGCGCGAATCCGGATTTGGTCGGGCCCCAATGTGGGTAACGGACACCAGGTGGGAAACAAAACAAAAAAAAATATAACAACCCAACTCGGCTACCTATCCTAACCCTTTACCTTTATTCTAAATCTCTATACCCTTCCTATCCATGATCATGTCCTCAATAAGCTGGAGCAAATCTCCATACTATCCATGATCATGTCCTCAATAAGCTGGAGCAACGCAATCTCGCCTCCCCATCTTGTCCTCCACAGGGGCCACACCCATCTTGTCCCGTATAACTTTTTTTTTTGGTGCAAAAGATAATATATATATATTAATACTGCGTACAGAGAGTGGCTTTATTAGCCTTCCATTACAAGTGATACTAGTATCATATGGTACTAAGCTATGACTAGAGGAAGATATACTACTAGTGCTACTACTATTAACATACATAAGATTGTTTGCATTGTAATTACTATTACATTCAATCGTTGCCTGCCTTAGATCTAATTCCAAAAGGTGCTTTTTATCATCTTCAAAAACTTCCTTCACAAAAACTGGTGCACCCGTGTAAACACATGGCTCAGAAGATGTTGCAAAACATTTGTCTGCCTTTGCTAGCTGATCTGCTACACGGTTTTGTTCTCTGTACGCATGTTGGACGAGTGAATTGTTAAGCTGGTCGAGGAGGTACCTGCAGTCATTCAACACATTGGCAAATGAAATATTATTAGTTTGTAACATTGTAATAATTTCTTTTGCATCCACCTCGACTTCTAGTGGTTGCAAATTGTATTGTACTACCAATTTAAGTCATGTAATTAGAGCATGTAATTCTGCCGACAATGACGATCCTTTTTGGATAGCTCTTGCATATCCTAGGATCCATTCACCCTTTGAGTTTCGAATTGTTCCTCCAATACCATCTGCTGTTGTAGCATTAGCCCCATCCGTATTTGACTTGTAGTGATTTTGTTTAGGAGGATTCCATCGAAGATTAGTTGCATGTTTTTTCTTAGGTTTATGATGGTAAGCATTTAGGTAAGCAAAATTCAGTTGCTTGGTAGGTTGTGAGTTTTACATTAATCTTTTCCTTAGATGGATTAAAGTTATTTTTACTACGAGTTAGCCAAATATTCCACAAGCTTATAGGTGAGTATGTTTTAGGGTTTATATTATATGGAAGAGTTAGTCCATTAGAGTTGATTAGTGATTGCAACCAGTTTTTTGTGCCTTGTATGCCTCTTAGATTAGTAATAAGATTATTAAGGCCTAATTCTTTCCAGTATGTAACAACATTATCACATATAAGAAAGATGTGTTTAATATTTTCATCCTCATAGTGGCAGTAAATACAAGAAGCATTTTGTATTAAATTAATATTTCTAAGTAAACTTTAGTGTGTAGCCTATTATGATATAGAAGCCAAACAAACGCTTTTATCTTAAGTTGTATGAGAAGTATCCATATCCAAGAGAAGTTAGATGGAGGGGTGGGCGATTTTGTTAAGTTGGTTACCAAAGAACGAATTGTCATGCCAGATTTTAACCAAGGGTCATCCATTTCTGATTCTATCTACGGAAAATGCCTAAAAATACCACTCAACTTTTAGAAATGGTCTATCCATGCCATTTGTTAAAAAAATGCTCATTTCATGTCACTGCCGTTATACATTTGGCCCATCCTTGCTATTATTGACTAACGACAGTGGCATGGATGATCCAAATAAAAATTGAGCCGTTAGTCAATAATGGTATGGATAGACCAAATGTATAACGGTAGTGACATGAAATGAGTTTTTTTTTAACGGATGGCATGGATAGACCATTTCTGAAAGTTGAGTACATTTTTAGGCCTTTTCCGTTCTATCTAATCTGGTATGACCGCACATCCATCTCAACATACTCATTTCAGCTACCTTCATCTTATGAACATGAGACTTCTTCGCTAACCAACACTGTATCTCATACTACATAGTCCATCTAACCACCGCTATATAGTACTTACCTTTTAAGTTTTAATGTTACTAACAATTATTTGATGCCTCATATAAACGAAAGCATCATTCTTTTTGGTCACACATATAAATATTTCTTATTCTTAATTAAATTATACACCGAGCAAAAACGAAAATAACCACTATTAAACACACATATAAAATCAAACTTTAATCTCATTATTTTATTAGCAAAAAAGCCAAAAATTCATTTTAGTACTACTCCTTCGGCATGTCTGTCACCATTTTCAAAACTCCTGCAACTATGATCAGAGGAACCTAAATCCCCACCCTCCACCCCCACCGCAATCCCATCCCCAGCTCTCAACATTTCTCGTGCAATTTTGGCTGGATCTGATTCATACAAATTGTGGAAAATTCAAGGTACAAAGTAGTCAAAATACAAAACCTCAAGCTGGTTTTATAAAATCTTGAATTTTTTCTCAATACTTTGATTTTTTTGGGGTATGTGAGGTGAATTTTATTGCTATAGTTTATTATTATCTTATTAGGTTTGTGGGTTTTGTTCATTTTTTTTGTAGCCCTAAGGCCACATGAGGGTGAAATAGTGCCTCATTGCGGTTTGTCGAAAAAGGAAGATATTAAAAAAGATCGTCTTTTCAATGTCTTAATAGGTGAGTTTTTACTTTTTGCTTATTGTGACTGTTATTATTATTTTTAATTTTAAAACTGTTAAATAATAAATTATTTTTTACGACAGTGGTGTTCTAGCCAGTTTGTGGGCATCTCGACAATTCCATTGGATACCTGTATTATTTAGAAAACAAATTATTTACCAGTATTGGAATGAAATAAGATCGATAAATGGATAAAAAGGATTCATATACTCAAGACTACAACTAGTTGATTGATTGGTGTATGATAGTTATGTGTAATTTTGTTGCAGTTCTCATTTTTAGCTTAGTAAGAAATAGGTCATTGGATTTATCTGTAACTGGATTGATGGTTGTTGTGATTCTTACCATGTTGATGCCGTTTTGTATTTGTGTGATCTCTGTATGCAAAGTTTTGTGTCATTTGTTTTCGTCACACATTTTTGGTCAATGCATATGCTGCTTGATTATTTCCTTTTTAGTTTGGAGCATATATGAGTTTTGCAAGGCATACCGAATCCTGAGACGAGAAAAGGAAGAGGGTTGTGGTAGGTTGAAAACTAGTGTAAAAATAGTTTAACTATGATCAATCCTCTCAATACTAAAGAAATGGGTTTGAATGGCGTGGAAGGTATACATATAATAGTTGGAATTGAGGCACAATTGATTGATATATACAAGTATACAACAATGAATATTTTGGATGAGTGCGGTTGAAATTGTTGAGGAGCGAGCTCCGTCCTCGTGTTGGGGAATTAAGACGTAGGGGCTACAGATGATGTTGGAGCTGATAGTAGCTGAATATCGATGAAACTCTAGCTGGAAAAAGATGCATCAGTGCATTTAAGAAAAGGGAATATAGAGGAAAAATTCATACGTAATAATAGAGTTTACTATGTATTAATAGGCATATCAGCTATTAAAGTCGCCTTGCCCTGTTTGCTTTCCAATTTTTAAATCTCATTAACTCCAGCTTTGACTTTATGTTTTTGAGGTTCAAGTAATCTTCTGACACATTGAAGCAGCAGTTCAACTATAATTGTGGAAGATAAAGTAATGGAAAATTTCATCCAGAAAGATCCTGGAAATACGGTTAGAGTAGAAAGATACTAACTTAATATGAATGCTTTTAGTGGCTAAAGTAAATGAATTCAAATGTTGATTGATACTTATGGTAAGTTGGTCAGTGGCAAGGAGATTTGCTAAATAAATTCTTTTCGAGAAAAAAATTTATTAGGTAACTCTCACCTATGTGGCCAGGATTCAATTTGCTATATAATTATTTGTTCTAATTTACTAAATACCATGATTAACTAGTAATATACTAATACAAATTTGCTCAAGAGGAAGTTATTACTACAGGACAAAATAGGAATGGTTACTTCTTGTTACCGCATAGGGTTTTCTTTAATAATGTCGAACTTAAGTCTTAATTACTCCCTCCATCCCAATTTATGTGGCACATTTTCCTTCTTAGTCTATCCGAAAAAGAATGTCACCTTTCTAATTAGAAACAATTTAATTTTAAAATTTCCCTTTACCGATAGTGAGATGATTTACAGCCAAACAAATATCTAAGGCATGTGTTAGAACACAAATTTCAAAAGTCTTTTTTTTCCCCCCTTAAAAACCGTGCCGGTCAAACAGTGCCACATAAACTGGGATGGATGGAGTATTAGATTAAAAGGAAGTCATATATCCTTCTTCCTTGATTATGCTGTACCAAAAATAATGACTTTAATGCTCAATTCGTTGAGAGCCAAAGCCCTTGCGTCAGATTTAGTGCTAAGAGGCTCACTAGGCGTTGGCCATTTGGTCTTGCCCGTATAACTTCTTTGATGGATGGGACTTGAATAATTTGTCTCTGAATT
Source organism: Nicotiana sylvestris (assembly GCF_000393655.2). Lineage (NCBI taxonomy): Eukaryota > Viridiplantae > Streptophyta > Magnoliopsida > Solanales > Solanaceae > Nicotiana > Nicotiana sylvestris. Next base: position 4,042,439 of record NC_091066.1, on the reverse strand, counting down.
CGTTTTCTATCATTGAACCAGTACTTACTCTAGGAGGAATATTCAAATGCTGTATATCAAGAAGGATTATGTTTTTATATGCTGTGAATTAGTTCCGATCCTTTAATACTTCAAGTTTCTTCTTTTGTAACTGAATGAATGAAGGTGCTTGAGCTTGGTTACATCTTCGATCTTGGTCTGCGATGTAATTATTGAGTTGACAAACACGTTTCAAGAAAAAAAAATGACTCTGTGAAATTGTGAATCTTGTGATGCTACTACTGCCAGAATTTCAAATCTGGTGCAGATTTCACGAAGCTGTTAGGAATGCTGTAAATTGAATGTTCTGACTCATGTTTAACACAAATACTATTTGTTTTTAATTATAACTTTTAATGCTGATTTGGTAGGTGTATTAACTGTTTAAAAAAATGCTTAACTGGCAGAGTGTATTTAGATCAAGTACCATGGAAATATTTGCACTTAAAATCATCCTGCTTCCGGTAACAGGCGAAGAGAATGAGAGAGGGAAATTATAAGCTCATTACTTTCATAGAAAGGAATCAGAGAAAGAGATATTCAAGGCACCTCTAAAGTTTTTAATCGGCATGAACAGTTCCAATGGGCAAGATAGAGGGCTCATCTAATTAGGAAGCTGGGCTGTTGTAAGTATGTGAAATTAAGAAATCGTATGTTTAAATAAGGCATAGCTATATTTGAATAAGCTTGTAGTAGATCTTTCAATTCTTATTTTTCTAGACTTACCTGGATAGGACCTCACCTTCCAGGCTATTTTGCTTGTAAGTTTGTGAACTATTTTGTACTTTTTTTCTGTTAACACTGTTCATCTTAATTTTGAGTGGAAGAACATAAACGTGATATTATGTGCTTATTAACAACTATGTAATACCAGAGTCAGCAATATACAAAACTTTTCATCATTCTTGTGGTGCAATGTTTAAGTGTATCAGTTTACTATCTTAGTGACTCTTTCTTTAATATTTTTACAATGATGGCCATTGCAGTGGATGTTTAAGGGAAATTATTCCATATCACAGAGACGTATGTTGACCTGTCTTAGTTACATGTTATGTACTAATAGAAAATATGAATTGCTAAAGGTACTAGGGGATGTTCTCCCTCGGTACCTTGGACAACTTTTATATTATTAATAATGATTTAAGAATATTTCTCTTGGATGTAGGTTAACTTGATTTATTTGGATACACAATATGAGAAAGTTATACAGCTTATTGTAGCTGAAGCTTTTGCTAATAAGGTTTGTACTTTCTTATTCATTGTAGCCATTTCTTCCATGTGTTCCAGATGACGTGAGATCTAACTTCTCTATTCCTTATTGTGCACAATCAAACCTATAAATCATAATACGTTGAGCTATATCATCTATTTCTTTGAATTCTTTCTTCCTTTTATTCACAATTTCTTTACTTGCCCATCGTCACTTACCAACAAAAATAAAAGAACTTTATTGCCAACCCCTCTTCATTTAAAGCAGCAAGCATCCTTTTGAGATCTTCCAAGGAAGACTCCCGATCTTTTTGCTCTCTGACAGACCCTCTTGTTGTCTCGTACTCTCCTTTCCATAAGTTGCCATGAGGCAAGCATCATCAGGAGTAGTTTCGCTTCCTATGATAGGTAGATAAGTACTTATGCTTTCAGCTCTGTGAAAGATGATGATACTGGTCAGGGAATAGTATACCGAAGGCTAAGCAAAAGAGCAGAATTCTTTTTCTGCTCATCCCCCTCGCCACTTTGGGAAAGCCAGAATAAGAGGTTTCGGAGTATTGGCTTAGGAGTGTAAGCAGGAACAAAAGCAAGCTGGAATTGGTAGTAGCTGGGGATATAATATAGGCATCGGCACCGAAAGGAACAAGCAAGAGTCACTTCAATAGCTACAAGCAAGAGGGACAGGCCCTGAAGCGAAGGACGGGAACGAGCGGAATCAATGTGTTCCAATTTCTGGCCTTGCACCGACCATCCAATGGACCATGGACTAAACGGCCACTGCCTGAAAGGACTATGTCCAGGGGACCGCCGCCCCCCCCCCCACAAGGTACATCTCAGTCCCACACCCTGACTTCAATGATGGGAACAACCTCCGCACTCCGGCGCTCCACTGAACAACAGTTCTCCGCCTTACTATATTTAGAATAGTGGTCGATCCTTCGGGAGTTACATTCGTAACTTAATGTAATGTTATGTTCACGCGGTGATATTCTATCTTTCCAAGAGTACTACCCTGTACGTAGTCTATGTCTGGGGAGCATACTTGACAGGAGATAGACACAGGCGGTAGAGGGGTCCCCCACTTCGATTCCCGCCCCGTTAGCATCTACGATCCTAGATAAGGGATTAGTCCGTTAGGTCTTTCACTCTCTTCATCTTGAGGCATATTAACATTTCCCAATTCAAGGGAAAGATCCTCGCTGTTAACAAGAGGAACATAAGGGACAACTAGTCCTCTCTTACCTCGTCAGGTCAGTATGTCTTCCACTAATTGGTCTTGACCGCATCTTCCCCTGGAGGAGTAGTAGCATTGTTTTCTCTATGGGCAGATGACATAGGGATTATAAAACACGGCTGATCACTTGACTCAGGTTCTTCTTGTTGATGACTCAAGGTTTTCTTGGTTGGGTCATGAAAATCGGGTTGATTTGAAAATCAAGTAACATCCATAGAGACATACTTTCTTTTTGTAATGGGATCAAAGAATTTTGTGATGTCGGATAACCAGTGAAGACACATCTCACAGCTCTAGGATCCAATTTATCATGAGAGGTCCCGGTTACATAGACATAACACACACCCAAAAATGGAAGATATAGATCAAGAATCTATTAACATATTTACGAATCCCAATCCTGGAAATATAGCATCCCACTTTTCTTTACTACCCAGGACTTCGATACATTTAGAAATTAGGTAGAAGAATAAAGTTTTTAGCATTAGGATTTCACACTTGTACAGGTCCCTTTCAATACCACGGAAAGCATCCCTATTAATCAGGTAAACCTAGGTTAACACTGCTTCAGACCATAAAGACTTTTGAAGATTCATCTCAAAGGAAGGTGCCCTAATAACTTCCAATAAATGTCTCTTTTTCCATTCTGCAACCCCATTTTGCTGTGGGGTGTATGGGCATGTCATTTGAGACTTAGAACTTCTAGTACTAGATAATGCAAATGCTTAAATATTTGATAGATGCATGTCTAAATGGAGCGACATGTTTACTTACAGCTTGTTTGGATGGTTGTTACCTGTTGTATTGTATCGTATTGTTACTTTAATACAATGTTTGTTTTGATTGTTACTTAAATTTTATTGTATCGTATCGTTAAATCCGTCGTTACGTAACGATGAAAAGTATCACTTTATGGAACAACCGATTTGGTATGGTCGCGTCTTTACCTTTTTTTCCCCCTCTCATCTTGCCCTTCCTTATTATCAATTAATTCTGTTTTATCCTTTGCCCTGCCTATTTTTATAATAATTCTATCTCGTATCCTACTTTGTTAAAATAATATTGCAAGTTTATTCTTCATATTGTTGGTGCATGATATCATGAAACGACGACAAATAATACAATATAGCCAAACATTGTATACACCAAAACGATACAGTAGAATACAATACAATACTATACGATATGTTATTAAACGATACTTCCTCTATTCCAGTTTATGTGAATCTATTTTCTTTTTGGTCCGTTCCAAAAAGAATGACCCCTTTTTAAATTTGGACATATTTTAGCTTAAATTTCCAATGCTACACTTAATAAGAAGCTTTTATAACCACACAAATATTCTAGACTCCTTTTTGACTTGTTTAGGACCACAAATTCCAAAAGTATTCTTTTTTTCTTAAACTCCGTGCCCAGTCAAACAAGTTCACATAAATTGGAACTGAGGAAGTACATAACAACCATCCAAACAAGCTGTTAGGATTCATATAACTGATCCCAACTAGCCATGGATTGACCGTGGTAATTAGTAGTTTGTTGTTGTTGTATGGCTAGTAGAACATTGTTCTAAAATTAGGTGTTTAATAGAATATTATCTGAGATTGGCATAAGTAGAAAGATGGAAGTATAAGATATTAGAAATTCTTGCTCAGTTATTTTCCTGACATCTAGGCATCTTCCGAAGTATTTGGAGTCTGTTGAGTTCATAAAGAAACAAATATTGACATCCTTGAAAGAAACATGGTCGACAAGCTTCAAGCAAGTCCGTTCTATGAGACTGGGGATCAACATCTGAATGAGTTTTAAGGCATAATGACTCCGTTCTTGTTTCTGTTACTGTAAATGTATTACAGATAACAAAGAGCAATTCAGCAGTGGAAGTTTAGATGTGATGCCATGATCATAGATCCCTTGAAAACTGTGTGGTTATGTCCTATATGATGCTGATTGACAATACTAAGCTGAGGTGATAGAAACTAAGAGGGGCTTCAAATATTAAACTGCTCTTATGTTTAGCTGCAGTCACGTCACATGTGTGCGTGCGTGCGTGCGTGCGCGCATACACAAACACATGTTGCTGACGTTATTTCTCTGAAGTTTCAGCATTATTATCACTGCAATAAATTGACCATATATTTTATGTGATTATCTTTTGTCATTTATGTGTCTTATAGGACGGGTTTTGTGCTCGGTTCAGGTAACTGAGGATTACTACTTTTGGTTGACCAGGTGCAATGGAGATGTCATTGTTGAAAGTTCTTCTCAACAACATCTCCCAATTTTTCCATTTATCATCAAGTGAAAGCATAAGTGATGTACTGGTTCAGAGGTATTATTGCAAGAATGAGGATCTGCTGAATATTTTAAAGCCGATTCTTGAGGCCATTGTTGATGTTGAAGCAGCTTCCAATGAGCTGCTTCAGAAAGCATTTGCCAGAGTAGCTCAATTTATTGATGAACTGAGGGAGCTGTATGAAACCTGGCAACCATTGGGCAGTAAAGTTTATTTTGTATGGTCCAATATTTATGCTCTTTATTTATTGAATAAGACAGATGATCCATTTGTTCTTATTCATAATCAGCATACTGAATGAGAATGGGATGTAGTGCAATTAATGAATTTATGGTTTACGTTTAAGGCATTTTAATACTTTGAGCAAATATATTTATATTGTTGATGTGTTGATGATCTATAGGTTCTGCAAGCTGAATCACTGATTGTAAAAATCCGAACATGTAGTCTTGAAATTCTCGAGCTACTTAAAACTTATCATCAATGCCTTCCTGCTGATACAACTTTGACATCTCTTGAGGTAGGGAGCCAAAAACAGGTCATTCCTGATCTTCTTCTCCTTTCTATTTGCCGTATTCCTACGCCAGCTGTAATGTTCCTCTCTGCTCTTTTTGTCCGATAGAATTTTTCATCCTTACTTATGGTGATTTAACTTCCTGAGGGGATGTCTTGTATTTGGATTGCAGCACTCTATACTAAAAATTAAGTATGTGGATTATGAACTGATGTCCATGACTATCACAAAGGCTATTAAGGCTCAAATGGAAGGGTTGGGAGCAAGCTCAGACAGCTTTGCAAAAATTGCCGATTGCCTTAGATTGAACTCAAACAAAGAGCTTTTGATTGAGCTTGTGGCCCTTGAACAATTGAAGGAGAACGCTGAACAAGCTGAAAAGAGTGAGGAAGTTGAATATATTGAGCAAATTATAGCGCTTGTTTCCAATATGCATGACCGCTTTGTCACAATGAAGCAGTCTCAGACCTGCACGCCTGTGCCGATACCTCCTGATTTTTGTTGCCCCCTCTCACTTGAGTTGATGACTGACCCTGTAATTGTTGCTTCCGGACAAACTTATGAGCGAGCTTTTATAAGGAAATGGATTGATCTCGGTCTTACTGTTTGTCCTAAGACAAGGCAAATGCTGGGGCACACAAATCTCATTCCTAATTACACTGTTAAGGCACTTATTGCAAATTGGTGTGAATCAAACAATGTAAAGCTGCCTGATCCGATGAAATCTCTGAGCTTGAATCAGCCGTGTTCACTTCTAGCACATGCAGATTCTGGTGTGCCCAGGGATACCCAGGGTTTTCCCCTTCCGAGGGGCAATCACTCTTCGTCACCAGATTCTGCTCGCTCTTTAAGTTCTCCTAGGAAGAGTTTGATTTCATCAAGTATAAACCAAAGAGAAGGATCATCTCCATCCCATCCCCATTCCTCTTCAGATGATTCTTTACCTGGAGTTGCTAGTAATATGCTTGCTCTGGATGTTGAAAGGATATCTATTAAGAGTTCTGAAGAACGTATGGCCCACTCTGGAGAGATAAAATCAACTGGTAATAGTATGTTAGCAGCCGATGAACACTCCCTTGTAGGTCATAATCGAACTACCTCGGCACCCAGCACACTATCTAATTCAAACTTTTCACCTGCAATTTCTGGTGATGGAAATGAAGTGTCTTCAAGGTCAGCAGCGGCTGCGACTGATGCTTCAGGGGATGTGTCAGAATCCCGTCCTGCTGCTCCATTGTCTGTCCTACGAAGGGAGCCGGAATTCCCATCCATGTTGGAGACAAGAGCTCGAAATCAATCCATCTGGCGTAGACCTTCTGAGAGGTTTCCTAGAATAGTTTCTTCTGCTACGGTCGAAAGAAGGGCTGATCTTTTGGAAGTTGAGGAGCAAGTGAGGAAGCTAGTTCAGGACTTGAATAGCGATTCCATTGATGTGCAAAGAGATGCCACAGCTGAACTCCGATTACTTGCCAAGCACAATATGGATAATCGTATTGTAATTGCAAGCTGTGGTGCTATCAACTTGTTGGTCAACTTACTTCATTCGGAAGACATGAATGTACAGGAAAATGCTGTTACTGCACTTCTCAACTTATCAATTAATGACAACAACAAGTGTTTGATTGCAAATGCCGATGCAATTGAACCTCTGATTCATGTCCTTCAAACAGGGACTGCTGAGGCTAAAGAAAACTCCGCTGCTACACTTTTTAGCCTTTCTGTGATTGAGGATAACAAGATGAAGATTGGGAGGTCTGGGGCTATAAAACCTCTTGTGGATTTGTTGGGTAATGGAACTCCTAGGGGAAAGAAGGATGCAGCAACAGCTTTGTTTAACTTGTCAATACTTCATGAAAACAAGGCTCGCATTGTGCAGGCTGGTGCTGTAAAGTTTCTCGTAGAGTTGATGGACCCCGCTGCTGGGATGGTCGACAAGGCTGTTGCTGTTTTGTCAAATCTTGCAACCATTCACGAGGGAAGAGCAGCAATTGGTCAGGAAGGAGGGATTGCTGTTCTGGTTGAGGTTGTTGAGTTGGGTTCCGCAAGAGGTAAGGAGAATGCAGCAGCAGCTCTGTTGCAATTATGCACTAACAGTAGCAGATTCTGCAACATGGTTCTCCAGGAAGGAGCTGTACCTCCATTAGTGGCATTGTCACAGTCTGGAACTCCTAGAGCCAGAGAAAAGGTACAATTTTACAGAAACCGCACACTTCCTTTTCTATCCTTTATCAAGTATTCTAAGATGTACATGCCGGTATATGCAGGCTCAGGCACTTCTTAGCTACTTCAGAAACCAACGGCATGGTAATGCAGGGAGGGGCTGATTTATACATTGAACATAATACTTTTCTTGAGGTAATTAATTAACTGATTAAATGATGTGTGTAAATTTTATATTGAAAGTTATTCATGTAGAGATTCTGCTTATTGCTAAAATTTGTGATATGAGAAAGAAAAATGATATATGGAGGTTCTTATGAGTCCATCCCATTAAGAACTTACTTTATACTTGTAAAAAGTTTCAGATTGCATCAGTTATAATGTTACATTGGCGAGATCGATAATGAACTGTTCCTTTTTTATTTGGAAATGCAAGTAGTTGGTTGCGATATATTTTGCAGATTAAATTGGCTTTCCTTGAAAAATAATGGAACAATTCTAAAGACCATAACTTTTTCTAAATATACGTACGTGTGATGAGTTGGTTGTCTCTTTCACCTATTCGAGTAAGTTGTTTCTGCAGTTCTTTTGAGATTATGTTCCAGATATTAGAGATATAGTGTTTTTGGGGGAGTGTTGGCTTGGTAATCTGTATAGTCCATTTGATTATACAGATTACCTCATACAGATTCCCAAATAATTGAGAATAAAGTTTGTACTAATTTATTTCATAGAAGAAAATTCAAATCCATGTCCCTAAAATAAAGATGCATATGGAGATAATTCTTTCGCTAGTTTCTCTGCTTTGACTGTATTTTGTTTACAATGATGGTGTTTGGGCTAGCTTGTGTGCAACTCAATTATTTCATGAGGAATTTTCAGAAATGAATATTGTTTAGTGGCTAATAACTTGCTATAGCTACCATTTACTTTATTACTTCTGATAGCTATGTTTTCACTTGTTATAGAGTATATTCGATGTATTCAAGCTATTGTATTCATGAATACAGTAGCAAAACTCTGCGGAAAATAAGGAAGTCTAGCTAAACATAGATTATATTCATATGTATTCACGAGCTGTATTCGTGAATACATTAACATAAATCTGCGAAAAAAAGGTCTTCAGTTGTTTAAAAACGGTAAGTGAATCAATTAATGCGATAGACTCATAATATAACTCAACAAACTCAATTATAATGCGCAAAATTTGTATTTCCAGTTATAAAAAAGATTCTCAGCCGAAAAACACCCCAAAAATATAGCAATCTCCAGAGATTCAATCCATCCTTTCTTTTTTAGTGGTATCTTTACTAAAATATTTTTTAGTGGTATCTTTACAAATAGAATTATATAATTACATTGAACACAGTTAAATACATAAAAATATAATGAATACATGAAGTATAGCAGGTCATCTATAGTGTAAAAACATATGAATACATACTATAGATACATTTGAATACATATATACAATACATTGAATACATTTAAATATAGTGAATATATTGAAAAAATAAAAAAAAACTAAAGACAGTGAATACAATGAAATACATAGAATACAACGAGATACATTGAATACAATGAAAATAAAGGTAACGGACTCTTCAAGTTCCTCAGCCCCAAACTCCGTCCCCAATCCACCGATATCTAAGCCGACGCCATGTGGGGCGTCGCCGCCGGTACCGGCGCCCTTTGGGTCGTCCAGTTAGTGAATCTCTCATTTCTGCTTTGAAAATTTTGAGATCTGCACTTGTATTTCTCCTGATTTTTGTTTCTCCTTTATCTTTTTCTGATTCGTTTTGTCTTGTCTATTCCATTCAATTCCGATACCAGCGAAAATCTATCAACTTTAACACTTACCACAACCTTTTGGAGCAAAAAAATTAGAAAATTTCGCGAGACAATGGAGATGAATCAATGGAGAATCGTGGTTGTATTCATGGAGAAGAGACTGACGTTGAGAGAGGGGGGGGGGGAGATTGTGGTTAAGTTGTATACGGAAAGTAGGAGAGAGAAAAATATTACCCAACGTATTTAATGGCTAAACAGTAGGAAGTGATCATAAATACATATTCTGCTATAAAATCTAAAAGGTAGCTATAGAAAATAATATTTTAAAAGGATATTTATTTATAATAGATAAGGTATAAAGCTTTGTTATAGGAGGTAAAATTTCCTTATTTCATTGATACTAATTACCTCTTACTAAGCACATGTATCAAGTAAATCTGGCCACCAAAGCTTAAGTAGATGAAAAGAAATCACTTTTGTCTCTAATGGGATTTATGTCAACGATCTTGGGTGATTTTTACCCACTTTATTGTTCTTTGGCAATTAAAGTAAAGAACACATTCAAGTAATGTTTCTATAGCAAGACTATGCAAGGACTACGAAAATAGACCCAACCGACATTTCCCTGGCAAGACTTGTGCATTGACTTGAGAATGGCACCATCTTCTAAACTTGAAATTGATTGATGTGAAGGAATCAGTCTTTTCCTAATTTCTTCACTTTGATTGTCTTTTTTTAAATAGCACACATAAAAATTAAAAATCGTCCTGAATTTCCGTTCTATAATACTAAAAGGCCAAAAAACGATGAATGTTCATGGCGAAATGATGACTATTGTTCATTAGGTCATTTTTTATGGGCCCCCAAAATTATAGACGAATCAGACCTAGTTGTCCGAATTCATGAAGATGACATGGATATTAGCACACAAATTTGAATCATCCTGAATTCCTATTTTATGACACTTAAATACCAAAAAACAAGGAACATTCATGGCGAACCAATGATTATTGTTCTTTGGGTCGTTTTTAATAGGCCCGCAAAATTTTAGTCGACTCGGAGTCGGTCGGCTGAATTCATAAAGATGACGTGGACATTAGCACGCGAAAAATTAGAAATCATCTTGTTCCTGTTTTATGGTCCTAAAACGTTAAAAAAAGAGGAAAGATCGTGGTGATGCGATGACTATTATTCATTAGGTCATTTAAAAAACGAGGAATGGTCATGGCGAAATGATGACTATTGTTCATTAGGTCATTTTTATGGGCTCGCAAAAGTTTAGGAGATTCGGGCTGGTCGCATTTATGTAGATGGCGTGGACTATAAGAATCATCTTAAATTTCTGTTTTATTACCCTAAAACACCAAAAAAGAGGAACGGTCATGGCGAAGCAATGACTATTGTTCATTAGGTCATTTTTATGGGCCCCATAAATTTTAGGAGATTCAGGGCCGGTCGTCCGAATTCATGTAGATGGCGTGGATTATAGTACATTAAAATTTGGAAATCGTCCTGAATTCCTATTTTAGTGCCCTAAAAAGCCAAAAAATGAGGAGCAGTCATGGTGAAACGATAATTATTGTCCATTAGGTCGTTTTTGAACGGCATTTTTATGAGATTCGGGGTTGGTCGTCTGAATTCATGTAGATGACGTGGATTATAGCACATGAAATTTTGGGAATTGCCCTGAATTCCTATTTTATTGCCCTAAAACGCCAAAAAATGAGGAACGATCATTTTTAAGAGATTCGCGGCCGGTCACTCAAATTCATGCAGATGACATGGACTATAACACCCGAAAATCTGGGAATCATCTTGAATTTCTGTTTATGGCCCTAAAATGTCAGAAATGAGGAACAATCATGGCGAAATGATGACTATTTACATTAGGTCGTTTATGATGGGCTCGCAAAATTTTAGGAGATTCGGAATCAATCGCCCAAAGTTATGCAGATGGCGTGCACTATAGCATACGAAAATCAGGGAATCGTCATGAATTCCTATTTTATGGCCCTAAAATGCTAAAAACGAGTAACGATCATGGCAAAACGATGTCTATTGTTCATTAGATCGTTTTTGATAGCCCCGCAATAATTTATGAGATTCAGGGTTGCTCGCGTAAATTATATGGGTGGGGTGGATGAAGTGGAGGTTAGCGTCGGGAGTCCTGTGTGACAAGAAAGTGCCACTGTTACTAAAAGGTAAGTTTTATAGAGTAGTGGTTAGACCTGCCATGTTGTATGAGACCGAGTGTTGGCCGGTTAAGAACTCACACATCCAGAAGATGAAAGTTGCTGAGATGAGGATGTTGAGGTGGATGTGCGGGCATACAAGGATGGATAAGATAAGGAATGAAGATATTCGAGAGAAGGTGGGCGTGGCCCCCATGGGGGACAAGATGCGGGAAGCAAGACTCAGATGGTTCGGGCACATTTAGAGGAGGAGCACTGATGCACCGGTGAGGAGGTGTGAGCGACTGACTGTGGTGGGCACGAGGAGAGGTAGAGGGAGACCTGAGAAGTATTGAGGAGAGGTGATCAGGCAGGACATGACGCGACTTAGGATTACTGAGGACATGGCCCTTGACAGGGAATTGTGGAGGTCGAGCATTAATGTTGTAGGTTAGGGGGAAGTTGTGAATATTTCTACAGCCTACTAGAGTGAGACTAGCCAGTTAGGAGTTAGTCTTAGGATGCTACTGGTCATCTACTGATGCAGGGCTTTATCTGCTGGATATTATTACACCTTCCATCTTTTTCGTATTTTCTATATTTCTTATATTGATGTTATTTTGTTATTTTATATTATGTTATGTTATTTTATTATGAGTCTATTGATAGTACTAATATATCATCTCTTGTTGCTTTATTGAGCCGAGGGTCTCCTGGAAATAGCCTCTCTGCCCCTCGGGGTAGGGGTAAGGTCAGCTTACATATTACCCTCCCCAGACCCCACTTATGGGATTATACTGGGCCGTTGTTGTTGTTGTTGGGGTTGGTCACGTAAATTCATGTAGAGGGCGTGGACACAGACAAAAATCTGGAAATCGTCCCAAATTCAAGTTTTGTGGCCCTAAAACGCCAAAAATGTGTAACGATCATGGCGAAGCGATGAATATTTTTCATTAGGTCATTTTTGATAGGCCCGCAAAATTTTAGAAGATTTGGGGCTGGTCGTCCGAATTTTTGTTAGATGGCGTAGATTAGTACAAGAAAATCTGGGAATCATCTTATTTTTTGTTTTATCACCCTAAAACGCAAAAAAATGAGAAATGGTCAATGCGAAGCGATGACTATTGTTCATTATATCCTTTTTGATAGGCCCGCAAAATTTTAGGAGATTCGAACAGGTTGCCGAACTTATGCAAATGATGTGGACTATACTATACAAAAATTTAGGAATCGTCTCTAAATTCCTATATTGTGGCCCTATAACCCTAAAAATGAGGAACAGTCATGGCGAAGCGATGTTTATTGTTCACTCAGCCATTTTTGATAGGCTCACAAAATTTTAGGAGTTTTGGGATCGGTCGCCTGAATTCTTATAGATGGCGTGGACTACACGTAAATTTGGGAATCGTTAGGAATTCCTATTTTATGGCCCTAAAACGCAAAAAAAAGAGGAACGGTCATGGCGGGCCTGTAAAATCTAGTAGATTTGCCGTTGGTCGCGCTAATTCATGCAGATAGCGTGGACTATAGCTCACAAAAATCTAGGAATCATCCAAATTCCTATTTTATGATCCTAAAATGCCAAAAAATGAGGAACGACTATGGAGAAACAATGACTATTGTTCATTAAGTCATTTTTGATGGGCTTGCAAAACTTTAGGAGATTTGGGTCCGGGCTAAAAATTCATGAAGATGACGTGTACTGTAGCACTCGAATTTTGGAATTGTCATGAATTCTTATTTTATGGCCTTAAAATGCCAGCAAATGATGAACGGACATGGTGAAACGATGAATATTGTTCATTAGGTCGTATTTTATCGGGCTCGCAAAATTTTAGGAGATTCGGGACCGGTTGCACAAATTCATGAGGATGGCATTGACTATAGCACACAAAAATCTAGGAATTGTTCTAAATTCCTGTTTTATGGCCCTAAAACTCCAAAAATTGAAGAACAGTCATGACAAAGCGATGACTATTATTCATTAGGTCATTTTTGATAGGACGCCAAAATTTTAGGAGATTCAGGTTTGATTTCCTGAATTCATTAAGATGACATTGACTATAGCACACAAAAATCTTGGAATCGTCCTGAATTCATGTTTTATGGTCCTAAAACGCCAAAAGGATAAAGCACGGTCATGGCAGAATAATGAATATTGTTCATTAGGTCGTTTTTGACGGGCCAGCAAAATTTTAGAAGATTCGGGTTCGGTTCCCTGAATTCATTAAGATGGCATTGTATAGCACACAGAAATCTAGAAATCGTCCTGAATTCCTGTTTTATCTCCCTAAAACGTCAAAAAACAAAAAATAATTATGGCGAAGCGATGACTATTATTCATTAGGTCGTTTATGTTGGGCCGGCAAAATTTTAAGGGATTCTGGGCTAGTCATCCAAATTCATGCAAATGATGTGGATTATAGCACACGAAATTTGGGAATCAACATGAATTCCTATTTTATTGCCCTAAAATTCTAAAAAATGAGGGACGGTCACGGCGAAGCGATGCATACTGTTCATTAGGCCGTGTTTAATGGGCCCACAAAATTTTAGAGATACGGAGTCGGTCGCCCGAATTCATGCATATGACGTGGACTTTCTATTTGGGAATGGTCCTGAATTCCTATTTTATGGCCTAATACGCCAAAAAAATGGAAAGTTCATGGCGAAGCGATATTTATTGTTCATTAGGTCGTTTTTATGGGCCAGCATAATTTAACGAGATTCGTGGATGGTCGCCTAAATTAATGCAGATGACGTGGAGTATAACACACAAAAAATCTCGGAATTGTCCTAAATTTCTATTTTATAGAACTAAAAAGCTTTAAAACGAGGAACAGTCATGCGAAGCGTATTGTTATTTAGGTCGTTTTTGACGGGCTCGCAAAATTTTATGAGATTCGAGGCCGATCACCCGAATTCATGCAGTTGGCATGGAATCTGGGAATCGTCATGACTTCCTGTTTTATGGCCCTAAAACACCAAAAAAATGAGGAACGATCATGGTGAAGTGTTGACTATTTTCATTAGGTCGTTTATGTTTGGCCCATAAAATTTTAGGAGATTCGGCGTCGGTCGCTCGAATTTATGCAAATAGTTTGGAAATAGCACCTGAAAATCTAGGAATCGTCCCGAATTCTTATTTTATAGCCTTAAAACGCCAATTAAGAGTAATGGTCACTGAGAAGCGTGACTATTATTCATTAGGTTGTTTTTGATGGGCCTACAATATTTAGGAGATTCTGGGATAGTCGGCTAAATTCATGCAAATGGCGTAGAGTATAGCACACGAAAATTTGCGAAGCGCCTTGAATTCTTGTTTTATTGCCCTAAAACCCCAAAAATGAGGAAAGGTCATGGTAAAGAGATGACTATTGTTCAATAAGTCATTTTACATGGGCCCATAAAAGTTTAGGAGATTCGGGGCCGGTTACCCGAATTCATGCAGATGGCGTAGACTATTACACATAAAAATCTTTGAATCTTCCTAAATTTCTCTTTTATGGCCCTAAAATGTCAAAAAATGAAGAACGGTTATGGCAAAGTGATGATTATTGTTCATTAAGTCATTTTACATGGGACCATACAATTATAGATGATTTGGGGCCGTCACCTGAATTCACGCAGATGGCGTGGACTACTGCACACGAAAATCTGTGAATCGTCATGAATTCCTGTTTTATGGCCCTAAAATGCCAAAAAAGAAGAATCGCCGCGGCAAAACATTGACTATTCTTCATTAGGTCGTTTTTGATAGTCACATAAAATTTTAGGAGATTCGGGGCCGGTCGTCCAAAATCATGCAGATGGCGTGGACTATAGCATAAGAAAATCTGGGAATCGTCCTGAATTCCTGTTTTATGGTCCTAAAATACCAAAACTCGAGGAACGATTATGGAGAAACGATGAACAAAATGAGCGAAATTCCAGTTTTATGGCTCTAAAACGACAAAGACGAGTAACAATCAGGGCGAGGCGGTGACTATTATTCCATTGGTCTTGTTTGATGGTCTAGCAAAATTTTAGGTGATCCGATTCCGAGCGTCCGGGCCCATGTAGAAGGCATGGGCGCGCACAAAAATTTAGCAATCAAGCAGAATTCTAGTTTTATGGCCCAAAAATGCCTAAACCGGAATAACAGTCTTAGAGAGGCGGCGACTATTGTTCCTTAGCTCATTTTTGATGGTCCGGTAAAATTTTAGGTGATCCAGGTTCGGGCGCCCAGGCCTATGCAGAAGGCATAGGCTATAGCTTACAAAAATCTGGGAATAAGGCGGAATTCTAAATTTATGGCCCTAATATTTCAAAAAACGAGTAACGATCATGGCGACGCGGTGACTATTGCTCCTTAGGCCGTCTTTGATGGTCTGAATTTTTTTTAGATAATCCGAGTCCGTGCGCCTGCACGTATGCAGAAGGCATTGGCTATAGCGCTCAAAAATCTAGGAATCGGGTGAAATTATATTTATATCACCCTAAAATGCCAAACATTGAGTAACAGACATGGCGAGACAGTGACTATTGTTCCTTAGATCGTTTTTGATGTACGGCCAAATTTTAGGCGTTACGGGTACGACCCCCAGAAGGCGTGGTCTGTAGCACACAAAAATTTAAGAATATGGGACGGAATTCTAGTTTTGTGGCCCTAAAACGCCAAAAAATGAGTAACGGTCATGGTGAGGCGGTGACTATTGTTCCTTAGGTTATTTTTGAGGGTCCAACAAAACCTTAGGCGATTCGGGTACGGACTTCCGGCCCATGCAAAAGGCGTGGGCTATAGTACACCAAAATATGGAAATCAGGCGAAATTCAGTTTTATGGCCCTAAAACGCCTAAAATCGAGGAACGTTCATTAAGAGGCGATGATTATTGATCCTTTGTTCGATTTCATGGCCCAAAATTTTTTTAGGTGATCCGGGTGCGGGCACTCGGGCCCATGCAGAAGGCGTGGGCTATAGCACACAAAAATCAAGGAATCGGGCGGAATTTCTAGTTTTATGGTCCTAAAACGCCAAAAAATAAGTAATGGTCATGTCGAGGCAGTGACTATTGTTCCTTAGGTCGTTTTTGATAGTCCGATAAAACTTTAGGCAATTCGGGTCTGCACGCCCTGGCCCATGCAAAAGGCGTGGGCTATATAGCACATGAAAATCTAGGAATCAGGCGGTTCCTCTTTTACGACCCTAAAACGCCAAAAAACGAGTAATGGTAAAATATTTTTATGGTTTGACAAAGTTTTAGGCAATCCGTGTCGGGGCGCCTAGACCCATGTGGAAGGGGTGGGCTATAACACACGAAAATCTTGGAATCGGATGGAATTTCAATTTTATGGCCCTAAAACGTCAAAACATGAGTAATGGTCATTACGAGGCGGTGATGATTGTTCCTTAGGTCATTTTTGATGGTCTAACAAAATTTTAGGCTATTCGAGTTTGGGCACCCAGACCCATGTAGAAGGTGCGGGTTATAATACACCAAAATCTGGAAATCTGGTGGAATTCGAGTTTTATGGTCCCAAAATGCCAAAAAATGAGTAATGGTCATGGCGAGGCAGTGACTATTGTTCCTTAGGTCATTTTTTATGGTACAATAAAATTTTAGACTATCCGGGTCTGGGCGCCTGGGTCCATGTATAAGGCATGGACTTTAGCACATGAAAATCCAAAAATTCGGCAAAATTCTAGTTTTATTGTCCTAAAACACCAAAACACTAGTAACGATCATGGCGAGGCAGTGACTATTGTTCCTTAGGTCATTTTTTATGGTCCCGTAAAATTTTAGGCGACACGGGTCCGGGCACCCGAGCCCATGCAGAAGCGTGGGCTATATCACACGAAAATCTAGGAATCAAACGGAATTCCAGTTTTATTGCCCTAAAACGCCAAAAAAAGAGTAACGGTCATGGCGAGGCGGTGACTATTGTTCATAAGGTCGTTTTTATGCTTCTCAGATCTTCTTACCATGAGTTATCGAGATCTTTGACTTCTTTGCTATTGAAAATGTCACCTCATTTACTTCAACACCATCAAAGATCATGTTTATTGATAGGCAAGACGACTGTCACGACCCGAAATTCCCACCCTCGGGAGTCGTGATGGTGCCTACTCGTAGAAGCTAGGCAAGCCAAGAACCCTTGCAATTATTAACCCATCTCATTTTTATACAGGATTAAACATTTAAATTATTAATGGATAAGCAATTAAAAGACAACGGAAAATGAAATTTAGCGGAAGTCTGAACTAAATATAAAAACAACGTCTAGAAAACCAATATAAGTCTCTACCCAGCACCCGGTGTCACCTCACTCACGAACTACTAAGAGTACTAAATACAACCGTTTGAAAGAAATATAACACTGTTTGTCTCGAATATATGAGATAACAGAAAGAAATATAGGATAGAGGAGACGCCGGGCCTGCGGACGCCTGCAAGACTACCTCTGTGTCTCGATGGACTGAAGGCTGGCTCCCGAGCTACTGCTGCTGTCCGGTACCTGGATCTGTGCAAAAAAGCACAGAGTGTATCATCAGCACAACCGTCCCCATGTGTTGGCAAGTGTCTGGCCTAACCCCGGCGAGGTAGTGACGAGGCTAGGACCAGACTCCAGATAAACCTGTGCAGATATATATATGCAAATACGACGGAAAAAAATAGCAGGAATAAACAATTAAAGCTGGGGGAGGGAACATGCTTCGGGGGTAGCAGATAAAAACAGAAAATCAGGAATAATAGGGGAAAACTACAATTTAACTTCTAACACAAAATAAAGAAATAAAGTCAACTTTAAATTTTTCAGTTTCATCTTGTTGCAGACGTGCAACCCGATCCCATTTCTCATATCTCGTGGTAGGCGTACCACCCGCTCTCATTTCACTTTTTATCTTGTGGTAAGCGTACCACCCGCTCCCTTTTACAGTTAATCACAAATTACAAGAAATCCCGGCAAGGGAACATAAGTAATAGAATGACTTCCCGGCCAGGGAACAAAGGCCGTATAATAATTTCCTGGCAAGAGAACAAAATATCGAAACAATCATCCCGGCAAGGGGGAAGCAGCTATAATCAATCTTAACTTAGCTAGTACTTAGCTCAATTAATGGCCATGCTCAATCATTAATAAGTTCTACGAGGATAAGACAAATCTCTGCTCAATATTGAAGATCATTAATTAAAACATTCGAAATGTCATTTAAGGATACAACAACTGTCAATCTAAGACTCACGGTCATACTCGACACCAACATATAGATACTCGTCACCATGCCTATATGTCGTACTCAACAAGAAGCAAGTAGCAAATATGACTCAACTCCTAATCCCTCAAGCTAAGGTTAGACCAAACACTTACCTCAAACTTCCACGGCCAAATCAATCCTCAATTACCGCTTTTCCTCTCGAATTTGGCTCCAAATTGATTATATCTATACAATAATGACTTCAATACATCAATAAATGCTAAACAATGCGAACCCAATGTCTAATTATAGCTTTCCAAGCATTCTTCCCAAAATCCCAAAAATCGACCCCGGTCCCGCTTGGTCAAAACACGAGGTTCGGACCAAAATCAAACCACCCATTCACCCACGAGCCCGAATACATAATTTGTTTTCAAATTTGACCCCAAAACGAGGTCTAAATCAAGAAAAAATCAAAAAGCTCTAACTCTACCAAATTCCCTAATTTCTACCTTTAATGACATGATTTAGGCCTAGAATTCTAGTGGGTGTTAATAGAAAATGAAGGAAACAAGTTAAATATTACTTACCCAAGAAACTTTGGTGAAGAAGTGCTTCAAAAATCGCCTAGGAGCTTTGGAGAAGAAAGGGTTTATGAAATTTTATGAAATCCCGTAATGGGTTCTGTTTTGGAATTTTAAAATAACTGGGCAAAATTGCCCTTCGCGTGCGCGATGAGTCAGGTCTAAAGACCTTCGCGTTCGCGACACTAGTCTCGCGTTCACAATGCTTTAGCACCTCGAGCCCTCGCATTCGCGTGACATGAGCCGCGTTTGCGTTGAACAAACTGGTGGCCCCTCCCCTGAACCATACACGTTCGCGAGTGGAAGGACGCATTCGCGAAGGGTCTCCCTCCTGGGCTTCGCGTTCGCGTCTCAACCTCCGCGTTCGCGAAGAAGAAACTGTGCACCTAGGATCTTTGCGTTACGCGTTCACGAGTGAGACCATGCGAACGCGAAAAACAAAATCCCTGGGCACAACAACAGAAAATCTGCAACACTTCTAAAGCCAAAAACCATTTCGAAACACATCCGAAACACTCCCGAGCCCTCGGGCTCCTAACCAAACACACGTACTAACTAAACAACATCATGCGAACTTATCCGTGCGATCAAATCGCCAAAATAACATCATAATTAACGAATTAAACCTCAAAATCAAAGGATTTTTCTCAAACTTCATAAGACATCAACTTTAGCAATTTAGGTCCGAATCACGTCAAACGACGTCCGTTTTTTACCAAATTTTACAGAAATGACTTAAATAATATATAAAACCTGTACCGGGCACCGGAACCAAAATACGGGCCCGATACCATCAGGTTCTAATCAGATTTTATTTCGAATTTCTTTAAACAATTTCAGAAAATGATTTTTACTTAAAAATTCATTTCTCGTGCTTGGGACCTCGGAATTCGATTCCGGGCATACGCCCAAGTCCCATATTTTCCTACGGACCCTCCAAGACCGTCGAATCACGGGTCTGGGTCCGTTTACTCGAAATGTTGACCGAAGTCAAATTTACTCATATTATACTCAAAACTCATCATTTTTTCACAGATTTTCATATTTAAGCTTTTCGGCTACGCGCCCGGACTGCTCACGCAAATCTAGATGACTCTAAATGAGGTTTTTAAGTCCTCGGAAGCACAGAATGGATAAGAAAACAGGTGATGACCCCTTTGGGTCGTCACAACGACCTTGCAGCCAAATTGTTTGGTTCCACAACATCTCGATTCCTCCCATAATTGACTTGTGCCCAATCACTCAAAAATTCTCTAAGATGACCATTCTTTAACAGTGGTACAACCTCTTCACGAAGATGCTGGCAGTCCCTAATCATGTGTCCATGCGTTCCGTGGAATTCACATCATAGATTAGGATCCCATTGACTAGAATATGACCGAATTGGTTTCAGAAATCTTGCCTCTTTGATGTTTCTCATAGCCGAAACCAAATTTACCAAGGTGATATTTAGGTTATAATCGGATAACGGGGGGTATACTAAATCCCGGGACCCGGACAATTCCTTCTCTTGTAGTGCTCTTCTAGTCTAACCATAATTCGCTCTTGTATCCGATACAAACCTGTCTGATGACTGAATTGTTTTATTTTCATGCCCATCAGTCCTTTTGTAAGGTGGAAAACAACTCTTGGAAGACCTCCGATATGCATCTACATAAGTTTTCAATTTTTCCTGATTTCGATCATGATTGTGCCCTTTGGAAGAAACCGAGGAACTCAATTGATCATCTTCGATTCTAATTTTTTATTCATAACGATTATGGACGTCTGCCCATGTAGTTGCCTGAAACTCTAATAAACTTTCCAATTTCCTAGAGGCATCAAAACATAAAGGATTAGGACCTTTGGTGTACGCTTCAACTGCCTACTCATCTGGTACTTTCGGTAGCAACATCCTCTCCTTTTGAAAATGGATGATGAATTCTTGCAACAGTTCAGATTCCTTGAGCGATTCTGAATATGTGAACTTTCCTAGCTTGGACTTTCCTCATCTCATCATGAGCTTTAATAAAGTAATCTACAAGCATTTTAAAAGAATCAATTGACTGCTTAGGTAAAAGTGAGTACCGTATTAGAGTACCCTTCGTTAGGGTTTCACTGAATTTCTTTAGCAGGACAGATTTGATCTGATGCGGTGCTAAATCATTCCCCTTAATAGTCATAGTGTAAGATGTTAAATGCTCTTGTAGTTCGAAGTTCCGTCATACTTTGAAATATTGGGCATCTTGAATATCTTCGGGATTAATTCCAGGGCCGCACGTGGTTTGCACGGCTACTGCATATATTTTTTGAATACAACCCCTTTAATACCGGTGCTACTCCCGAGATTTGATCCATCCGAGCATGGAATTCTTCAGTATTTTGATCCATACGATCATTCATTTCCCTCATGAATCTCATGAGTTCAGTTTTCAAAGGATCATTAGCATTGTCATTTTCGGATCCACTACCACCTGCTTCATTTTCATTAAATCATAATTCCTCCCTCGAAGAAACGTTTCCAGTTCTCTGCGTTGTTTGATTTGTAGGAACACCAGGAGGGACTCGAACTCTTCCATCGGAGTTATTGGAAGCAACCGAAAGTCCTACTTCAACTCAGTCATTGCTCGATCTTGTCTTGAGAGATGCTTCATAATTTTCCTTTGTTGCGCTCTTAAAACTTCGACTATTTCAACAACACGTTCATCGTCCATTTCATCCGGAGTTGGACTTCTCACATGCCAAGGAATTCGTTCTTCGGGAACCAGAGTTGTTTCATCTCCTTTGTCATGAGTTTCACTAGTTGAATCATGACGCTGGAACATATCTTCACGCTCGTTGTTTGTTCCAACATTGAAAGAGTTGTTCCCATCATTAACTGCTACATCTGATTTTTCTTTGAGTTAAAAAGTATCAAAATACGTTAGTAACAGATGAATGGATCAAAGTAATAACAATTGTCTATGCTCTACGGTGGGCACCAAACTATTTACTCGTAAAACGATATAGTTGAATTTGTAATTTGATTTATAGACATATGAATTATTTTTATCCAAGAATATAAAATAGCTAAGAATAGAAAAATATTACTTAAACAAACTTGAAGAAAGTACAAGCCTCATTGTTGGCTCAACTTCTTCGGTAGCAATAATAAGACCATTATGAAGAACAAAAGGAGAGAAAGTTGTTAAATAAAATAAGAGTAGATTTTGGCTTTTTTGTACAGATGATTTAGTGTCCACAATGGATATAAATTCTCCTATTTATAGCTCAATTCAAGGAGACACGATCCCCAAATCAAGTTTTTCTTTAATATAAATATAACCCCCTTAATGGTTGTGTAACGAATGCGCATTAATGCGCAGATTCTTTATAATGGCTGCTCATTGAATGCTATCTTTTTCAAACGATATCTTCCTTTCGAATCTTTGCCCTCGGTTTAAACGCCTTCAGAAATTATTCAGTACGAGTCACATGTTCGTAATCAGTGCCAACTATTTGCTGACTCATATCTTACTTGTCTTTACTTCGACATGTCAACTATTGAGCATCCACCTATCGTTCATCAATTTTGCCCTATACATTATCTATCTACGAATAATTTGTTCTTCAATGTCATCACTTACACTATCATCTAGTGTAAATAAACGTTCTTATTATTATCCTTTTCTCTTTTGGGAGCAACACCCAAAAAAAAGAGTGTCTTTTTTTAATAGTTCAAAACAGTAGAAAAAGACTTGAATGGGTGACTTGGTTCCTTGGTAATAGAGTAAATAATACGTTCCCTTAATATTTATATAGCAAAGACTATGCAAGGACTTGGAAAATAGACCCAACTAACATTTACTTGGCAAGACTTGTTCATTGACTTGAGAATGAAAACATCTTCTAAACTTGGAACTGATTGATATGAATGCATCAGTCTTTAATTTCTCCCCTTTGATTGCCATTTTCCCTTTTTAATATCGATGGTGTTCTGAATAACTTGTGCGGAATTCAATTATTTTATTCGATATCTGTTACCTTTTACCAGTAAACATCGAATAACTCAACTATTACAGTTAAGGCAGATCGAAAAAATCCAAATAACTTTTTCATCCATTTCATTAATAATTAGCTACTTATTGACAGTTGAATCACACTCAATTCTCGCGGCATCCATAAATCTCAGTAGACTCAAGAATCTATGAATAATTTGTATTTCAATAAAATAAATTGAGATCATTATTTGCACTATCATCCATTAAATTTTTATTTTTTTCTACTACCTCTTACTAATATAGGTATCAAGTAACTCCGCCATCATGGTTTAAGTAGATGAAAAGAAATCATCTAAAATTTTGTCCCTGATGCGATTTATGCCCTAGTCTGTGGTTTTCACCCACTTTATTTACAATTTGTCCACTTAATTGATTGTTAAACTACACTCATTTCTTGGCACCCATAAGTCTCAAGTAGTCATATAGTGTAAACATTAATTTCTGTTATCCTTTTTTTCCTTGGGGAGCAACACCAAAACAAGAGGGTCTCCTTTAGAGGTCGTTTGGTTGGGAAACAAGTTATCACAAAATTAATTATTTAGAGATTAGTTATTCGGGAATTGTTATTTTATCTTCTCATCTGGATAAAAATAACTCTACAATCTCAGAATAAGTTATCTCTCGTAATTAGTTATACCATGATATTATCCCAATCAAATATGAGATAAACTCATCTCAAATTTAATCTCATAACTAATTATCCCTTATCCCTCGTATCAAGCAAGCCCTTGTAGTTCAAAACAGTAGAAGAAGACTTGACTGATTGACTATTAACTAACCCATGATCCTTGGTTGAAAATTAGAGTAAAGAATACGTTCACTTAATGAGTAGTAACATCAATATGAAAATTCAAAATGAAAGGGACGTGTGTGTTAAGCAGCTTCATTTGAAATTTCCACAGCTTGGAAAACAATAATATTTTTACTCATCACTTAACGAGCTCTTCATGCAGAGTTTATTATGGATTCTAAGGAATCCGTTTGTCCATAGATTTTTCTTCTTGTTTTCCCGATTTATTTTTAAAAAATGCGTGTCCATGAAAACTTATAAGCTTTTGGAGATTTTTCAAAAATGAGATTTTCAAAAATCAAAAAATGGTTTTGACCACATTTTCAAAATTCTAGGCCGATGAATGGTGAAACTCATTGAGCTAATGGATTTTCAAAAACGAAAAGTGATCTTAACTTTTAAGAATAGTAAGACGATTAATTCGACATAGCCTTTTTAGTTAGGGTATTGTTACTTTTAGCCTGCGCTAGAAACTATTTACCTCTGATAGCCGAAAAAGTGTATAAAATTTGCATAATTTTTGTATATAACATACAGAATGTATATATATATATATTCGACGAACTACATAAAAATAACAATTGCGTCTCAATTCTAAATAAGTTGAGGTCGCAATCGATTTATTGTTCTAAGACTGAGAACCAAACATGTCTGTATCATATGTTCATCTGATAATAACAAAACAAAACTTGGCCACTTGGTAATGTCCTTGTTTGAATTAAATGCTCTCCGCCCTTTTTCTTTTCCTACTAAATTTAATTTTCAGTGAACCAAATTTCCTTTTCTGCAGTTTCATATAAGAAATATATATATATATATATATATCTTCTATATTTAAACTCTTACTTGAAAAAAAAAGGGTTGTGACCTCTATAAATTGAAAATTCCTTTTCTTACAAGGACAATAACATCCACAATGTAGTCGTTAAGAGAGTCTTATTTAGGGATTTATAAGTAATTTAATAGTGTTTGATTCACTCTCTTATTTTATCCAACTTTTAGATGACAAGGATAAGAAAAGGACTGGATTTTTTTGTTTTTTGATTTTTCATCCGGTGTCCGATACTCCATTGGAGCGGACTATATTAGAATTTGCGGTGCGTAGGGGCCCATTCGGGGGGAGGGGGAGGGGGAGTCTCGAAGAGTAGCCTCATACACTGCACCACGTCCTTTTGGTGGTGAAGTAATGGATTTGGCTATTCCTGCGTTCACTTCTATTCTTTATTTTGTAACATGTATCTCATCTCTACGTTTCCATTTTTAATATTACTTCCTTTATTATCTTTCACATATTTTAAACTTTGAATGTCTCTCCACATATAATTTTAAAGGGAATATAATAGCTCTAAACTATTTAACTTCAAAGGATAAGGCTTCTTGTACTTGACATTTTATTTTTTTAAAATAAGGCTCCTTTTACAATGCTCCTCTAATTGGGACTTATGACTTGAGATATAGGATAATCTTGTAGAGAGTATATCACACAATATCTCAATTTCGAATAAGTTGGAATCATTATACAAATCTTCATAGATTATATTGAATTAATTTAAACTCGTCTCTCTCCTGTAAAGAGTATCAAATAAGTATTTATTTTACATGGAGAATTTCGATGTGTTTGGACAAGAAAAAATAAAAAAGGCAAAAACAAAACACTATACCTTCTTAGACAAAAGAGCCAAATTTGACATTTCCCTCCCAAGACTTGTGCATTGACTTGATAATAACAACATTTTGTAAACTTTTGAATTGATTGATAATTTGATAAGAACGCATTTCTAGTTGCTTGACTTTCCCCTCTATATTTCATTTCACTTAATAAGTAGTAACATCACTATGAAAATTCAAAGTGAAAGGGATTTGTGCATTAAATAACTTCCATTTAAAATTTCAACGACAAGATTCTGGGTAAGGACTTGAAAATTAAAAGAAATGTGTTTATACTTTGAAATGCAAGAAAAAAGATATTTGGATGCAATTTCTAAGCACTTTACAAGCTAGCATGTATTTCCATTCATAGCTTGTAATTTTTGGTTTTATAAGTAAGCTTCCCCCTCCACCCCCCCCCCCACAACCCCCTCTTTGTCACGATCCTAATTTTCTACCTTCGGGAGTCGTGATGACGCCTACTCGTAGAAGCTAGGCAAGCCACAAAATATAGGAATTCTAACTCTTTCATTTTTAATCCTTTTAACAACTTGAATAAATAGGAAATCAACAATTTAAAGATTAACGATAACAAAATATGCGGAAGAGTTAAACAGCTAAAAAACATCAGAATTAGTACTACAATATCAAAATACTCCTCTACCCGAAATTTGGTGTCACAATATTCACGGACTGTCTATAAATACTACATACAAATGTCTGAAAAAGGAAATACAGTCTGTCTCGGATACAAGTGAAAATAGAACATATAACTAGATAGAAGAGAACGTCGGGCCAGCGAACGCCTGCAGGACTACCTCGGGATCTCTGGGTGGACTGAAGGCTGGCTCCCCAAGTGCTACTGTCCCAGTGCTGCTCTAGTATCTGCACAGAGTGCAGAGTGTAGCACCGGCACAACCGATCCCATGTGCTGGTAAGTGTCTGGTCTAACCCCTGCGAGGTAGTGACGAGGCTAGGAACAGATTCCAAATAAAGGTGTGCAATTATATAATATACGGCGGATAATAAATAGGAATAAACAGTTTAAATGTGAGGGGGCACATGCTTCAGGGAACACATCAAATCAAGCAGAAATAAAGAGAAGTATGAGAGAAACAATTCAAAATCTACAACAAGGCAATAATAACACTGTTGCGGCGCGCAAACCGATCAATTTATAATATTGTTGCGGCGTGCAACTCGATCCAATATAACATTGTTGCGGCATGCAACCCGATTTAATATATATAACATTGTGGCGGCGTGCAACCCGATCCAATATATATAACATTGTTGCGGCGTGAAATCTGATCCAATATATTTATATACCTTAAACTCAACCATACCACGAGTCCTGGTAAGGGATCAACAATAAACTATACTATCCCGACAAGGAAATTCAACAGTAAAAGTATATACGTCCGGGCAAGGGAGAATCAGCTATAACCAATCGTAACTCAACTCCTACTCAGCTCAATTAACACCAACACTCAATCATAAATAAATTCCACGAAAATAAACTAAATACTTGCTCAATATCAAGAATAACCAATTAAAGCATCCGTAGTATCATTTAAGAACACAACAACTATCAATTTAAGACTCACGGTCATGCTCGACACCAACGTATAGATACTCGTCACCATGCCGATACATCGTACTCAACAAGAAGCAATTAGAAAATATGACACAACTTCTAATCCCTCAAGCTAAGGTTAGACCGAACACTTACCTCGAACTTCCACGGCCAACTCAAGCCTCAAACACCGCCTTTTCTTTCGAATTCGGCTCCAAATCAATTGTATCTAGACATAATCGACTTAATAACATCAATAAATGCTAAACAATCCACTTCCAATACTTAATTATAGCTTTCTAATCATTCTTCCCAAAAATCCAAAAATTGACCCCGGGCCCACTTGGTCAAAACACGAGATTCAGATCAAAACCCGATAACCCATTCACCCACGAGCCCAAATATATAATTAGTTCCAAAATTCGACCCCAAAACAAAGTCTAAATCACAATTAATCAAAAAGTCCTAACTCTACTCAAATCCCTAATTTTCTACCCTTAAGAACATGATATAAGCCTAGAAATCTAATGGGTGTTAATGAAAATTGAAGAAAATGAGTCTAAGATAACATACCTATGAATTGGTGGTGAAATTCCCTTTAAAAAATTGCCCAATTTGAGTTAAGATGAAGAAGTTATGAGTTTTGGTGTAAATCCCGTAATGGATACTGTTCTGGTCTTTTAAAATAACTGGGCGAAACTACTCATCGCATTCGCGATAGGTTCATCACGTTCGCGTTGGGTTAGGCCTGCTAGGCCATCGCGTTCGTGGAAGACGTCTCGCGTTCACGGAGAAGTGACCCCTCGAGCCTTCGCGTTCGCGTCCATGTGGTCGCGTTCACGTAGGTATAATACCCCTCCCCTGCCCAGGCTCAATTAGCCTTCGCGTTCGCGTGGCCAGGACCGCTTTCATGAAGGGAAGACCCACCAAGGCTTCGCGTTCGCGTAGAAGGAATTTTCCTTCAACACACTTAACACATGCGAACGCGAAGAAGGAAATATCAGAATACCAACAGCTGAAAACCTGCAACTTTTTAAGAGTTTAAAACCTTCCGAAACACACCCGAGCCCTCGGGGATCCAAACCAAACATACGTACTAACTCAAAAACACCATATAAACTTATCCGTGCAATCAAATCGCCAATTTAACATCATTAACAACGAATTAAACCTCAAAATCAATGAAATATTCCAAAACTTCTTAAAACATCAAACTTTGCATTTACGATTAGAATCACGTCAAACGGATTCCGTTTCTTACCAAACTTCACAGAGTTATCTTAAATTACATATAAGACCTGTACCGGGCACCAGAACAAAAATACGGGCCCGATACCAACATGTACTAATCAAATTTCATTTCAAATTCCTTTAAACAATTTTAAAAAATAATTTTCTTTAAAAATTCATTTCTCGGGTTTGGGACCTCGGAATTCGATTCCGGGTATACGTCCAAGTCCCATATTTTCCTACGGACCATCCGGAACCGTCAAATCACGGATCCGGGTTCGTTTACCCAAAACATTGTCCGAAGTCAAATTTAATTATTTTATAGTCAAAACATATTATTTTTCACAATTTTTCACATTTAGGCTTTCCGGCTATGCGTCCGGACTGCGCATGCAAATCGAGGTGACGCTAAATGAGGTTTTCAAGGCCTCAGAAATATAGAATTCAATTTAAAAGCAAGTGATGACCTTTTGGGTCCTCACATTATCCACCTCTAAAACAACCGTTCATCCTTGAACGAACATAAGAATGAAGTACCTGAGTCGGGAAAAAGATGGGGATAACGGATTTGCATATCGGACTCGGACTCCCAGGTCGATGCCTCAGGAGGCTGACCTCTCCACTGAACACGACTTGTGCATTGACTTGATAATAACAACATTTTCTAAACTTTTGAATTGATTTATAATTTGATAAGTAGTTTTAAGATACGCGCGTTGCGCGTGTACTCTGTATCAGTGTGCATAAGCTCTTGAAAATAAATAATATTGATCCTGCTAAGCCAACTTAAAATTAAAAAATTATGTCTGGGCAAAGTATACATATATCATACGACAATACTATATTCGTGGCCTTAAAATATGAGTTTTATTTTATCGAGTACTCTATCTAATATGAATTTATCATTCCTATGGGAACTCAAATGAAAAAAATCTGAAAAACTGAAAGAGACTCCATATTATTTGGTTTAGTTATCATGCGAAGAATTTAATTGGATGAAAAATTAAATCCGACTAAATTTATTGTAGAAAGAAATAAAATATTATCACAAAAAATTATGGAATAATACGTATAGCTATTTAATGTGTATTCATATAAATAAATATAATAGTGTTTAAAATACTTATTTTTATTTGCATACATATTTTAAGATATTTTTTTTCCGTGTTATAAAATGGAATAGAGTTAATTATTTAAAGTTATCTATCGGTATATTTTAAAGACACATTATTTGAGTTCAACCAATTAAATATTATTTGACTTAATTCACAAATGATTTGCTTGATAAGAAAATCTAATTTCTAAAGAAAATAAATTAGTAAATTTAATTTAAGACGCATGTTATGAGTGTACCTCATATTAATAAGGATAGTTTTTTGTAAAAGTTATATAAACATTCACACGATAGATATGCAAAAGATATAATTCTTTAAATATTCGTCAAATAACACAAATCTAAAGATTGAATCTTTTGGTAGTCTAAAATTTTTGGGAATAAAAGAGTTTTGCTCGATATCTCCTAGACAAAAAATGAATAAGTGATAATATAATGTCTAAAAATAATAAATTGAGTCAATATTCTGCAATAAGTAATTTCACATTTTGAATATTATGTATAACTTAATATAGAAATGTATTATGTATAGTTCATATTGTATAGTTTTAAAATAACATAGAGAGAACTACAATTATGTTATTTTGTTCATAACTCTTGTGAAAATATGCAATACGATAATAAATTCTTATACCAAAAAATAAATTAATAATCAAAATGGTTTCTATTTAAACTACATAATAATGTTGCACCTTTTGTGTGAAAATCCTAGATAAATCTTGAGAGGTCTTAGGCAAAAGGAATTCTAAGTGTATATGACGATGAGGAATGTTTTAGTTAAAAAAGAGATTAAGTTATCAGAGTGATAGTGATATTGTATATATTATGTACGTGCTTTAGGCTGTTTTTAATTAATTTTCCGATTAGAATGGTTAAAAGTTTTTATGTTCCTTATTATTTAGATCTTCTATCTTTGATATTCGTTTTCCCTTACTTCTAGACTTCTAGTATAGTTACGTTACATAGCTGGAAAGGATTTTTATAAATCTTAATTGATTTAAAGTCTAAATATTAGTAATTCCTATATTACTCTAATAAGGAAAGATTTTAATAATCATAATTTTAGTTGATTTTAAACTCCAAAAATATAGGAAAATAATTAAATGACTATTTTGTCTATTGTGAAATTAATTTTTAAAGGATAAAAAAGGCGGACGACATTTTGCTAAGGGCCTTCGTGCTTTTAATATAATATTGATTGATATTGATGATTATGGTGTATATTAGAGATAATTCATTCGAGAAATTTACTCGAGCTTATTGTTCTAAGACTGAATACCAAACATGTTTATGCGATATACTAAGAGTGGTCATTTCCATCTAATAACAAAACAAAACTGTCACGACCCGGATTTCCCAACCTTCGGAGTTCGTGATGGCGCCTACTATTGAGAGCTAGGCAAGCCAACCTCCAACTAACTTTTTCATTAACCAATTACTTCTTTCACAATTAACAATAATAATCATCGGAATTTAAACAGATAAGCGGAATTCTTAAAGTAAAGAAAAATGAAATAATAATGCGGAAGTTCATCATAAGCCTCTACCCAAAATCTGGTGTCACATAACTCACGAACTACTAAGATTTAATAAACACAATGTCTGAAAGAAAATGTAACTGTTTCTCCCGAATACAAGAGATAACAGACTGAAATGAAAGATAGAGGAGACGCCGGGCCCGCGGACGCCTGCAATGCTACCTCGGGTCACACTGGACTGAAGGCTCGCTCCCAGACTACTGCTGCACTCCGGCACCTGGATCTGTGCAAAAGAGCACAGAGTGTAGCATGAGCACAACCGACCCCATGTGCTGGTAAGTGCCTGGCCTAACCCCGGCGAGGTAGTGACGAGGATAGGACCAGAATACCAATTCATACATGTGCAGTTCAACATACATATATATATATACATATATATATATGCGCGATGGAATAGAAATACAGAAAATAACCAGTCAAAGAGGGAGGAGAACATGATGTAGGGAAAGTAACAGTTCAGAAATGGAAACACCAAATAGGGCATGGAACTGTACAACTAGAATATCAATAAGAGTAAGAGATCCACAGTTGCACGGCATCACCCTTCGTGCCTTTACTCTCGTTCTCACCAAATCAATCATATAAAGTACACGACATCACCCTTCGTGTTTTTACTCTCTTTCCTCACCATACAATCAATGAATATCGGTACGGAATGGTACATCGTACGACACGACATCACCCGTCGTGCTTTGCACTCTTTCCTCAACATGAAATCAATATAATAGGCACAGAATGGTACATCGCGCGACACGACTTCACCCTTCGTGCTTTACTCTTTTTCCTCACAATAGCAAACAATGCACGACATCACCCTTCGTGAGTTAACACTCGTCCTCGCCCAAATAACAATAAAAAACAAGAGGGCAAGGGAATAAACAAACAATAATAGAAATCCCATCTAGGGAACACAAGTAAATAGCTAAATCCCGGCAAGGGAACAACATCAATAACTTTCACATTCCCGGCAAGGGAGGTAATCAATAGACAAAAAAATAACCCGACAAGGGTACAATTAATGATTCTTTCTTTTTCTTTCACTTTCATCTCATCACTCTCATTACCGTTTGAGAAAATGCTCCAAAGGGTACAATAATTCATATACATTCCCAATTCATAAAATAACTTGAGCCAATGCTCCAAGGGTAGAATAATTCATATACTTTCTCAATTCATAAAATAACTTGAGCCAATGCTCTTTGACGTTCAAAAGTCATAATCCTTTCCACAAATGTTTCACAACAACTAGAAATCATCTCTAAGGCATGAAATATATAACATGAATCAAGATATTCACAATTTATAGACTCACGGTCATGCTAGACCCCAACGTATAGATATTCGTCACCATGCCTATACGTCATACTCGACATAAAACAAGTAGCAATCATGACTCAACTCCTAATCCCTCAAGCTAGAGTTAGACCGGACACTTACCTCGATGCTTTGAATTCAACTCAAGTCTCAATTATGGCTTTACCCCTTGATTCCACCACAAATCTGCTCGAATCTAGTCACAAGTTACTTAATTACATCAATAAATGCTAAATGAATCAATTTGAATGCATAAAAATGAATTTCCCAAAGTTTTACCCAAAAATTCCAAAAACACCCCAGGGCCCACGTGGTCAAAACCCGAGGTTCGAACCAAAACCCGCTTACCCATTCCCCCAAGAATCTATATCTATGATTTGTTTTGAAATCAGACCTCAAATTGAGGTCCAAACCCCCAATTTTAGAAAAACCTAAGTTCTACCCAAAACCCCCAATTTCACCCATGGAAATCTTGGATTTCAAGTTGAAAACATATTAAATGATATTAAAGATTGAAAGAAATGAGTAAAAACCAACTTACAAATGATTTGAAAAAAGTCTTGTTCTTGAAAAATCGCCTAAGGGTGTTTGGGTTTTGAAAGAATGGTGAAAAGTGTTCAAAATTCGGCTAAGTATAAAAAAATGGAGGTTGCAAATATGGGAAATGCGAACATGGGTTCACAATTGCGAACCTCGACCCTGCTGGTGTGGGAATTGCGAGAAAATGCTTTGCATTTGTGAACACTGCCCAACTCCCGGACCTTCGCATTTGCGGAACTAACATCGCATTTGCCGAACTTACATCGCATTTGCGATGTTCGCATTTGCGAGAAACAGATCGCATTTGCGATCCCAAGCACAATGGAGGCTTTTCGCATTTGCGAGCAACCCTTCGCATTTGCGAGCTCGCTTGTGAAGCCTGCAGGTCAGATCATACCAGCAATTTTCAAAGGTTCAAAAATGCATTCACGGCCTATCCAAAACTCACCCGAGACCTCAGGGCTCCAAACCAAACATACACACAACCTCAAAAACATCTTACAGACTTATCCGTGCGATCAAATCGCCAAAATAACATCATATACATCAAATTAAGCCTCAAAATCCATGATTCCTTTCAAATTTTCATAAAACATCAAATTTCCATTTTAAGTTCGAAACACGTCAAACAACGTCCGTTTTCAATTAAACTTTACAGAAATATCTTAAATCATATATAAGACTTGTACCGGGTGTCGAAACAAAAATACGGGCCCAATACCATAGTCTTCTAATTAAATTTTATTTCCAATTTCCTTAATTATTTTCCAGAAAATAATTTCACTCAATAATTCATTTCTCGGGCTTGGGACCTCGTAATTCGATTTCGGGCATACGCCCAAGTCCCATATTTTCCTACGCACCCTCCAGAACTGTCAAATCATGTGTCCGGGTCCGTTTACCCAAAATATTGACCGAAGTCAAATTTATTCATTTTAATATCGAAACATAGCATTTTTCTCACAGAATTCATATTTAATCTTTTCGGCTACGCGCCCGGACTGCGCACACAAATCGAGGCAACCCTAAATGAGGTTTTCAAGGATTCAAAGACACAGAATTCAATTAGAAACAGGTGATGACCCTTTGGGTCGTCACAGTCTCCACGTCTAAAACAACTGTTCGTCCTCAAACGGACAAAAGAAAGAAGTACATGAGTAGTGAAATAGATGAGTATAACGGCTCCACATATCAAACTCGGACTCCCAGGCCGATGCCTTAGGAGGCTGACCTCTCCACTGAACACGCACAGAAGGAAAACTCTTCGACCTCAACTAACGAACCTGCTGGTCTAGAATAGCCACCGACTTCTCCTCATAAGACAGATCCTTGTCCAATTGGAAAGTGCTGAAATCTAACACGTGGGACGGATCGCCGTGATACTTCTGAAGCATGAACACGTGAAACACTGGATACACGAGTGATAAGGTAGGCGGCAATACAAGTCTATAAGCCACCTCCCCCACTCGATCGAGAATCTCAAATGGACCAATGAACCTAGGGCTAAGCTTCCCCTTCTTCCCGAATCTCATCACGCCCTTCATAGGCGACTCTCGGAGCAATACCCGCTCACCAACCACAAAAGCCACATCTCGAACCTTGCGGTCTGCATAACTCTTCTGCCTGGACTGAGTCGTACGAAGCCTATCCTGAATAATCCTAACCTTGTCCAAGGCCTCTTGAACCAAATCTGTACCCAATAACCGAGCCTCCCCCGGCTCAAACCATCCAACCGGATATCGACATCGCCTACCATACAACGCCTCATAAGGAGCCATCTGAATACTCGACTAGTAGCTATTGTTGCAGGCAATCTCTGCTAAGGGCAAAAACTGATCCCACGAGCCTCCAAAATCAATGACACAGGCTTAGAGCATTTCCTCTAGAATTTGAATAGTCCGCTCGGACTAGCCGTCCATCTGGGGATGAAATGTTGTACTCAACTCCACCTGAGTGCCCAACTCTCACTGAACTGATCTCCAGAAATGCGAGGTAAACTACGTACCCCGGTCCGCAATGATAGATACCGGCACACCATGAAGACAAACGATCTCCCGAATATAGATCTCAGCTAACCTCTCGGACGAATAGGAGACTGCCACAGGAATAAAATGCGCTAACTTGGTCAGCCTATCAACAATGACCCAAACTGCATTGAACTTCTTTCGAGTCAATGAAAGTCTGTAATGAAATCCTCTTCCACTTCCACTCAGGAAGCTCAATCCTCTGAAACAATCCACCAGGCCTCTGATGCTCATACTTAACCTGCTGACAATTCAAACATCGAGCCACATATGCAACAATATCTTTCTTCATCCTACACCACCAATAATGCTGCGGTAAATCCTGATACATCTTCGTGGAGCCCAAATGAATAAAATACCGGGAACTATGGGACTCCGCTAAGATCAACTCTCGAATTCCATCAACATTGGGCACACAAACTCTCCCCTGCAATCTCAAAACTCCATAATCACCCAAAGTCACCTGCTTGGCACCTCCACGCTGCACCATGCCTCTAAGGACACACAAATAGGGATAATCAAACTGCCGATCACGGATACGCTCTATTAATGTATAACGAACGACCGTGCAAGCTAACACCCGACTAGGCTCAGAAATATCCAACCTCACGAATCGATTGGCCAAGGCCTGAACATACAAGGCAAGCGGCCTCTAGCTGACCAAAATATAAGCAAGACTGCCCATGCTGGCTGACTTCCTACTCAAAGCATCGGCCACCATACAACGTGACCCAGGAATGCAACCGAACTCAACCAGAACTCACACTTTGAGAACTTAGCATATAACTGACTATCCTTCAGAGTCTGAAGGACCACTCTAAGGTTCTGCTCGTGCTCCTCCTGGTTGCGAGAGTATATCAGAATATCATCAATAAAGACTATCACGAACAAGTCCAGATACGGCTTGAACACTCGGTTCATCAACTCCATAAATGATGCGGGGGGCATTGGTCAACCTAAATGACATAACTAAGAACTCATAATGCCCGTATCGAGTGCGGAAAGCTGTCTTAGGGACATTGGATGCCCTAATCCTCAACTGATGATAGCCAGATCTGAAGTCTGTCTTTGAAAATACCTTGGCACCCTGAAGCTGGTCGAACAAAACGTCAATCCTTGGCAGTGGATACTTATTCTAGATTGTAACATTGTTCAATTACCGATAATCAATGCATATCCTCATCGAACCATCATTTTTCTTCACAAATAACACAGGCGCACCCCAAAGCGAAACACTGGGTCTAATGAAACCCTTCTCAAGCAAATCCTGCAACTGAACCTTTAACTCTTTCAACTCTGGCGGGGCTATGCGATACAGCAGGATAGAAATGGGCTGAGTGTCTGGAGCTAGATCAATGCAAAAGTTGATATCCCTGTCGGGCGGCATACCTGACAGGTCTGAAGGGAAAACCTCATGGAACTCTCGAACGATGAGCACAAAATCAATAGAGGGGACCTCAGCACTGGAATCACGAATATAAGCCAAATACGCCAAATACCCCTTCTCGGCCATACGTCGAGCCTTCACATACGAGATAACACTACGAGTGGAATGACCAGGAGTCCCTCTCCACTCTAAAAGGGGCAAATCTGGTAAGGCTAAAGTCACAGTCTTGGCATGGCAATCCAAAATAGCGTGGTACGGGGATAACCAATCCATCCCCAATATAACATCGAAGTCGACCATGTCTAAAAGCAACAAATCAATATGGGTCTCAAGACCCCCAATCACCACAACACAAGAACGATGAACCTGGTTGACCACAATAGAATCACCCACCGGTATAGACACATAAATAGGAATACTCAATCAATCACTAGGCATGACTAGGTACATGCAAAATAAGATGACACATACGAATATGTAGACCCAGGATCAAATAGCACTGAAGCATCTCTATCAAAAACTAGAATAGTACCTGTAATAACTGCATCTGAAGACTCAGCCTCGGGCCTAACTGGAAATGCATAACATCAGGGCTGGGCCACACCACCCTGAACCGCCTCTCTAGGATGACCTGCTGCTAGCTGGCCCCACCTCTAGCAGCCTGAGCTCCACCTCTAGGACCTCTACCTCCACCTCTAGCACCTCTACCCCCACCTCTAGCTGGCTGGGCGGGCTGTGGAATACCTAGTGCCTTAACCATGGCACAAGAACCCTGATGCTGAGAACTACCCATTGCTCGAGGGCAAAACTTGGCAATGTGACCCAGATCACCATAAGTGTAGCAATACCTTGGCTACTGAGGAAACTGAGTCTGACCTTGTCGACCTGAATGACCACCTCAAAAACTCTGAAGCGGTGGTGCACTAAAAAACTGCTGATCAGAGTACTGTACCGGAGGACCACGACTACCTGAAGCGCCGTGAGAAACCTAAAGAGCTGACTGAAAGGGCCTAGGAGGATGTCCTCTACCATAAGAATCTCTACCTCGAGACGAGGTACCACTGAGTCTTCCCGAATGATGGGGCCTCTTATCTGACCCATGACCACCTACCTATGACAAAACCATGTCAACTCTGCGGGGCAGATTGGCCGCCTCCTGTAAGCTGATCTCACTCCCAGTCTCCTCAGCCATCTAGAGACGAATCGGCTGAATCAAACCATTAATAAACCTCTTCACCCTCTCTTTCTCGGTGGGAAGTATGACAAGAGCATGGTAAGATAGATCGATGAACTTGGTCTCATACTGGGTAACAGTCATGGAACCCTGCTAGAGGCACTCGAACTGCCTCCGAAAGGCATCTCTCTAGGTAACGAGGAGAAACTTCTCCAGAAACAACTTTGTAAACTACTCCCAAGTTAAAGATGGCGACCCTACTGGCCTGGCTAAGCAATAATCTCTCCACCAAGTCTTGGCGGATCCAGATGGGCGAAAGGTAGCAAAATCGACCCCATTGGTCTCAACAATACCCATGTTCCGGAGAACCTCGTGGCAGCTATACTGGAAATCCTGGGGATCCTCTGAAGAAGCACCACTGTAGGTAGTAGTGAAGAGCTTGGTGAACCTATCCAGTCTCCACAAAGCATCAGCGGACATAGCCGCTCCATCGCCGGTCTGAGCCATGACACCCGGCTGAACTGCCACAGCTCGCTAAACCACTGGAACCTGAACCTGAGGAGCTACCTGCTCCGGCGTGCGTGTAGTATGAGTCTGAGCCCCTCCTCCAGCCTGAGAAGTGGCTGGTGCTACTGGTAGCAAATCCGCTTGGGTGACACTCTCTACGAGCACTACCAATCGGACCAGAGCGTCCTGAAGAACTAGGGTGGCAATGAACCCCTCTAGGACCTGATCTGGGTCAACCGGAACTGCTGGGGATGGAACCTCTTCCTCAAAATCAACCTGAGGCTCCGCCACTGGGGCTGCTGCTCGGGGATGAGCTCTGCCCCTACCTCGGCCTCAAGCACGGCCTCGGCCTTGCCTTCTGCCCCTTGTGGAATCTGCTGCTGGGTGCTCAGGATGCTGAGCAGTGGATGAGGAAGCGCGTGTTCTTGCCATCTGTGAAATAACAGAGTATAAAGGCAATCAGTGTTGAGAAACAGAACCGTATGACAAGAAAGAACAAATGTGAAATTTTCCTAACTTTGTAGCCTCTGGGGGATAAATACAGACATCTCCGTATCGATCCCTCAGACTCTACTAAGTTTGTCCGTGAGTTGTGAGACTTATGTAACCTAGTTCTCGGATACCAACTTGTCACGACCCGGATTTTCCAACCTTCGGGGTTCGTGATGACGCCTACTATTGAGAGCTAGGCAAGCCAGCCTCTAACTAACGTTTTCATTAACCAATTAGTTCTTTCACAATTAATAATAATAATACAAAATCATCAGAATTTAATAGATAAGCGGAAGTCTTAAAGTAAAGAAAACTGAAATAATAATGTGGAAGTTCATCATAAGCCTCTACCCAAAATCTGGTGTCACATAACTCACGAACTACTAAGATTTGCTAAATACAATGTCTGAAAGAAAATCTAACTGTTTGTCCCGAATACAAGAGATAACAGACTGAAATGAAAGATAGAGGAGACGCCGGGCCCGAGGACGCCTGCAAGGCTACCTCGGGTCACACTGGACTGAAGGCTCGCTCCCAGACTACAGCTGCGCTCCGAATGCTGCTCCGGCACCTGGATCTGTGCAAAAGAGCACAGAGTGTAGCATCAGCACAATCGACCCCATATGCTGGTAAGTGCCTGGCCTAACCCCGGCGAGGGAGTGACGAGGCTAGGACCAGACTACCAATCAAACCTGTGCAGTTCAATATATATATGCGATGAAATAGAAATACAGAAAATAACTAGTCAAAGAGGGAGGAGAACATGTTGTGGGGAAAGTAACAGTTCTGAAATGGAAACACCAAATAGGGAATGGAACTGTACAACTAGAATATCAACAATAGTAAGAGATACACAGTTGCACGGCATCACCCTTCGTGCTTTTACTCTCGTTCTCACCAAATCAATCATATAAAGTACACGACATCACCCTTCATACTTTTACTCTCTTTCCTCACCATACAATCGATGAATATCGGTACATAATGGTACATCGTACGGTACGGCATCACCCTTCGTGCTTTACACTCTTTCCTCACCATAAAATCAATATAATAGGCACAGAATGTTACATCGCGTGGCATGGCTTCACCCTTCGTGCTTTACTCTCTTTCCTCACACTAGCAAACAACGCACGTCATCACCCTTAGTGCTTTAACACTCGTCCTCACCCAAATAACAATCACAAATAAGGGGGCAAGGGAGTGTATACAAACAATAATAGAAATCCTGGCAAGGGAACACAAGTAAATAGCTAAATCACGGCAAGGGAACAACATCAATAACTTTCACATTTCCGGCAAGGGAGGTAATCAATAGACAAAAAAACAACCCGACAAGGGTACAATTAATGATTCTTCCTTTTTCTTTCACTTTAATCTCATCACTCTCATTACCACTTGAGCAAATGCTCCAAAGGGTACAATAATTCATATAGTTTCCCAATTCATAAAATAACTTGGTCCAATGCTCCAAGGGTAGTTTCACGACCCGAATTTCCCACCATCGGGAGTCGTGACGGTGCCTACTATTAGGAGCTAGGCAAGCCAACATTTAAATATTTTCTGATAACATCTCAACAAATTAAATAAAATGAGTCATTCGAATAAAAACGGAAGTTTCAAAAACATAGATATCTGAAAACCAAATGCGGAAGTTTAAATACAACTCTACCTAGATCCGGTGTCACTAACTTACGAACTACTAAATAGTGCTAAAAAACAAGTCTGAATAGAAGTACATCAATGTTTTGTCTTGGTACAAGGAAAACAAACTAATATCATAGAAGAGACTCCGACCTGCGGACGTCAGCTAGGCTACCTCGAAAGTCCCTGGACTGAAGTCAGCTCCCGATCAATACTGCTGTTGAGGTCCAAAAGCTCTCCTAGATCTGTGCAAAAAGATGCACAGAGTGTAGCATCAGCACAACCGAGCCCATGTGCTAGTAAGTGCCTGGCCTAACCCCGGCGAAGTAGTGACGAGGCTAGACAGGACCTACCAAAAACAACTTGTGCAGATATATACAATAGAAGGAAAAATATACCGAATTTAAATAGCTAAGAGGACGGGGAGCATGCTATGGGGGAGTAGCAGTTCAGATATAAAATCAACAGATAGAGAAATGAAACTGTACGATAACAACACTTAAGGAAAACATGATAATCAATAGTTTGCACGGCACCAACCTTCGTGCTTTTACTCTCATTCTCACTAAGACAGTCAAGTAAAGTGCACGACATTTACCTTCGTGATTCTCCTCACTTAAACTCTCATTTCAGGGCACGAAATGACCCTTCGTGCATAAATATTCAAAACATGGCATGGAATGACCCTTCGTGCATAATTATCCAAAACATGGCACAGAATGACCCTTCGTGCATAAATATTCAAAACATGGCACGGAATGACCCTTCGTGCATAAATATTCAAAACACGGCACAGAATGACCCTTCGTGCATATTCACTCTTCCTCACCCAAACAACAATCACAACCAAACAGGGCGAGGGGATAGACAAACAATAGTAAACATCCTGATAATGGAAACCAAAATAAACAACCAAA
Source organism: Nicotiana sylvestris (assembly GCF_000393655.2). NCBI lineage: Eukaryota > Viridiplantae > Streptophyta > Magnoliopsida > Solanales > Solanaceae > Nicotiana > Nicotiana sylvestris. The sequence goes on along the minus strand of NC_091066.1, from coordinate 4,001,374 downwards.
TCCCGGCAAGAGAGCAACAACAATATACTCAAACCATCCCTATAAGGGAGATAACCAATATATTCAAAACATCCTGGCAAGGGAATTAACACATCTCTTCTAGTTCTTTCATTTCTTACTCAATAGTCTTATTATTGTTCGAGCCAACACTCCAAGAGTTTACAAATCATAATCATTCCTCATACTCTTCACATTACGTAGAAATCATCAATTAAACACGGAAAAGTCATAACAATATCGGATTAAGTACAAGTAAGGACTCACGGTCATGCTAGACTTCGGTGTATAGATACTCGTCACCATGCCTATACACCGTACTCAACACTTAGAAAATAGCAAACAATACTCTAATCCAATTCCCTCAAGCCAAAGTTAGATCAAACACTTACCTCGAAAGCTTCAAACTCAACTCAAGCCTCTAGTATAGCTTTACCCCTCGAATTCACCACAAAACTGCTCGAATCTAGTCATAAATTACTTGAATGTATCAACAAATGCTAGTTAAATCAATTTGAATGCATAAGAATGAATATCCCAAAGTTTTGCTCAAAAATTTCCAAAATGCCCCCGGGCCCACGTGGTCAAAACCCGAGGATCGAACCAAAACCCAGTTACCCATTCCCCCACGAGTTCATATCTATGATTTAGTTTGAAATCGGACCCCAAATTGAGGTCCAAATCCCCAATTTTAAGAATACCTAGGTTCTACCCAAAATCCCCATTTTCACCCATGAAAATCCTTGATTTTGAGATGAAAACATGATAAATGATGTTAAGAGTGAAGAAATTCAGTGAAAATCAACTTACAAATGAATTGGAGGAGGGAGAGTTCTTGAAAAATCGCCAATGGGTGTTTAGGTTTGAGAAATATGAAAATGAAGCTTTAAAATCGTCTAAGTATGAAATATGCAGGTGCAGGTATGGGAAATGCGAAGATGGGTTCGGAATTAGGCTTGGGAAAAGCGAAATTTTGAACTGGCTGAGACTTTCGCATTTGCGAGCTCTTTTATCGCATTTGCGAAGGCTCTTCATCGCATTTGCGGACCATTTGTTCGCATTTACGACCCCTGTGACTGAGCTCCCTTTCTCGCATTTGCGACCCTGGACTTGCATTTGCAAACTTGCATTTGCGAGAAATACTTCGCAAATGCGAAGATATCAGATATGACCTGCAACAGTTTTTCCAAAGTTCTAAATGCAACTCGACACCTACCCAAAACTCACCCGAGCCATCGGGGCTCCAAACCAAAAATGCACACAACCTCAAAAATATCCTACGGACTTACTCGTGCGATCAAATCACCAAAATAACATCATTTACATAGAATCAAGCCTCAAAACACATGATTTTCTTTCAACTTTCCTAAAACTCAAATTTCCCATTTTAAGTCCGAAACACGTCAAATGACGTCCGTTTTAACCAAACTTTACAGATAGTGCTTAAATCATATTTTAGACTTGTATCGGGCGTTAGAACCAAAATACGAGCTCGATACCATAGGTTTCTGATCAATTTTCTTTTTCCAATTTCCTTAATTAATTTCAGAAAATAATTTCACACAAAAATTCATTTCTCGGGCTTGGGACCTCGGAATTCAATTCCGGGCACACCCCCAAGTCCCATATTTTTCTACGGACCCTCCGGGATCCTCACCTCATGGGTCCAGGTCCGTTTACCTAAAATGTTGACCAAAGTTAACTTTAACCATTTTGAAAATAACAATTTAGCATATTTCACATATTTTAACATATAAGCTTCCCGGCAATGCGCCCGGGCTGTGCACGCAAATCGAGACGACTAAAAGTGAGGTTCTCAAGGCCTCGGAAGCACGAAAAAAGGGAGAAAACCGGTGATGACCCTTTGGGTTGTCACATTCTCCACCTCTAAAACAATCGTTCGTCCTTGAACGGACAAAAGAAAGAATTACCTGAGTCGGGAAATAGATGGGGATAATGGCTCCGCATATTAGACTTGGACTCCCAGGTCGGTGCCTTAGGAGGCTGACTTCTCCACTAAACACGCATTGAAGGAAAACTCTTCGACCTCAACTGTCGAACCTGCTGGTCTAAAATATCCGCCGGCTCCTCTTCATAAGACAGATCCTTGTCCAATTGGACAGTGCTGAAATCTAACACGTGTGATGGAACGTCGTGATACTTCCGGCGCATAGATACATGAAACACTGGATGCACTGCTGACAATCTAGGCGGTAAGGCAAGTTTATAAGCCACCCCTCCCACACGATCAAAAATCTCGAATAGACCAATGAACCTAGGGCTAAACTTTCCCTTCTTCCTGAATCTCATCACGCCCTTCATAGACGATACACGGAGCAACACTCGCTCACTAACCATGAACGCAACATCTCTGACCTTGCGGTCTGCATGACTCTTCTGCCTGGACTGAGCTTTACGAAGCCTATCCTGAATAATCTGGACCTCATCCAAGGCCTCCTGAACCAAATCCGTACCCAATAATCGAGCCTCTCCTGGCTCAAACCATCCAACTGGAGACCGACATCGCCTACCATACAACACCTCATATGGAGCCATCTAAATGCTAGACTGGTAGCCGTTGTTGTAGGCGAACTCTGCTAAAGGCAAAAACTGGTCTCACGAGCCTCCAAAGTCAATGACACATGCTCAGAGCATATCCTCTATAATCTGAATAGTCCTCTCGGACTGACCATCTGGATGGGGATGAAATGCTGTACTCAACTCAACCTGGGTGCCCAACTCTCGCTGAACCGCTCTCTAGAAATGTGAGGTAAACTGCATATTCCGATCTGAAATGATAGATAGCGTCACCCCATGAAGGCAAACAATCTCTCTGATATAGATCTCAGCTAATCTCTCAGATGAATAGGTGGCTGCAATAGGAACAAAATGCGCTGACTTGGTCAGCCTATCAACAATAACCCAAACTACATCAAACTTCTTCTAAGTCATCGGAAGTCCAGTAACGAAATCCTTGGTAATCCTCTCCCACTTCCACTCGGGAAGCTCAATCCTCTGAAATAAACCACTGGGCCTCTGATGCTCATACTTGACCTGCTGACAGTTCAAACATCGAGCCACATATGAAACTATATCTTTCTTCATCCTATGCCACCAATAGTGCTGCCTCAGATCTTGATACATCTTCGCGACGCCCGGGTGAATAGAATATCGAGAACTATGGGCCTTCGCTAAGATCAACTCTCGAATCCCATCAACATTGGGCATACAAACTCGCCCCTGCAATCTCAAAACACCCTCATCATCTAAGGTCACTTTCTTGGCACCTCCACGTTGCACCGTGTCTCTCAGGACACACAAATGGGGATCATCAAACTGCCATTCACGGATACACTCCAATAATGAAGAACGAGCAACTATGCAAGCTAATACTCTGCTAGGCTCAGAAATATCCAACCTCACAAGGAGATTGGCCAAGGCCTAAACATCCAAAGCAAGCGATCTCTGGCTGACTGGAATATAAGTAAGACTACCTATGCTAGCAGACTTCCTACTTAATGCATCGGCCACCACATTGGCCTTTTCCGGGTGATATAAGATAGTAACATCATAATCCTTCAACAACTCTAACCACCTCCTCTGCCTCAAATTCAACTCCTTCTGCTTGAACAGGTACTGAAGACTCTTGTGATCAGTGTAAACCTCACACGTCACACCATATAGGTAATGCCTTCAAATATTCAAAGCATGAACAATAGCTTCCAACTCAAGATCATGAACCAGATAATTCTTCTCGTGGATCTTTAACTGCCTAGAAGCATAGGCAATGACTTTATCATCCTGCATCAATACTGCACCAAGCCCAATACATGAAGCATCACAATAGACTGTATAAGGCCCTGAACCTATGGGTAAAACTAATACCGGAGCCGTAGTCAGAGCTGTCTTGAGCTTCTGAAAGCTCGCCTCACACTCGTCTGACCACCTGAACTGGGCACCCTTCTGGGTCAACCTGGTCATCGGGGTTGCAATGGATGAAAACCCCTCCACGAACCAACGGTAGTAACCTGCTAACCCCAAGAAACTCCGAATCTCTGTAGCTGAAGCTGGTCGAGGCCAGTTCTTGACTGCCTTTATCTTATTCGAGTCTACCTGAATACCCTCTGTTGATACAACGTGACCCAGAAATGCAACCGAACTTAACCAGAACTCACACTTCTAGAACTTAGCATATAACTGACTATCCTTCCGAGTCTGAAGAAACACTCTGAGGTGCTGCTCGTGCTCCTCCTGGCTGCGGGAGTATATCAGAATATCATCAATAAAGACAATCACGAACAAGTCCAAATAAGGCCTGAACACTCGGTTCATCAACTCCATAAACGCTGCTAGGGCATTGGTCAGCCCAAATGACATGACCAAAAACTCATACCCATACCGAGTGCGAAACACTATCTTAGGGACATCGGACGCCCTAATCCTCAGCTGATGGTAGCCAGATCTCAAATCTATCTTTGAAAACACCCTCGCACCCTGAAGCTGGACGAATAAATCATCGATCCTTGGCAGTGGATACTTGTTCTTAATCGTCACTTTGTTCAATTGCCGGTAATCAATGCACATCCTCATCGAACCATCCTTTTTCTTCACAAATAACATCGGTGCACCCCAAGGAGACACGCTGGGTCTAATGAAATCCTTCTCAAGCAAATCCTAAAGCTGATCCTTTAACTCTTTCAACTCTGGCGGGGCCAAGCGATACAACAAAATGGAAATGGGCTGAGTGCCCGGAGCCAGATCAATACAAAAATTGATATCCCTGTTGGGCGGCATGCCCGACAGGTCTGAAGGGAAAACCTCGGGGAACTCCCGAACAATAGGAATAGAATCAATAGACGGGACCTCTGCGCTGGAGTTGCGAACATACGCCAGATAAGCTAAGCACCCCTTCTCGACCATGCGTCGAGCCTTCACATATGAAATAACACTGTGAGTGGTATGACCTGGGGGTTCCTCTCCACTCTAGTCGGGGAAAATCTGGTAAAGCCAAAGTCACGGTCTTGGCATGGCAATCCAATATCGCATTATACGAGGACAACCAATCCATCCCTAATATGACTTCGAAATCTACCATTTCTAAGAGCAACAAATCAACATGGGTCTCAAGAACCCTAAACACCACAGCACAGGAATGATGAACCCGATCGACCACTATAGAATCACCCACTAGTGTAGATACATATACAGGAATACTCAAGGCCTCACTAGGCATAACCAAGTAGGGTGCAAAATAGGACGACACATATAAATACGTAGACCCAGGGTCAAATAGCAGTGAAGCATCTCTATCACAGACCAGAATAGTACCTGTAATAACAACATCTGATGACTCAGCCTCTGGCCTGGCTGGCAAAGCATAACATCGGGGCTGGGCCTCACCTCCTTGAATCACATCCCTAGGACGATCGGCTGCTGGCTGACCCCTACCTCTGGCGGTTTGAGCTCCACCTCTATGACCTCTACCTTCACCTCTATGTCCTCTACCCCCGCCTCTAGCTGGCTGGGCAGGCTGTAGAGCAACTGGTGCCTGAATCATAGGATGAGAACTCTACTGCGGAGAACTACCCGAAGCTCGTGGGCAAAATCTGAGAATATGACTCGGGTTACCACAACCATAACAAGCCCTCGGCTGTTGAGTCTGACGACCTGAATGTCCTCCCCTGAAGCTCTGAAGTGGTGGTGCACTGATGGGAGCTGGTGGTGCACTAGAGGACTACTGCTCAGAATAATACGGCTGAGGACCGCTACCGCTTGGAGTACCATGAGAAACCTGGAGAGCTAACTGAAAGGGCCTCAAAGGATAGCCTCTACCATAAGAATCCCTACCTCCAGACGAGGTACCACTGAATATCCCTGCATGACGAGGCCTCTTATCAGACCCAGGACCACCTCCCTGAGCAAGTTCCATCTCTATCTTGTGGGCAGAATTGGCCGCCTCCTGAAATGAAATCTCACTCCCGGCTCCCATAGCCATCTGGAGACGAATCGGCTGAATCAACCCATCAATAAACCTCCGCACCCTCTCTCTATTGGTGGGGAGTATCACAATAGCATGGCGAAAAAGATCAATAAACCGGGTCTCATACTGTGTGACTATCACAGAGCCTTGCTGGAGATGCTCAAACTGCCTGCGAAGAGCATCTCGCTGCGTAACTTGGAGAAACTTCTCCAAAAATAACTCTGCAAACTGATCCCATGTCAATGATGGCGACCCCGCTGGCCTAGCCAAAAAATAGTCTCTCCACCAAGTCTTGGCGGATCCTGCTAGATGAAAAGTGGTGAAGTTGACCCCATTGGTCTCCATAATACCCATAGTCTGTAGAACCTTATGGCAGCTGAATAAGAAATCCTGAGCATCCTCTGAAGAAGTACCGCTGTATGTGGTAGTGGAGAGCTTGGTGAATCGATCTAGTCTCCATAGAGCATCCGCGTACATAGTCGCATCATCACCAGTCTGAGCCGCAATACCTGGCTGAGCTGCCACAGCTGGCTGAACAGCTGGAACCTGAGCCTGTGGAACTACTTGCTCCGGAGTACGTGTAGCGGGAGTCTGAACTTCTCCCCCAGCCTGAGAAGTGGCTGGTGCTACTGGAAGCAAACCCGCTCGAGAGACGCTCTCTATAAAGCCTACCAACCACACCAAAGCATCCTGAAGGACTTGAGTGGCTATGAAACCCTATGGAACCTGAGCTGGCCCCGCCGGAGCTGTTGGAGCTGGAACCTCCTCCTTAAAATCCACATGAGGCTCCACCTCTGGGACTGCTGCTCGGGGCTGAGCTCTGCCCCTGCCTCGGCCTCTGGCACGGCCTCGGCCTCTACCCCTAATAGGAGCTGCTACTGGGGGCTTGGGCTGCTACAAGGTAGAAGAGGAAGCACATGTTCTCGCCATCTGCAAAAGAACAGAGTAGAACGACAATCAGTATTTGAGAAACTGAATCGCATGACAAGAAAGAACAAAGGGAAATTCCTAACTCTATAGCCTCTGGGGGATAAATACAGACATCTCTGTACCGATCCCTCAGACTCTACCGAGTTCGTCCGTGAGTAGTGAGACCTAAGTAACCTAGTGCTCTGATACCAACTTGTCACGACCCGAATTTCCCACCATCGGGAGTCGTGATGGCGCCTACTATTAGGAGCTAGGCAAGCCAACATTTAAATATTTTCTGATAACATCTCAACAAATTAAATAAAACGAGTCATCCGAATAAAAGTGGAAGTTTAAAAAACATAGATAACTGAAAACCAAATGCGGAAGTTTAAATACAACTCTACCCAGATCCGGTGTCACTAACTCGCGAACTACTAAAGAGTGCTAAAAAACAAGTCTGAATAGAAGTACATCAATGTTTGTCTTGGTACAAGGAAAACAAACTAATATCATAGAAGGGACTCCGGCCTGTGGGCGTCAGCTAGGCTACCTCGAAAGTCCCTGGACTGAAGTCAAACTCCAGGATCTGTGCAAAAAGAAGCACAGAGTGTAGCATCAGCATAACCCACCCCATGTGCTGGTAAGTGCCTGGCCTAACCCCGACGAAATAGTGACGAGGCTAGACAAGACCTACCAAAAACAATCTGTGCAGATATATACAATAGAAGGAAAAATATACCGAATTTAAACAGCTAAGAGGATGGGGAGCATGCTATGGGGGAGTAGCAGTTCAGATATAATATCAGCAGATAGAGAAATGAAACTGTAAGATAACAACACTTAAGGAAAACAGAATAGTCAATAGTTTGCACGACACCAACCTTCGTGCTTTTACTCTCATTCTCACCAAGACAGTCAAGTAAAGTGCACGATATTTACCTTCGTGCTTCTCCTCACTTAAACTCTCATTTCAGGGCACGGAATGACCCTTCGTGCATAAATATTCAAAACATGGCACGGAATGACCCTTCGTGCATAATTATCCAAAACATGGTATGGAATGACCCTTCGTGCATAAATATTCAAAACATGGCACAGAATGACCCTTCGTGCATAAATATTCAAAACACGGCACGGAATGACCCTTTGTGCATATTCACTCTTCCTCACCCAAACAACAATCACAACCAAATAGGTCCAGGGGATAGACAAACAATATTAAAAATCCCGGCAAGGGAAACCAAAATAAACAACTAAAGCCCTGCAAAGGAGCAACAACAATAAACTCAAAACATCCCGGCAAGGGAATTAACACATCTCTTCTAGTTCTTTCATTTCTTACTCAATAGTCTTATTATTGTTCGAGCCAAAGCTCCAAGAGTTTACAAATCATAATCATTCCTCATACTCTTCACATTATGTAAAAATCATCAATTAAACACGAAAATGTCATAACAATATCGGATTAAGTACAAGTAAGGACTCACGGTCATGCTAGACTCCGGTGTATAGATACTCGTCACCATGCCTATACACTGTACTCAACACTTAGCAAATAACAAACAATACTCTAATCCTATTCCCTCAAGCCAAAGTTAGATCAAACAATTACCTCGAAAGCTTCAAACTCAACTCAAGCCTCTAGTATAGCTTTACCTCTCGAATTCACCACAAAACTACTTGAATGTAGTCACAAATTACTTGAATGTATCAACAAATACTAGTTAAATCAATTGAATGCATAAGAATGAATTTCCCAAAGTTTTGCTCAAAAATTCTCAAAACGCCCCCGGGCCCACGTGGTCAAAACCTGAGGGTTGAACCAAAACTCGATTACCCATTCCCCCACGAGTTCATATCTATGATTTATTTTTAAATCGGACCCCAAATTGAGGTCCAAATCCCCAATTTTAAGAAAACCTAGGTTCTACCCAAAATCCCCATTTTCACCTATGAAAATCCTTGATTTTAAGTTGAAAACATGATAAATAATGTTAAAGATTGAAGAAATTAAGTGAAAATCAACTTACAAATGAATTGGAGAAGGGAGATTTCTTGAAAAATCGCCAATGGGTGTTTGGGTTTGAGAAATATGAAAATGAAGCTTTAAAATCGTCTAAGTATGAAATATGCAGGTGCAGGTATGGGAAATGCGAAGATGGGTTCGCATTTGGGAACCCAACAGGCTTGGGAAATGCAAAATTTTGTTCGCATTTGCGAACTCTGACGATGGCTGGGACATTCCCATTTGCGAGCCCTTTTATCGCATTTGTGAAGGCTCTTCATCGCATTTGCGGACCATTTGTTCGCATTTGCGACCCCTGTGCCTGAGCTGTCTTTCTCGAATTTGTGACCCTGGACTCGCATTTGCGAGAAATACTTCGCAAATGCGAAGATATCAGATCTGACCTGCAACATTTTTTCCAAAGTTCTAGATGCAACTCGACACCTACCCAAAACTCACCCGAGCCCTCGGGGCTCCAAACCAAACATGCACACAACCTCAAAAACATCCTACGGATTTACTCGTGCGATCAAATCGCCAAAATAACATCGTTTACATAGAATCAAGCCTCAAAACACATGATTTTCTTTCAGCTTTCATAAAACTCAAATTTCCCATTTTAAGTCTGAAACACGTCAAATGACGTCCGTTTTAACCAAACTTTACAGATAGTGCTTAAATCATATTTAAGACTTGTACAAGGCGTATAAACCAAAATACGAGCCCGATACCATAGGTTTCTGATCAATTTTCTTTTTTCCAATTTCCTTAATTAATTTCAGAAAATAATTTCACACAAAAATTTATTTCTCGGACTTGGGACCCCGGAATTCGATTTCGGGCACATGCCCAAGTCCCATATTTTTCTACTGACCCTCCGGGATAGTCACCTCATGGGTACGAGTCCATTTACCCAAAATATTGACCAAAGTCAACTTTAACCATTTTAAAAATCACAATTTAGCATATTTTACATATTTTAACATATAAGCTTCCCGGCTATGCGTCCGGACTGCACACGCAAATTGAGACAAATAAAAGTGAGGTTTTCAAGGCCTCGGAAGCACGGAAAAAGGGAGAAACCCGATGATGACCCTTTAGGTCGTCACATGTAGAATAATTCATATACTTTCTCAATTCATAAAATAACTTGAGCCAATGCTCTTCGATGTTCAAAAGTCATAATCCTTTCCACAAATGTTTCTCAACAACTAGAAATCATCTCTAAGGCATGAAAAATATAACATGAATCAAGATATTCACAATTTATAGACTCTCGGTCATGGTAGACACCAACGTATAGATACTCGTCACCATGCCTATACGTCATACTCGACATAAAACAAGTATCAATCATGACTCAACTCCTAATCCCTCAAGCTAGAGTTAGACCGGACACTTACCTCGATGTTTTGAATTCAACTCAAGTCTCAATTATGGTTATACCCCTTGATTCCACCACAAATACGCTCGAATCTAGTCACAAGTTACTTAATTACATCAATAAATGCTAAATGAATTAATTTGAACGCATACAAAATGAATTTCCCAAAGTTTTGCCCCAAAAGTCCAAAAATGCCCCCGGGCCCACGTGGTCAAAACCCGAGGTTCGAATCAAAACCCGGTTACCCATTCACCCATGAATCCATATCTATGATTTATTTTGAAATCGGACCTCAAATTGAGGTCCAAACCCCCAATTAATGAAAAAATCTAAGTTCTACCCAATACCCCCAATTTCACCCATGGAAATCTTTGATTTCAAGTTGAAACATGTTAAATGATGTTAAAGATTGAAAGAAATGAGTAAAAACCAACTTACAAATGATTTGGAAGAAGTCTTGTTCTTGGAAAATCGCCTAAGGGTGTTTAGGTTTTGAAAGAATGGTGAAAAGTGCTCAAAATTCGGCTAAGTATAAAAAAATACAGGTTGCAGATATGGGAAATGTGAACACGAGGTTCGCAATTGCGAACCTCAACCCCGCTGGGGTGGGAATTGCGAGAAAATGCTTAGCATTTGTGAACACTGCCCAACTCCCGGACCTTCGCATTTGCTGAACTTACATCACATTTGCGATGTTCGCATTTGCGACCCTTGTGCCTGAGCTCCCTTTCTCGAATTTGTGACCCTGGACTCGCATTTGCGAGAAATACTTCGCAAATGTGAAGATATCAGATCTGACCTGCAACATTTTTTCCAAAGTTCTAAATGCAACTCGACACCTACCCAAAACTCACCCGAGCCCTCGGGGTTCCAAACCAAACATACATACAACCTCAAAAATATCCTACGGACTTATCCGTGCGATCATATCGCCAAAATAACATCATATGCATCAAATTAAGCCTCAAAATCCATGATTCCTTCCAAATTTTCATAAAACATCAAATTTTCATTTTAAGTCCGAAACACGTCAAGCGACGTCCGTTTTCAACCAAACTTTACAAAAATATCTTAAATCATATATAAGACTTGTACCGGGTGCCGGAACCAAAATATGGGCCCGATACCACAGTATTCTAATCAAATTTTATTTCCAGTTTCCTTAATTATTTCCAGAAAAGAATTTCACTCAAAAATTTATTTCTCGGGCTTGGGACCTCGGAATTTGATTTCGGGCATACGTCCAAGTCCCATATTTTCCTATGGATCCTCCGGGACCGTCAAATTACGGGTCCGGGTCCGTTTACCCAAAATATTGACCAAAGTAAAATTTATTCATTTTAATATCAAAACTTAGCATTTTTCTCACAGAATTAATATTTAAGCTCTCCGGCTATGCGCCGGGATTGCGCATGCAAATCGAGGCCACCCTAAATGAGGTTTTCAAGGTCTCGGAGACACATGATTCAATTAGAAACAGGTGATGACCCTTTGGGTCGTCACAAAAACTTGGCCACTTGGTAATGTCCTTGTTTGAATTAAATGCTCTCTCTCCTTTTTCTTTTTCTACTAAATTTAATTTTCAGTGAACCAAGTTTCATTTTTCTGCAGTTTCATATAAGAAATATATATATATATATATATATATATATATATATATATATATATCTTCTATATTTAAACTCTTTCTTGAAAAAAAGGGTTGTGACCTCTATAAATTGAAAATTCTTTTTCCTACAAGGACAATAAATTCAACAATATAGTCGTTAAGAGAGTCTTATTTAGGGATTTATAAGTAATTTAATAGTGTTTCATTCACTCTCTTATTTTATCGAACTTTTAGATGACAAGGATAAGAAAAGGACTGGATTTTTTTGTTTTTTGATTTTTCACCCGGTGTCCGGTACCCAATTGGATCGGACGATATTAGGATTCGCGCTGCGTATGGCTCCATTCAGGGAGGAGGGGGTGGGGAGTCTCGAAGAGCTACCTCATACACTGCACCACATCCTTTTGGTGGTGATGTAATGGATTTGGCTATTCCTGCGTTCACTTCTATTCTTTATTTTGTAACATGTATCTCATCTCTACGTTTCCATTTGTAATATTACTTCCTTTATTATCTTTGTGACGACCCAAAGGGTCATTACCGGATTTCTCCCTTTTTCCGTGCTTCCGAGGCCTTAGAAACCTCACTATTAGGTGTCTCGATTTGTGTGCGCAGTCCGGGCGCGAAGCTGGAAAGCTTTTATGTTGAAATATGGGAATTATTTGAAATATTTGAAGAATTTTGGTATTAATATTGTTAAAGTTGACTTTGGTCAATATTTTGGGTAAACGGACTCGGACCCGTGATTTGACGGTCTCGGAATGTCCGTAGAAAAATAAGGGACTTGGGCATATGCTCGGAATCGAATTCCGAGGTCCCAGGCCCGAGAAATGAATTTTTCCGTGAAATTATTTTCTGAAAATGGTTAAGGAAAATGAAAATGAAATTTAATCAAAAAATAATGGTATCGGGCTCGTATTTTGGTTCCGACGCCCGGTACAGGTCATATATATTGTTTAAGCGCTTCCTATAAAGTTTAGTTGAAAATGGACGTCGTTTGACATGCTTCAGCCTTATATTGGAAAATTTGGAAATTTATGAGATTTGAAAGATTTCTTGGAATATATATATATATATATATATATATATCTTCTATATTTAAACTCTTTCTTGAAAAAAAGGGTTGTGACCTCTATAAATTGAAAGTTCTTTTTCCTACAAGGACAATAAATTCCACAATATAGTCGTTAAGAGAGTCTTATTTAGGGATTTATAAGTAATTTAATAGTGTTTGATTCACTCTCTTATTTTATCGAACTTTTAGATGACAAGGATAAGAAAAGGACTGGATTTTTTTGTTTTTTGATTTTTCACCCGGTGTCCGGTACCCAATTGGATCGGACGATATTAGGATTCGCGCTGCGTATGGCTCCATTCAGGGAGGAGGGGGTGGGGAGTCTCGAAGAGCTACCTCATACACTACACCACATCCTTTTGGTGGTGATGTAATGGATTTGGCTATTCCTGCGTTCACTTCTATTGTTTATTTTGTAACATGTATCTCATCTCTACGTTTCCATTTGTAATATTACTTCCTTTATTATCTTTGTGACGACCCAAAGGGTCATCACCGGATTTCTCCCTTTTTCCGTGCTTCCGAGGCCTTAGAAACCTCACTATTAGTTGTCTCGATTTGCGTGCGCAGTCCGGGCGCGAAGCTGGAAAGCTTTTATGTTGAAATATGGGAATTATTTGAAAAATTTGAAGAATTTTGGTATTAATATTGTTAAAATTGACTTTGGTCAATATTTTGGGTAAACGGACTTGGACCCGTGATTTGACGGTCTCGGAAGGTCCGTAGAAAAATATGGGACTTGGGCATATGCTCGGAATCGAATTCCGAGGTCCCAGGCGCGAAAAATGAATTTTTCCGTGAAATTATTTTCTGAAAATGTTTAAGGAAAATGAAAATGAAATTTAATCAAAAAGTAATGGTATCGGGCTCGTATTTTGGTTCCGACGCGCGGTACATGTCATATATGTTGTTTAAGCGCTTCCTATAAAGTTTAGTTGAAAATGGACATCATTTGACATGCTTCAGCCTTATATTGGAAAATTTGGAAATTTATGAGATTTGAAAGATTTCTTTGATTTTAAGGCTCAATTCATTGATTTTGATGTTATTTTGGCGATTTGATCGCTCGAGCAAGTTTGTATGATGTTTTTGAGTCAGTGTGCATATTTGGTTTGGAGCCCCGATGGCTCGGGTGAGTTTCGGATAGGTATCGGGGTGGTTTTGGACTTAGAAAAACTGCAGAAAATCTGCAGCAGGCATTCCTTCTTCGCGTTCGCGTCCCTTTGGTCGCGTTCGCGTAGCTTCCACTTCCTCCTTCATCGCGTTCCCGAACACTTCTTCGCGTTAGCGTACAACAAAATCCTAGACCCCAGCCATCCTTCTACGCGTTCGCGTGAAGGCTCCTGCGTTCGCGGAGCCTGGCCTGCCTCTTCTACGCGTTCGCGTAAGGCCTCGCGCGTTCGCGTAGGCCAAACGTGAATCCCCTAGAATTTCTTCTTTCTGTTCGCAGTGTTGCTTAGCGAACGCAATGCCTGGCCATTTTTCTTCATCGCAAACGCGACCGTGGTGTCGCGAATGCGTAGAACAACTTTCGCCCAGTGATTTTAAAGACCCAAAAACAGAACACTTACGGGATTTTCACCCCATTTCTCAACTCTCTCTTCTACAACAGCTCGTGGGCGATTCTTGGAGCATTTCTTCACCAAAGTTTATTGGGTAAGTGTTGTCTAACTCATTTTCTTCATTTTCCATCAACATCAATTAAATTCTTAGGCCTAAACATGTGAAAATAGGTAGAAAATTAGAGAATTGGGTAGAATTAGGGTTTTCAAAGATTTGATAATTTAGACCTCGTTTTGGGGTCGAACGTGAGAACAAATTATATATTCGGGCTCGTGAGTGAATGGGTGATCGAAAATTGGTTCGAACCTCGTATTTTGACCATGCGGGATTGGGGTCGATTTTTAGATTTTTGGGCAGAATGTTTTAGAAAATATATTTAGCCATTTGGATTAGTTTGTTAAGTATTATTGATGGTATTAAATCAATTGTGTATAGATACGATTGAATTGGAGCCAAATTTGAAAGGAAAGGCATTGCTTAAGGATTGAGTTGGCCGTAAACCTTCGATGTAAGTGTTTGTTCTAACTTTGGCTTGAGGGAATAGGATTAATATGTTATTTGTTATTTGCTAAATGTGGAGTACGGTGTATAGGAATGGTGACAGTTATCTATGTACCAGAGTCTAGCATGACCTTGAGTCTCAATTGTGTTTAGTTCGAATGTTGTGATACATCTTCCCTGCTTAATTGATAATTTGCATATAATGTGAATAGCTGAGAAGAATTGTGATCGGCATATCATTGGAGCGCGGGCTCGAACTAAAGTCTGTAAATTGAGAAATAAGTGTTTAAAAAGGAAGTGTTGTGATTATTCCCTTGCCGGGTTAAAGTGCTATGTTGTTGAATTTTCCCTAGCGGGGCCTTCTTTACAAAATCAGATATTATGAACCATAATATAGGATCGTGTGGCACGCCGCCCACTTATATATGATATGAAATAGGATCGTGTGGCACGCCGCCCACTTATATACTATGAAATGGGATCGTGTGGCACGCCGTCCACTTATATACTATGAAATGGGATCGTGTGGCATGCCAACCACTATATATATATATATATATATATATTATGAATCGGGATCGTGTGGCACGCCGCCCACTTATGTATTATATTATGGGATCGTGTGGCACGCCGTCCACTTTATATATCATGGAAATCTGGAGTATTTCTGCTGTTTATTTTTGCTATTTCGTTTCCATATGTTATCCCCCGATAGTATGTCCCCCTCCCAGCTTTATTTTGTATTTTCTTGTTATTGTTTCTTGCACTTGTATATATATATATATCTGCACAGGTTGTTTTTGGTAGGTCCGGTATAGCCTCGTCACTACTTCGCCGGGGTTAGGTCAAGCACTTACCAGCACATGAGGTCGGTTGTGCTGATGCTACATGATAACTGTGATTTGTACATGTTTTATACCCATTCTTACCTGAGCTTTGTGCCTTAATTGCAATAAATTAGTCCCAAAATGCTTACAAGTTGCGCTTGATTGCAGGTTTGAGCGACAAGATGACAAATATCAAAGATCGGCTAAAAAAGGAGTGAAATCTGCCAAGGGCAAAAAGACAACTGAAATGGGGATCAAGATGACCTGCGCGGTCCGCACTGCTTTGCCACGTGGCCGCACAGGAGAGTTTAGAGTCTGGGTTATTTCAAGGCCAACTTGTGCGGTCCGCACTGCTTTGCCACGCGGCCACGTAGGAAAGTTCAGAGTTCATGCAAAATTCATGTCAAGCTGCGCGGTCCGCGACCCTTTTGATGCGTTCCGCACCAATGAATTTCAGAGACTCAAGAATTTGAGGCAAATTGCCCACGCGGCCGCACACCAAATCAGTGCGGTCTGTGTGGGTAAAGTTCAGAGAGTGATGTTTTTGACAAGTTCTGCTATGCGGCCGTGCCCCATTTCTGTGCGGTCCGCGTCTCTCAGCCGACGCGGCCGCGCTACATATTTGTACGGTCCGCATCCCCCAGTTTCAGAAGTGAGCATTGAAGACCAAGTGCCCTCCGCGATCGCACAACATTTGTGCGCGGTCCGCGCCAGACCCTCAGGGGTATTTTTTTTCTGGTTTTTCCTGTGTAGTATAAATAGAACATTTTACTTTTTTAGGTTAAGTTTGGTGTATCAGATAGCTGTTGAGCTCGAGACTTCATAGTATTAGCCTATTTTGGGCAATTTCTTCTTGTATTAACGTGGATTTGATTAGATTAACATTGTAGTTAATGATTATGTCAATTTCATCTAGTATTTCTTCTATTTTTGTTTCTTCCATGTCTAGCTAGACCCATTAGCTAGGGTTGTGGCTCAACCCTAGTGTGTGTAATTAATGGGTGTGATTGATTAATGCATGAATGATATTGGGTGTTTGGTATTTGGGTTAATTGTATGTTTTCACTAAGATTTGGTGGTTGCAAACACTAAGTCTAGCTTAGTGGGTCTTGACTCTTCTTGAGAAAGAGAGTCTATGACCCCACAATTGACCCAACAAGGATTTGGGATGGACCCATGAGAATGTTAGTCCCAAGTAACGGGTTAAACCTCGAGAGAGTAATTACCCCACTTGAACCTTAAGTTGCTCTGGAAAATTAGCCTACCCAATTGTTCTCGGGAGAGTCAATTGGGCAAAATCACCCTCTCTACCGACAGGTGTAAGGGTGAGTGCATTAGTGCAACGGTTATACCATATTCCCCATAATTATCATTTTTGTATTAGCAATCTCTACCCGTTAGTTGACCACGTATGTGAGTGCCACGACCCTAGTGCCTTTCTCTATATTGCATACAATCTAGTAGTGATAATTTAGCATATCTTAGTCTTAACATTGTAGTTGATAATCCATAGTTATAATCAAAAGAAAACCAAAAATGTTAGAAGATCAATTAGGAGCCAGAATGCACTTCTAGGCTTAACAAATACTCGACTCCAAATCGAAGCTCCCCGTGGAAAATTGACCACGATACCACTATTAGGTAAAAGTATTAGCGCCCACTCTTCCTTAGGTTAAGTTTGCACCGATCACTTTTTGGCGCCGTTGCCGGGGAGCTTTACGGTGTTTGACTATTTGTTGGCTAGTTTTGTGTTTTTGCTTCTTTTTCCTTCTTTTTACTTACTTCATTTGTTAATTTCACTCAGGTACCAATGGCTTTAAACGGACAAGATACTCTTGGTAATGTGGTGGGGGATGAGGTGGAAAACTTAGAAAAAGAGGAGGTTTTGCCCCAAGCACCAAGAAGGGGTAGAAATGCTAATGCTCCAGTCAATGCTAATGATAACATACCAGACCCTCCTCCTCCACCACCACCAAGAGTAGCACCGTGGGTTCTACCCAATCAAGGTTATGCCAGTGCAATAGTTCCTCCCCAAATCCGGGCGGGGAACTTCCAAATCACCAATGTCATACTCACTTTGCTCGAACAACGAGGGTACTTCACAGGCGCCTCAGACCAAAACGCATACAAGCATTTGAAAGGGTTTGTGGATACTTGTTGGGGGAGCAAGCAGACGAATGTTTCTGAAGATGCACTGAGGTTAAGGCTTTTCCCCTTCTCACTTCGGGGGAAAGCATTAGATTGGTTGGAGAGACTGCCAAATCATTCCATCACTATGTGGGATGAGTTGGCGGATAAGTTCATTGCCAAATTCTTTTCGCCTAGTCATATGGAGGCTCTTAGAGATGAGATCCTAGCTTTCAAGCAAGAGCCAACGGAGCCTTTACATGAGATATGGGAGAGGTTTTCGGACGATGGTAAAAGAGTGCCCCAACAACGATATGAATGATGTTATGATCCAACAAACATTCTATCGGGGTATCAATACAACAAACCAGTGCATTGTCAATCAGTTGGCTGGTGGTAACTTTATGAAGATTCCGTACAACAAAGCTTGTGACGTTCTTGACGAGATGGCCGATACTTCTTCGGCATGGCAAAGTCGTGCTAATGTTACTCAAGGAGACCCCAATGTGATACATTTGCATAAGGAGCTACATGATCACGGACAAGACATAGCCAAACTCACAACCATAATGAACCAATTGGCCAAGGCACAACTTCATCAGGTTCAAAGTCCGCGACAAGTAAATGCCATGGAGGGGGTGAATATGATGAAAAGAAGGCAAAAAGGGCAACAACAACCTCAAGAGAATTTTGACAACTATGATGATGGTGGTGGATATTCTAATGAATGTTTTGATGACCAAAGTGAGGAAGTCCAATACGTCAACAACTACCAAGGGAATAGAGGTAATCAAGGGAATCAACAATGGAGACCCCAAGGTAATTGGGGCAATCAACATGGCGACAATTGGAATAATAATAACAATCAAGGAGGCAATTGGGGGAATAATAACTCAGGGAATCAAGGAAATTGGAACAGGAATAACAATTGGAATAACAACAATGGTGGCCAAGGTGGGTGGAACAATAATGGTGGTCAAGGTAATAGGGGGAAAGGCTTTCAAAGGCCCCCGATGTATCAACAACCCAACAACCCGCCTCCATTTTAATCACAAGGGCTGAGTTCGTCGGGTAATGACATGGGTCGAATAGAGAATATGTTTGAACAAATGATGAAGAAGAATCACGACTCCGATGCTCAATTGGCCTCCCATAACACTTCCATCTGCAATTTGGAAGTGCAACTCAGGCAAATTTCGCAATCTCTCAACACTCGCCCGAAAGGTGCTCTACCAAGTGATACGGTAGTGAACCCCAAGGGTGGGCATAATAATCATGTGAAGGCAGTGACCACTAGAAGTGGAAGATGCGGTGATGTGCAAGCCTCAAGAGGTAATCGATTTGTGGATGATGAAGAAGGATTGCAAGATGATGAGATACCATTGGTAGTTGAAGATGTTGTTGAACCAAGTGCAAATGATGATATGAGAATTGAAATTGATGAGGGTGAGGAAGAGACCCAAGAGGCCGTGAACCCGTCTAAGGAACACATCATTGATATGCCTGAACCTGTGGTGCCAAAAGCCAAGGCACCCTTGCCTAGGCCTCCTCCGCCATACCCTCAAAGATTGGCCAAGCAAAAAGGTGACAATCAGTTTAAAAAGTTTATTGAGATGATGAAGAGTTTGACCATCAATGTGCCTTTGGTGGAGGCACTTGAACAAATGCCGGGATATGCAAAGTTCATGAAGGACTTGGTTCCTAAAAAGAGATCTATGGAGTGCGAGACCATCAAGATGATGCATCAAATGAGTTCCATTGTACACTCCATGGCTCCAAAGCTAGAGGATCCCAGTGCATTCACAATACCATGTACCATTGGAAGCGCAAATTTTGCAAAGACCCTATGTGACTTGGGGGCAAGTACCAATCTAATGCCATATTTGATTTTCAAGACTTTGGGAATCGGACAACCTCGTCCGACTTCTATGAGGCTTCAAATGGCGGACCGATCAATGAAGCGGCCCTTGGGAATTATTGATGATGTCCTTGTTCGAGTTGATAAGTTCATATTGTCGGCCGACTTCGTGATCTTGGATTGTGAAGTGGATTTCGAGGTGCCTATTATTCTTGGAAGGCCTTTACTAGCTACGGGGAAGGCCTTGGTTGATGTTGAAGTAGGAGAATTGACCTTCCGTATTGGTGATGAAAAGGTGGTGTTCCACATATGCAAGTCTATGAGGCAACCAAATAGCACCGAAGTGTGCTCGTTTGTTGACATTGTCACGGCGGTGATAGTGGATGACACAAGCGCAATGGCAAATATTGAGGACCCACTTGATGCCGTGCTCTTGAATATGGATATTGATGATGATGCCGGAAGGGTGGAGTGTGTGAATGCACTTCATGGCATGGGCTCGTATTCTTATGAGCCGAGGAAGTTATCTCTTGATCTTGAAAATCACAAAACTCCACCCACCAAGCCTTCTATTGAGGAGCCACCGGTGTTGGAGTTGAAACCACTTCCTCCTAATCTCAGGTATGAATTTCTTGGTCCCAATTTCACTTTGCCTGTCATTATTTCTTCTTGCTTGACTAACGTTCAGGTTGATGCCACTTTGGCGGTTCTTCAAAAGGGCAAGCGGGCGATTGGATGGACTTTGGCCGATATTCGGGGTATTAGCCCCGCATTTTGCATGCACAAAATCATATTGGAGGAGGATGCTAGACCTTCTCTTGAACATCAAAGGAGAATCAACGAGGCCATGTAAGAAGTGGTTAAGAAAGAAGTTATAAAGTGGCTTGATGCCGGTGTGGTGTATCCAATCTCTGACAGTTCGTGGACTTATCAGATACAATGTGTGCCGAAGAAAAGAGGAATGATGGTGGTGACCAATGACAATAATGAACTTATTCCGACTCGTACTGTGAAAGGTTGGAGAGTATGTATGGACTACCGGAAGTGGAACAAGGTGACGAGAAAGGATCATTTCCCATTGCCATTCTTGGATCAAATGCTTGACCGTCTTGCGGGCCGGGCTTTCTATTGTTTTCTGGATGGGTATTCAGGCTATAACCAAATTCTCATTGCCCCGGAAGACCAAGAAAAGACAACCTTCACATGTCCTTATGGCACATTTGTCTTCTCTCGAATGCCATTCGGATTATGTAATGCTCCGGCGACTTTCCAACGATGTATGATGGCAATCTTCTCCGACATGGTGGAGGACATATTGGAGGTCTTCATGGACGATTTTATTGTGGTTGGGGATTCGTTTGGTGAATGCTTACAAAATTTGGATCGTGTGTTGGCCCGATGTGAAGACACAAACTTGGTTCTCAATTGGGAGAAATGCCATTTCATGGTAGAAGAAGGAATTGTGTTGGGTCGCAAGATTTCGAAAAGAGGGATTGAGGTTGATAAGACAAAAATTGAGGTGATCTCAAGGCTCCCTCCCCCTACTTCTGTCAAAGGGGTAAGGAGTTTTCTTCGATACGCGGGTTTCTACCGAAGATTCATCAAAGACTTTTCTAAGGTAGTTAACCCGTTGTGTAAGTTGCTAGATAAAGACGCTAAATATGTGTTCGATGAGAGATGTATGGAGGCTTTCGAGCTTCTAAAGCAAAAGTTGACAACTACCCCCATCATTACCGCACCCAATTGGAGCTTGCCCTTTGAGCTCATGTGCGACGCTAGTGATGTTGCGGTGGGGGCGGTTTTGGGACAAATAATCAACAAAATGTTCCATCCGGTGTACTATACGAGAAAGGCAATGAACGAAGCTCAAAGGAATTACACGGTCACCGAGAAGGAATTGCTTGCCATTGTTTTCGCCATGGAGAAGTTTCGCCCGTACCTTATGGGGCCAAGGTGATTATCTATACCGATCATGCCGCCCTTAGGTACTTGATGACCAAGAAGGATTCAAAATCAAGGTTAATGAGATGGGTGCTTCTTCTACAAGAATTTGATTTGGAGATTGTTGATAGAAAGGGAAGTGAAAACCAAGTGGTGGACCACTTGTCTCGATTGGAAGAGGAATGGAGGCCTTCGGACGGCCTTGAGATAAATGATGCTTTTTCGGATGAACAACTCCTCTCGGTTTCTATGCTAGACATGCCGTGGTTTGCCGACATTGCAAATTATCTTGTTACCGGGGTGGTCCCGTATGATCTCTCTTCCAACCAAAGGAAGAAGCTCAAGAGGGATTGTTTGGACTATTATTGGGATGAGCCGTACCTTTTCAAAATTTGTACCAATGGTGTAATTCGCCGGTGTGTTCCCGAAGAAGAGTAGTTGAGTATTGTGGAAGCTTGTCACTCTTCGCCCTATGGTGGCCATCATGGCGGGGCGAGGACGGCGTCTAAAGTGTTGAGTTGTGGGTTTTATTGGCCTTCGTTGTTCAAGGATGCCAGTGACTTTGTGAAAAAATGTGATGAATGCCAACGTGCCGGAGGGATTTTGAAGAAAGATGATATGCCCCTCAACACGATTCTAGAAGTTGACATTTTTGATATTTGGGGGATCGACTTTATAGGGCCATTCGTGAGTTCTTGTGGCAACACCTATATCTTGGTAGCGGTTGACTATGTGTCGAAATGGGTTGAGGTCGTCGCTTTGCCCAACAATGAAGCTCGAAGTGTGGTGGCATTCTTGAAAAAGAGTATCTTCACTAGGTTTGGCACTCCACGTGCTATCATCAGTGATAGGGGTTCTCATTTTTGCAATCGGGCCTTTGACTCTTTGTTAGCCAAGTATGGGGTAAATCACAAGGTGACCACTCCTTATCATCCTCAAGTGAGTGGCCAAGTTGAGGTGTCAAACCGTGAGATCAAGAGTATTTTGTCCAAAACTGTCAATGCAAATAGGACCGACTGGTTGAAGAAATTAGATGATGCTCTTTGGGCTTATCATACAGCTTTCAAGATTCCGATTGGTATGTCGCCATATCGGTTGGTGTTTGGGAAGGCATGTCATCTTCCGGTGGAACTGACGCATAAGGCCATGTGGGCCTTGAAAAAGTTGAACTTAGAATGGGACGTAGCGGCAAATCTCCGGGTTGAGCAATTGAATGAACTTGATGGGTTTCGGTTTCATGCTTACTCCAGCTCGTCCTTGTACAAGGATTAGATGAAGTACCTTCATGACAAGTATGCCCGGGGGAAAGAATTCAAGGTTGGTGATATGGTTCTCCTCTTCAACTCCCGGTTAAGGTTGTTTCCGGGCAAGCTAAAATCAAAGGGGAGCGGTCCATTTGAAGAGGTTGGTGTAACTCCTTTTGGTGCCATTGATCTCAAAAACAAGAATGGTGAAGTGTTCCGGGTCAATGGGAATCGTGTCAAGCACTACTTGGGCAAGTTTGATGACACCCACGTGGTGACACTTATTCATTTGAAATGATTGTGATGGTAACATGCGTCGTGTCGCGACGTTAAATCAAGCGCTTCTTGGGAGGCAACCCATGTCTTTTTCTTTTTCTTTGTTTTTCTGTTGTAGAGTAGGATTATTGAGTTGATAGTTTGTGAAGTGTTGCAGGGATAATGTTGAACCAGTACAGGGCAAAAGTGCAAAATGCTCAATCTCTGAATACTGCCTACGCGGCCGCACACCAAAACAGTGCAGTATGCGTAGGCTTGAGCAAATGTAAGTTAAGGCTCAGAAGACCCAGCGCGGTCCGCGTGATATTTCTGTGCGGTCCGCGCTGGAAGATCAAAAAAGGCATCTCTCTGACAAGTTCCCACGCGGCCGTGCACCAAAGCAGTGCGGTCCGCGTGGGAAAAGCTAAAATCACAAAGTCTCTGAAGTCTGCCACGTGGCCGCACACCAAAACAGTGCGGTCCGCCTGGATTGAGCAGCTAATATGAAGGATGGAAAATCCAGCGCGGTCCGCGTCCCTTTCTGTGCGGCCGCGCTGGTAGGTAGGTACTGGGTCCCAGGGCTTTTCCATAAATAGAGGCCTTGGGCCTCATTTTAACCTTTTCGCAAAATTTCCACCTGAGCTATTATTTTCACTGTTCATCAAGACTATTTTTACACATAGTTGAATTCTCATTAATCCCTGGTAACAACTCTTGTTCATTTCATTCATAGTCTAATTTTTGTTTCTCTTAATTGCTTTCTACTAGTATAACTTCTTATTTTCGTCTCTTACTTCTTAGTTTAACTGTTAGATTAGATTCTTGTGAGTTTTTGTTGAATCATGGGCATGAAATCATGTTAAATAATTGAGTAGGGACACTTAGGACCCAAAATGTGAACAAAAATTGGATTTAATCGAACAAAATCCTGGCTTAGTTAAACTAGCCCTACGTGGCCGCGTAGCATTTTTGCACGGTCTGTGTTGCTTGTTTGTGTGATGATGAACCTCTCTGCACGGTCCGCATGCTATTTGTGTGCGGTCTGCGTAAGCCCAGTGCGGCCACGGTCCAAAATAGTGCGGATCGCGTAAGGGGAGTTTAGAGAACTAGCATTTTGAGAACTTAACCTGAGCGGACCGCGTACCATTTTTGTGTTGTCCGTGCTGAACCAACGCGGCCGCGGTCAAAAATAGTGCGGACCGCGTCGGTTTATTTAGAGAGGTGAGTGATTGGAGTAATTGAACTGCGCGGACCGTGTGCATTATTGTGCGGTCCGCGTCCCTCTGTCCGTGTCTGCACTTATTGCAATTCAATTGAACTGTCTACTTCTCCTTATGTGCTTCTACTAACAATGTTAGACATGTATTCCTTGCAGTCAATGGTTCAAAAACGTGGGGGTAAAGAACAACAACGTGGGGGCAAAGAAAAACAACCCAGGAAAGGTGGTTCCTCCCGAGGGGGGAAAGTCTAAAGAATTGTAAAACTCAATCCCCAGACCAGAGAGAACATAAAGAAAACCCGGAAGATAATTCGAGAGGCCGACAGGGCTGCATCCCATTCCACAGGGAGTGATTACGCACTTTCACGGAGTGTGACTTCGGAGTCTGCCCCCACCCACATGTCTGTATCAATTCCATACCATGACTCCCCTTTTCCTGATCATGAGGATGTTGCCACCTCCAAGAGACCAGTGAATGTCGTCTCGGACTCGTCTGATGAGTCCGGAGCTAAAAAAGAAAATAAGGAACAATACTCCACATCTCCCACAACTTCACTATCGGGGGAGAGTTGAGGGCATGCTGAGGGAGGTGAGCCACGAATCGGGGGTATAGACGGACTAGAAAACCGGAGGCATGGGAATACAGGTTCGTCAGTGAGGTTGCCTTCCACAAATTCAGGGATTGGTGGCCCAAAAGAAAACTGATCCCATAGAGGCAATTCATAGATGCCGATCTTGTCCCTCTCAATCCTCATGTACAAGCACAATTTCACACTAGAGAGGGTTGGAGTTTCTTCAAAGAACGTGTGGAGATGGCTAATGAGCATATGGTGAAGGAGTTCAACTGCAATGTCTATCATATAGTTCGGGACTCAAAAGCAACCAAAGTGAGGGACAAGATAGTTGTGTTTGATGGCAAGTCGTTGAACGAATTCCTGGGGTTCGAAGAAGAGGATGAATCTCAATATTTAGAAAAGCTGGCAATGAAAGAGGGGGTTCGTCCTTGGTTGACCGAGCACTTGGCAGCCCCGGGTACAGTCCCAGTCTGGTTGAAAGCACAAGAAAAGATCTATAGGAACACTTTGAATTTTGAAGCCAAAGGGTGGTTGACTTTTGTGTGTAGTCGACTTGACCCGTCCACACATGATCATTCCACTCCCCTTCCTTGTGCTGTTTTGGTAGCATCTATCATGGCGGGGTTTCCTCTGAATGTGGGTAACATTATGTCGAGGGTGATTTCTCAAGTTGGGTACGAGACAAAAACAAACTACCCCTTCCCGAACACACTCTCCCTGTACTTCAGAGACTTGAAAGTCAAGAAGAAGAGGTATGATGTCAAGGTACCTCCAGTGGCCCCATACTCATGGTACGATCAGTTGGGTCCGGACAACCCAAAGAGAGGCAAGAAGACTCAGGCATCCACTTCCACCACACCTGGCCAGTTTGAGGAGCCAGTAGATATTGAGCAGCCTACTGATCCTGCTACTGATGAGGCATAGCCTCCAGGGCCTTCCTCTGCAGCTGGTCTCTCTATTGCAGCTGATCCGATAGTCCCTTCATCAAAGACTCACCGGTTCACCGCAAACCAACTCACCCATTCCTTAGCCAGTTTGAACAACTGGATGTCAGCTGCGACATCCAAGTGGTCCATATTGGCCACTGCTGTACAGGCATAGGGAGCACCAGTTACTGTTGAGATTCCTTCCTCCATTGAGGATACACTGAAGAAGATCCTGGCCAACTAGGAAAAGATGATGGAGAAGCAGGATAATTTGGCCAAAGCAGTTGGGGACCACAGGAAAGCACTAGAGAAATTGGCTAAGGAGCATAGGAAGCTGAGGAAGACAAAGGCCTCAAAGGAGTCTGTGCAGAAAGTTAGAGAAGATGTGGACAAGCTGTTGGTAGATCAAATGCCACTTGATCTATTGTTTGGAGATCCAGTTGTGAAGCCAGCAGTAGTTCAGCCGCAGGAGGATGAGCATAGGCCAAAGAAGAAGAGGAAACTCCCTAGCACAGAGGAGGGTCCCTCCAGTGTTCCACCAGCTGATGAGCCAGTTCTTGAGCAGGCACCTGTCCTAGCAGCACAGCAGCAGAAGGTCGGGGACCAGTCTGAGGTCCCCGCCTGTACAGAGGACTTGGGAGCCACTGGCCAGCACAGGGTGACAGATGAGTCTTGAGGGGTCGTTCTATATCCTTTCTGATTTTTGATGCTTTATTTGGTAGTTAACATTGAGGACAATGCTAGCTTTTATTCGTGGGGGCGTGGCCCTACTATTTTGATTGACTGTTGGATTACTGTATATATTATCTTTACTTTTAGCTTTTTGACATTTGTAGTGGATAGATGGTTTGTATATAGCTTCTCATTCTAGATGCCTTTCAACTTCATGTATATATTCATCGCCCCTAGTTGTATATTCTACTCCCCTTGTGTACATATTCATTTGGTTTTTCATTTGAGTTTTCTATTTTCGTTTTAGTTGCAAAGTTAGGCTCGTAGACTTTTTGGTTTTGTTTTGGCGTTTACAATAAGCCCTTGGTTTTCTTAATGCCACAGTTCTTTCCAAGGGTAGAGTGTTGTGTGAACCAGGTGGCTCTTCCCAATGATAGATGGCGTGACAACTTTCTTAAGGGTTTGAGTCCGTTTTTGATTTTTCTTTTTGATTTTCAAGTTTTTGTAGTTAAGGGTACCTCAGGCAAAGCTTCACTTGGGCCTAGCACATTTGCCTTTGATCCTATGGTCAAAGACATTATGTTGTGTGTAGGATGGTGAAAGTTGTGGCCTTGAGACTCTTGTGTTGACCAAACAATCATCATGTGGTCATTTTGGGCCATTGTGCGCTTGAATCATATCTAAGGTCGTTGTGGGCCCTCGACTCCGTCTTTGGCAATCCTTGAGTGTGTGTGGTGAGAATTCGAATTGTGAGACCAAGTACCGAGCTGATGGTCTAGAACTTGCCCTGAATGTTTGTTGAGGCGAAATGATAGGTGGAACTGACTTAAGAAGTGATTGTAGGCTCTCCTTGATCCAAAAATGTCAAATTGAACAATTTCATGACCTACCAATTAAATGATCCCTAGTTCACCCCTTTTGAGCCTTTAACCTTTTTCTTTCATGAACCAAGTTACAAGCCTATAACCATTCTCAATTAGACCTTCTCTTGGCACCCAAATCTTCCATTGAGTAGTGGCAAATGTCTAAGTTTGGGGGGAGAGAAAAGAAAGGAAATAATTTGGTAGAAGGTACAAAAGCAAAAGAAAAGGAAGACAATGAAAAAGAGAAAAAGTCAAAAAGAGAATAAGAATCAAAAAGGGAATCAAAGGACAACAAAAAGTGAAAAAGGTGTGAAAAAGTAGACAAAAGGAGAAAAGGGTTTGAATTGCAAAAGAAAGAGTGACAATGTGTCTCTCTAACCCCTTGAAAGAGGTGAATTACTCAATTGAGTCAAGAAAGTGTGCCAAAATGAATTAAAAGAAGTGATTAAGGGAAGATTGAACCCAATTTGAACGAAATCATATCCTACCTTTACCCAAAAGCCTTCACAATGACTCCTCAAAAGCCCTATATGATCTTGAGTTGAGGGAAGCCTGCATTAGTGGATACTTACATAAAGGGCAAGCATATGGTACTTAGAGGCGGCCTTAGGGCATTTTCTTTGTGAGAGATGAGTGAGAAATGCATCCACCTCAATTTGTGTGCAAATACTCTAAAGGGTGAGGTTCACTTAGGGAGAGTTGATGATGTGTGAGTTTGGGTTCCACAATGACCAAAGTACTTGAGAAAGGTTCCTTGATGAGATGTGTCAACTCTTGATGCTCTTGTGTCACACTTGATCCACAAGTTTTCAAAGTTTAAATGTGTTAATGATGCATTCGCATTGAGGACAATAGTTAGTCCCAATTGATGCTTGTTGAGGTTACTTTAGGATAAACAGGAATTACTTGAGTGTTTTCCATTGAGGGTAGGTCTCATTTTATTTGCTTGAGGACAAGCAAAGGTTTAAGTTTGGGGGAGTTGATAACTGTGATTTGTACATGTTTTATACCCATTCTTACCGAGCCTTGTGCATTAATTGCCATAAATTAATCCCAAAATGCTTACAAGTTGCGCTTGATTGTAGGTTTGAGCGACAAGATGACAAATATCAAATATCGGCTAAAAAATGAGTGAAATCTGCCAAGTGCCAAAAGACAAATGAAATAGGGATCAAGATGACATGCGCAGTCCGTACTGCTTTGCCACGCAACCGCGCAAGACAGTTCAGAGGCTAGGTTATTTCAATGTCAACTGCGCGGTCCGCACTGCTTTGCCACACGACCGCGCAGGAAAGTTCAGAGACCATGCAAAATTCTTGTCAAGCTGCGCGGTCCGCGACCCTTTTCATGCGGTCCGCGCCAATGAAGTTCAGAGATTCAAGAATTTGAGGAAAATTGCTCACGCGGCCGCACACCAAATCAGTGCGGTTCACGTGGGTAAAGTTTAGAGAGTTATGTTTTTGACAAGTTCTGCTACGCGACCGCATCCCATTTCTGTGCGGTCCGCATCTCTCAGCCGACGCGGCCGCACTACATATTTGTGCGGTCCGCATCCCCCAGTTTCAGAAGTGAGCATTGAAGAGCAAGTGCCCTCCGCAGCCGCGCGACATTTGTGCGCGGTCCGCGCCAGACCCTCAGGGGTATTTTGGTCTGGTTTTTCCTGTGTAGTATAAATAGAACATTTTACTTTTTTAGGTTAAGTTTGGTGTATCATATAGCTGCTGAGCTCGAGACTTCATAGTATTAGCCTATTTTGGGAAATTTCTTCTTGTATTAACATGGATTTGATTAGATTAACATTGTAGTTAATGATTATGTCAATTTCATCTAGTATTTCTTCTATTTCTGTTTCTTCCATGTCTAGCGAAACCCATTAGCTAGGGTTGTGGCTCAACCCTAGTATGGGTAATTAATGGGTGTGATTGATTAATGCATAAATGATATTGGGTGTTTGGTATTTGGGTTAATTGTATGTTTTCACTAAGATTTGGTGGTTGCAAACACTAAGTCTAGCTTAGTGGGTCTTGACTCTTCTTGAGAAAGATTGTCTATGACCCCACAATTGACCCAACTAGAATTTGGGATGGACCCATGAGAATGGTAGTCCCAAGTAACGGGTTAAACCTCGAGAGAGTAATTACCCCACTTGAACCCTAAGTTGCTCGGGCAAATTAGCCTACCCAATTGGTCTCGAGAGAGTCATTTGGGAAAAATCACCCTCTCTACCGAGAGGTGTGAGGGTGAGTGCATTAGTGCAACTGTTATACCATATTCCCATAATTATTGTTTTTGTATTAGGAATCTCTACCCGTTAGTTGACCACCTAGGTAAGTGCCATGACCCTAGTGCCTTTCTCTATCTTGCATACAATCTAGTAGTGATAATTTAGCATATCTTAGTCTTAACATTGTAGTTGATAATCATAGTTATAATCAAAAGAAAACCAAAAATGTTAGAAGATCAATTAGGAGCCAGAACACACTTCTAGGCTTAACAAATACTCGACTCCAAATTGAAGCTCCCTGTGGAAAATTGACCCCGATACCGCTATTGGGTAAAAGTATTAGCGCCCGCTCTTCCTTAGGTTGAGTTTGCACCGATCACTACACTCTGTGCATCTTTTTACACAGATCAGGGACCAGCTTTTGGACTGCAGTAGCATTATTGAGCGGGAACAGTCTTCAGTCCAGGGACTCACGAGGTAGCCTAGCTGGCGTTCGCAGGCCAAAGTCCCTTCTATGTTTTAGTTTGTTTATTTTGTATCAAACAAACATTATGTAATTTCCTTTTAGACTTGTTCTTAGTATTCTATAGCAGTCTGTGAGCTAGTGACACCAGACTCTGGGTAGAACTATGTTTCAAACTTCTGCATTTTGTTTGCAGTTGTATCAATCTAAAGCCTTACGATTTATTTATTGTTTTCGTCTATTATATATTATTAAATGAAATCAGGAAATTGTTTAAAATATTTGGCTTGCCTAGATCCGATAGTAGGCGCCATCACGACGCCCGATGGTGGGAAATCCGGGTCGTGACAAATTGTTATCAGAGCACTAGGTTACTTAGGTCTCACAACTCACAGACGAACTCGGTATAGTCTGAGGGATCGGTATGGAGACGTCTGTATTTATCCCCCAGGGGATACATAGCTAGGAAAAATTTACTTTGTTCATTCTTGTCGTGCGATTCTATTTCTCAAGTACTAATTGTCTTTCTACTCTGTTCTTTCGCAGATGGAGAGAACACGTTCTTCCTCTTCTACCGCGCAGCATCAAGAGCCCCCAACAGCAGCTCTTATTAGGGGTAGAGGCCGAGGCTGAGGCTATCCTAGAGGTCGAGGCCGAGGCCGTCCTAGAGGCCGAGTCTGGGGCAGAGCTCAGCCCCGAGCAGCAGTCCCAGAGGTGGAGCCTCATGTTGACTATGATGAGGAGGTTCCAGCTCCAGCAGCTCCAATGGGCCCATCTCAGGTCCTAGAGGGTTTCATAGCCACTCCAGTGCTTCAGGATGCTTTGGTCCAACTGGTAGGTTTTATGGAGGGCATTTATAGAGCGGGTTTGCTTCCCGTAGCACCAGCCATGTCTTAGGCTGTGGGAGAGGTTCAGACTCCCGCTATACATACTCCAGAGCCGGTAGCTCCTCAGGCTCAGGCTCCAGCAGTTCAGCCAGCTGTGGCAGTTCAGCCAGGTATTGCAGCTCAGACTAGTGACGGTGCGGCTATGTCTACTGATGCTCTGTGGAGGCAAGATCAATTTACCAAGCTCTTCACTACCACATATAGTGGCACTCCTTCAGAGGATGCTCAAGATTTCTTATTCAGCTGCCATAAGGTTCTTCGGACTATGGGTATTGTGGAGACCAATGGGGTTGGCTTCGCCACTTTTCACCTAACAGGATCCGCCAAGACTTGGTGGAGAGATTTCTGTTTAGTCAGGCCAGCAGGGTCGCCATCATTGACCTGGGATCAATTTTTAGAGTTATTTTTGGGGAAATTTCTCCCAGCTACTCAGCAAGATGCTCTTCGCAGGCAGTTTGAGCGTCTTCAACAGGGCTCTATGACAGTCACCCAATACGAGAATCAGTTTATTGATCTTGCTCGCCATGCTATTGTGATACTCCCCACCGAGAGAGAGAGGCTGCGGAGGTTTATTGATGGATTGGTTCAGCCGATTCGTGTTCAGATGGCCATGGGTACCGGGAGTGAGATTTCATTTCAGGAGGCGACAGATGGTGCCCAGCGGATAGAGATAGCACTTGCCCACGGAGGTGGTCATGGGTCTGATAAGAGGCCCCGTCATTCTGGTAGATTCAGTGGTACCTCATCTGGAGGTATGGATTCTTATGGTAGACCAGGTGGCCATAGTTCTCAGCCGCAGTATTCTGACCAGTAGCTTTTCAGATCACCATCAACACCTATCAGTGCACCACCACTTCGTTATTCTCAGCAGCAGAGGGCTTGTTACACTTGCGGCGATGTGAGCCATATTGCCAGTTATTGCCATCGAGTTTCCAGCAGCTCTCAGCAGCAGGGACCTCATCCTATGATTCAGGCACCAGTTGCCCCACAGCATGCCCAGCCAGCTAGAGGAAGGGGTAGAGGTCATAGAGGTGGAGGCCGAGGTCATAGAGGTGGAGCTTAGATCGCCAGAGGTAGGGGTCAGCCAGTGGCCGATTGTCCTAAGGATGTGATTCAGGGAGATAGGGCCCAGCCCCGATGTTATGCACTTCCATCTAGACCAGAGGCTGAGTCCTCAGATGCGGTTATTACATGTACTATTCTGGCTTGTGATAGAGAGGCTTCAGTGCTATTTGACCCTAGGTCTACATATTCGTACGTGTCTTCTTATTTCGCACCATACTTGGTTCAGCCTATTAATCCACTGGTTGTTCCTGTTTATGTGTCTACACCAGTGGGTGATTCTATTGTGGTCTATCGAGTTCATCGATCTTGTATTGTGGTGATAGGGGGTCTTGAGAACCGTGTTGATTTATTGTTTCTATATATGGTCGACTTCGATATTATATTAGGGATGGATCGGACTGGCTATCTCCATATCATGCTATCTTGGATTGCCATGCCAAGACTGTGACCTTAGCTCTGCCGAATTTGCCTTGTGTAGAGTGGAAAGGAATTTCTGGTCATACTACTCGCAGTGTTATTTCTTATGTTAAGGCTCAGCGTATGGTTGAGAAAGGGTGTTTGGCTTATCTAGCCTATGCTCGTGATTCTAGTGCCGAGGTTCCCTCTACTGATTCTGTGCCCGTGGTTCGCGAGTTTCCTGAAGTTTTCCCTTCAGACCTGCCGGGTATGCCACCCGACAGGGATATTGATTTTTGCAATAATTTGGCTCCGGGCACACAACCCATCTCTATTCCACCATATCGTATGGCCCCGCCAGAGTTAAAGGAATTGAAGGAATAGTTGCAGGATTTTCTTGAAAAGGGTTTCATTAGACCCAGTGTTTCGCCGTGGGGCGCGCCAGTATTATTTGTCAAGAAGAAATATGGTTCTATGAGAATGTGCATTGATTACCGGAAATTAAACAAGGTTACAATCAAGAATAAGTATCCACTGTCGCAGATTGATGATTTATTTAACCAGCTTTAGGGTGCCAAGGTGTTTTCAAAGATAGACTTGATATATGGCTACCATCAGTTGAAGATTAAGGCATCTGATGTCCCTAAGACAACATTTCGCACTTGGTATGGACATTATGAATTCCTGGTCATGTCTTTTGGGTTGACAAATGCCCCAGCAGCTTTTATGGAATTGATGAATCGAGTGTTCAGGCCTTATTTAGACTTGTTAGTAATAGTCTTCATTGATGATATATTGATATACTCCCGCAGTCAGGAGGAGCATGCACAACATCTCAGATTGGCTCTTCAGACTCTGAAAAATAGTCAACTATATGCAAAATTTTCAAAGTGTGAATTCTGGTTAAGTTCAGTTGCATTCCTGGGTCATGTTGTGATGGCATAGGGTATTCAGGTTGATACAATAAAGATTGAGGCAGTCAAGAACTGGCCTAGACCAACATCAGCCACAGAGATCCAGAGTTTCTTGGGATTAGCAGGTTATTATCGGCGGTTCGTGGAGGGATTTTCATCTATTGCAACCCCGATGACCAGATTGACCCAGAAGGGTGCCCAGTTCGAATGGTCAGATAAATGTGAGGCGAGCTTTCAAAAGCTCAAGACAGCCTTGACCACAACACCAGTGTTGGTTTTGCCCACAGGTTCAGGACCTTATACGGTCTATTGTGATGCTTCCCGTATTGGGCTTGGTGCAGTACTGATGCAGGGCGGCAAGGTCATTGCCCATGCTTCAAGGAAGTTGAAGATCCACGAGAAGAATTATTCGGTTCATGATCTTGAGTTGGCAGCCATTGTTCATGCCTTGAAGATTTGGAGGCATTACCTATATGGTGTGACGTGTGAGGTTTACACTGATCACAAGAGTCTTCAGTATCTGTTCAAGCAGAAAGAGTTGAATTTGAGGCATAGGAGGTGGTTAGAGTTGCTGAAGGATTATGATGTTACTATCCTATATCACCAAGGGAAGGCCAATGTGGTGGTCGATGCATTGAGTGGGAAGTCCGCCAGTATGGGTAGTCTTGCTTATATTCCAGTCAGTTAGAGATCGCTTGCTTTGAATGTTCAGGCCTTGGCCAATTGTCTTTTGAGGTTGGATATTTCTGAGCCTAGCAGAGTGTTAGCTTGCACGGTTGCTCGATCCTCATTATTGGAGCGTATTCGTGAGTGGCAGTTTGAGGATCCCTATTTGTGTGTCCTGAGAGACACGGTCCAGCGTGGAGGTGTCAAGAAAGTGACTTTGGGAGATGATGGTATATTGAGACTGCATGGGTGAGTTTGTGTGTCCAATGTCGATGGTATTCGGAAATTGATCTTAGTGGAGGCCTATAGTTCTCGGTATTCTATTCACCCGGGCGCTGCGGAGATGTATCAGGATCTGAGGCAGCACTATTGGTGGCGTAGGATAAAGAAGGATAATAGTAGCGTATGTGGCTCGATGTTTGAACTGTCAACAGGTTAAATATGAGCATCAGAGGCTGGGTGGTTTATTTCAGAGTATTGAACTTCCTGATTAGAAGTGGGAGCAAATTACTATGGACTTCGTTACTGGCCTTCCGATGACTCGGAAGAAGTTCGATGCGGTTTGGGTTATTGTTGATAGGCTGACAAAGTCAGCACATTTTGTTCCTATTGCAGCTACCTATTCGTCCGAGAGGTTAGCTGAGATTTATATCAGGGATATCGTTCGCCTTCATGGGGTGCCTATGTCTATCATTTCGGACCGAGGTTCGCAGTTTACCTCGCATTTCTGGAGGGTGGTTCAGCGAGAGATGGGCACCCAGGTTCAGTTGAGTACAGCTTTTCATCCCCAGATGGACGGTCAGTCTGAGAGGACTATTCAGATTTTAGAGGATATGCTTCGAGCCTATGTCATTAATTTTGGAGGTTTGTGGGATCAGTTCCTGCCTTTGGCAGAGTTTGCCTATAATAACAGCTACCAATCAAGCATCCAGTTGGCTCCTTATGAAGCTTTGTATGGTAGACGGTGTCGGTCTCCGGTTGGATGGTTTGAGCCTGTAGAGGCTCGGTTGTTGGGTACAGATTTAGTTTAGGAGGCCTTGGACAAGGTCAAGATCATTCAGGATAGGCTTCGCACAACTCAGTCCAGGCAAAAGAGCTATGCTGATCGTAAGGTTCGAGAAATAGCTTTCATGGTTGGTAAGCGGGTATTGCTCCGAGTGTCGTCTATGAAGGGCGTGGTGAGATTCGGGAAGAAGGGCAAACTTAGCCCTAGGTTTATTGGCCCATTTGAGATTCTTGATCGTGTGGGAAAGGTGGCTTATAAACTTGCTTTGCCACTTAGTTTGTCAGTTGTGCATCCAGTGTTTCATGTATCCATGCTCCAGAAATATAATGGTGATCCATCGCACGTGTTAGATTTCAGCACTGTCCAATTGGACAAGGATCTATCTTATGAGGAGGAGTCAGTGGCTATTCTAGAACGGCAAGTTCGACAGTTGAGGTCGAAAAGTTTTCCTTCAGTGCGTGTTCAGTGGAGAGGTCAGCCTCCTGAGGCATTGACCTGGGAGTCCAAGTCTGATATGCGGAGCCGTTATCCTCATCTATTCCTTGACTCAAGTACTTCTTTCTTTTGTCCGTTCGAGGATGAACGGTTGTTTTAGAGGTGGAGAATGTGACGACCCAAAGGGTCATCACCGGATTTCTCCCTTTTTCTGTGCTTCCGAGGCCTTGAAAACCTTACTATTAGTTTCCTTGATTTGCGTGCATACTCCGGGCGCGAAGTCGGAGCGCTTTTATGTTGAAATATGGGAATTATGTGAAAATTTTGAAGAATTTTGGTATTAATATTGTTAAAGTTGACTTTGGTCAACATTTTGGGTAAACAGACCCGGACCCGTGATTTGACGGTCTTGGAAGGTCCGTAGAAAAATATGGGACTTGGGCGTATACCCGTAATCGAATTCCGAGGTCCCAGGCCCGAGAAATGAATTTTTCTGTGAAATTATTTTCTGAAAATGTTTAAGGAAAATGAAAATGAAATTTGATCAAAAAGTAATGGTATTGTGCTCGTATTTTGGTTCCGACGCCCGGTACAGGTCATATATGTTGTTTAAGCGCTTCCTATAAAGTTTGGTTGAAAATGAACGTCGTTTGACATTATTCGGCCTTATATTGGAAAATTTGGAAGTTTATGAGATTTGAAAGATTTCTTGGATTTTAAGTCTCAATTCATTGATTTTGATGTTATTTTGGCGATTTGTTCGCTCGAGCAAGTTCGTATAATGTTTTTGAGTTAATGTGCATATTTGGTTTGGAGCCCTGAGGGCTCGGGTGAGTTTCGGATAGGTATCGGGGTGGTTTTGGACTTAGAAAGCTGCAGAAAATCTGCAGCAGGCATTCCTTCTTCGCGTTCGCGTCCCTCTGGTCGCGTTCGCGTAGCTTCCACTTCCTCCTTCATCGCATTTGCGAGCACTTCTTCGCGTTCGCGTACAACAAAATCCCAGACCCCATCCATCCTTCTACGCGTGAAGGCTCCCGCGTTCACGGAGCCTGGCCTGCCTCTTCTACGCGTTCGCGTAAGGACTCACACGTTCGCGTAAGCCAAACGTGAAGCCCCCAGAATTTCTTCTTTGCGTTCGCAGTGTTGCTTCGCGAACGTGATGCCTGCCCATTTTTCTTCATCGCGAACGCGACCCTGGTGTCACGAACGCATAGAACAACTTTCGCCCAGTGATTTTAAAGACCCAAAAACAGAACACTTACGGGATTTTCATCCCATTTCTCAATTCTCTCTTCTCCAACAGCTCTTGGGCGATTCTTGGAGCATTCCTTCACCAAAGTTCATTGGGTAAGTATTGTCTAACTCGTTTTCTTCATTTTGCATCAACATTAATTAAATTCTTAGGCCTAAACATGTGAAAATAGGTAGAAAATTAGAGAATTGGGTAGAGTTAGGGTTTTCAAAGATTTGATGATTTAGTCCTCGTTTTGGGGTCGAACTTGAGAAAAAATTATATATTCGGGCTCGTGAGTGAATGGGTGATCAAAAATTGGTTCGAACCTCGTATTTTGACCACGCGGGCCCGGGGCGATTTTTAGATTTTTGGGTAGAATGTTTTAGAAAATATATTTAGCCATTTGGATTAGTTTGTTAAGTATCATTGATGATATTAAATCAATTGTGTATAGATACGATTGAATTGGAGCCAAATTTGAAAGGAAAGGCATTGCTTAAGGATTGAGTTAGCTGTAAACCTTCGAGGTAAGTGTTTGTTCTAACTTTGGCTTGAGGGAATAAGATTATGCTATTATTTGTTATTTGCTAAATGTGGAGTACGGTGTATAGGCATGGTGACGATTATCTATGCACCGGAGTCTAGCATGACCGTGAGTCTCAATTATGTTTAGTTCGAATGTTGTGATACATCTTCCTTGCTTAATTGATAAATTGCATATAATGTGAATAGTTGAGAAGAATTGTGATCGTCATATTATTGGAGCGCGGGCTCGAACTAAAGTCTGTTAATTGAGAAATAAGTGATTAAAAGAGGAAGTGTTGTGATTATTCCCTTGCCGGGTTAAAGTGCCGTGTTGTTGAATTTACCCTAGCGGGGCCTTCTTTACAAAATCAGATATTATGAACCATAATATGGGATCGTGTGGCACGCCGTCCACTTATATATGATATGAAATGGGATCGTGTGGCACGCTGTCCACTTATATACTATGAAATGGGATCGTGTGGCACGCTGTCCACTTATATACTATGAAATGGGATCGTGTGGCACGCCATCCACTTATATACTATGAAATGGGATCGTCTAGCACGCCATCCACTTATATACTATGAAATGGGATCGTCTGGCACGCCGACCACTATATATATATATATATTATGAATTGGGATCGTGTGGCACGCCGTCCACTATATATATCATAGAAATCTGGAGTATTTTTGTTGTTTATTTCTGATATTTCGTTTCCATCTGTTATCCCCCGATAGTATGTCCCCCTCCCAGCTTTATTTTGTATTTTTTTGTTATTGTTTCTTGCACTTGTATATATATCTGCACAGGTTGTTTTTGGTAGGTCCGGTCTAGCCTCGTCACTACTTTGCCCGGGTTAGGCCAGGCACTTACCAGCACATGGGGTCGGTTGTGCTGATGCTACACTCTGTGTATATTTTTGCACAGATCAGGGAGCAGCTTTTGGACCGCAATAGCATTATTGAGCAGGAACGGTCTTCAGTCCAGGGACTCACGAGGTAGCCTAGCTGGCGTTCGCCGGCCGAAGTCCCTCCTATGTTTTAGTTTGTTTATTTTGTATCGAACAAACATTATGTAATTTCCTTTCCGACTTGTTTTTAGTATTCTAATGCAGTCCGTGAGCTAGTGACGCCGGACTCTGGGTAGAACTATGTTTCAAACTTCTGCATTTTGTTTGCAGTTGTATCAATCTAAAGCCTTCCGCTTTATTTATTGTTTTCGTCTATTATATATTGTTAAATGAAATCAGGAAATTGTTTAAAATTAAATATTTGGCTTGCCTAGATCCGATAGTAGGCGCCATCAAGACGCCCTATGGTGGGAAATTCGGGCCGTGACAATCTTTCACATATTTTAAACTTTGAATGTCTCTCTACATAATTTTAAAGGGAATATAATAGCTCCAAACTATTTAACTTCAAAGAATAAGGCTTCTTGTGCTTGACATTTTATTTTTTAAAATAAGGCTCCTTTTACAATGCTCCTCTAATTGGGATTTATGACTTGAGATATAGGATAATCGTGTAGAGAGTATATCACACAATATCTCAATTTCGAATAAGTTGGAATCAGTTATACAAATCTTCATAGATTATATTGAATTAATTTAAACTCGTCTCTCTCCGGTAAAGAGTATCAAATAAGTATTTATTTTACCGGGAGTATTTGAAGTTTCAAAATATATATAGCTAGTTTGAGGACGGAGGAGTATTAATTTCAAGTGAAATAATGGCCTGTATTTGGTTTTGGATACAGTAGCTTGAGGGAATCTATTTTGTGTTTATTGTTTTTCTTAATTCAATAAAAAATAACAATTTCGATGTGTTTGGACAAGAAAAAGTAAAAAAACCAAAAGCAAAACACTCAACCTTCTTAGACAAAAAGAGCCAAATTTGACATTTCCCTCCCAAGACTTGTGCATTGACTTGATAATAACAACATTTCCTAAACTTTTGAATTGATTGATAATTTGATAAGAACGCATTTATAGTTGCTTGACTTTTCCCTCTATATTTCATTTCACTTAATACGTAGTAACATTACAATGAAAATTCAAAGTGAAAGGGAATTGTGCATTAAGTAACTGTTTATGTCTCTAGCATGACCACATGATAAAATCTTGGGGAAAATGGGGTAAATGGTCAATACTACTGGAAGGATTCCTCTTTGGTTAATAGGTATTGTAGCTGGTATTTTTGTAATTGATTTAATAGATATTTTTTTTATGAATCATATTCCGGATTGGGTTCATCCCTGTAGTAATCGAATGAATTTAGTCGTCAACATGAAAGCGTAACAACTCAACGAGATTTCCTTCTTTGTTTGTAGTAATTTTTAGTTTTATAAGTAAGCTTCACCCTCACCCCCCGCCCCCCCAAACCCCCTCCTCTTCCTTTTAGATTAGAGTTAATACCGTAAAATTCCCTTACACTATCATGTGTTTTTCAGTTTCCTGATTAAACTATTCGATGTCCCCAAATATTCTCTGAACTATATTGCCTTTCATATTAAAATTCTTTTATTCCTTCAATATGTGTAAGACATGAAAGAACACTAAAATAAGAAAGAGAATAAACGATTTCAGTAACAAGAGCGGGACAATTTTTTTGTAGAGGAAATCCATACAAAGAACCGAAGAAAAAAAGTTAAAAAAAAATGAAGAAGAAGGTGAAAAAATAAGGGAAAATGGTGTAAAAAGGAAGGAAGGTGGATATAACTGGAATAAGGAGAATATTTATTAAAAAATCAAATTTGAAAGAGGGTTAGGCTAATTATACATTATATTCTGTCAGGTGCTCCATTTTGATGGTTTTTTTAGCTGCACGCGCTCCCAAGAGATTATTTACACACGTTATGCCATGTCAGTAACGAGAGATTTTTAATATGAAGAGCAATATAATTCGGGGGGTTTTGGAGACACCGAATAGTTTATATAGGAAACTAAAAAAATGTAACGGTTTAAGGGGTTTTAGAATATTAACTCTTTAGATTATGATCATTTCATAGTAAACTGCAATCAGAATAATAATATGGTTTGATTTGGCTTTGGAAGAGAATATATTATGTGGTGACTACGGCTTCGCATTTTGGTTATTTCGGTTTACTTAAATTTTGAAAAAAAAAAACAGACTAAATTAAAAGTGAGATATATGTTCACAACTTTATTTAAGGTTTAACCAATTGAAAAGTAATCGCCATACACATTTGAATAATTCGTTGGTCTGTAATTACTTCTCTCTGCCCCATTTTAAAAGTAGACAGACTCATTGACTTGGACTCATGGTTTACTATAATATAAAACTACACCTTGCACTAATTTCATCGATCGAAAACAACAATAATCCAACTCAAAATTGTTTAACAATATATGATGATGGTTCCCAAATTATCTTTTCTTCTTCAGTTTTTCACTATCTTATATCTCTTTACAAATACTTTTGCTTCTTCCACTGAGGAAGCAACTGCTCTCCTAAAATGGAAAGGGACTTTCCAAAACCAGAACAATTCCTTTTTGGCTTCATGAAAACTAAGTTCTAATGCGTGCAAGGATTGGTATGGAGTTGTATGCTTTAATGGCAGGGTAAACATGTTGAATTTAACAAATGCTAGTATTATTGGTACACTATGATTTTCCCTTTTCATCTCTCCCGCTTCTTGAATATGTTGATCTTTACATGAACAATATCGCTGGCACCATTCCAGCTGAAATTGGTAAACTAACTAATCTTGTCTATCTTGGCTTATCAAGCAATCAGATTTCAGGAGCAATCCCATCACAAATAGGTTCACTTGCCAAGCTTCAGATCCTCTACATATGGAACAACCATTTAAATGGTTCCATTCCTGAAGAAATAGGTAACCTAAGGTCTCTCACTAAGCTAGCTTTGAGTGGTAATACTCTAGATGGTTCTATTCCTGCTTCATTGGGGAATTTGACCAACTTGTCCCTTTTGTATCTTTATAGCAATCATCTTTCCGGCCCCATTCCTGAAGAAATAGGTCACCTAGGGTTTCTTACCGAACTGGCTTTGTATGATAATACTCTAGATGGTTCTATTCCTGCTTCATTGGGGAATTTGACCAACTTGTCCCTTTTGTATCTTTATAGAAATCATCTTTCCGGCCTCATTCCTGAAGAAATAGGTCACCTAAGGTCTCTTACTGACCTAGAATTGGATACTAACTTTCTTAATGGTTCTATTCCTGCTTCATTGGGGAATTTGACCAACTT
The DNA here is from genome assembly GCF_000393655.2 of Nicotiana sylvestris. Lineage (NCBI taxonomy): Eukaryota > Viridiplantae > Streptophyta > Magnoliopsida > Solanales > Solanaceae > Nicotiana > Nicotiana sylvestris. The sequence continues at coordinate 3,959,789 of NC_091066.1, read as the reverse complement.
GTCCTTTTTGTCTCTTGCTGACAATCATCTTTCCGGTCTCATTCCTGAAGAAATAGGTAACCTAAGGTCTCTTACTGAGCTACAATTGAGTAATAACACTTTAGATGGTTCTATTCCTGCTTCATTGGGCAATTTGGTCAACTTGTCCCTTTTGTATCTTTATAGCAATCATCTTTCCGGCCCCATTCCTGAAGAAATAGGTCACCTAAGGTCTCTTACTGAGCTACAGTTGAGTAATAACACTCTAGATGGTTCTATTCCTGCTTCATTGGGCAATTTGGCCGACTTGTCCATTTTGTATCTTTATAGCAATCATCTTTCTGGCCCCATTCCTGAAGAAATAGGTCACCTAAAGTCTCTTACTGAGCTAAAATTGAGTAATAACACTCTAGATGACTCTATTCCTGCTTCATTGGGGAATTTGACCAACTTGTCTCTTTTGTATCTCCATACCAATCATCTTTCCGTTCCCATTCCTGAAGAAATAGGTAACCTAAGGTCTCTTACTGAGCTACAATGGAGTCATAACACTCTAGATGGTTCTATTCCTACTTCATTGGGAAATTTGGCCAACTTGTCCCTTTTGTATCTTTATAACAATTATTTTTCCGGCCCCATTCCTGAAGAAATAGGTAACCTAAGGTCTCTTACTGAGCTACAGTTGAGTAATAACACTCTAGATGGTTCTATTCCTGCTTCATTGGGCAATTTGGCCGACTTGTCCATTTTGTATCTTTATAGCAATCATCTTTCTGGCCCCATTCCTGAAGAAATAGGTCACCTAAAGTCTCTTACTGACCTAGAATTGGATACTAACTTTCTTAATGGTTCTATTCCTGCTTCATTGGAGAATTTGACGAACTTGTCTCTTTTGTATCTTTATAGCAATCATCTTTTCGGCCCCATTCCTGAAGAAATAGGTAGCCTAAGGTCTCTTACTGAGCTAAAATTGAGTAATAACACTCTAGATGGTTCTATTCCTGCTTCATTGGGGAATTTGACCAACTTGTCTCTTTTGTATCTTCATACCAATCATCGTTTTGGCCCCATTCCTGAAGAAATAGGTAACCTAAGGTCTCTCACTAAGCTAGCTTTGAGTGGTAATACTCTAGATGGTTCTATTCCTGCTTCATTGGGCAATTTGGCCAACTTGTCGCTTTTGTATCTTTATAGCAATTATCTTTCCGGCCCCATTCCTGAAGAAATAGGTCACCTAAGGTCTCTTACTGACCTAGAGTTGGGTACTAACTTTCTTAATGGTTCTATTCCGGCTTCATTGGGGAATTTGACCAACTTGTCCTTTTTGTATCTTGATACCAATAATCTTTCTGGCTCCATTCCTGAAGAAATAGGTAACCTAAAGTCTCTTACTGAGCTACAGTTGAATAATAACACTTAGATGGTTCTATTCCTGCTTCATTGGGGCATTTGAGAAACTTGCAAACTCTATCTCTTTTTCGAAATAATCTCAATGAGGAAATTCCATCGTCTATTTGTAATTTGACATTATTGAAAAATTTGTTTTTGGAGAGAAACAACCTGAAGGGAAAATTCTGCAATGCTTAAGTAATATCAATGGCCTTTATGTTTTGATGATGTCACAAAATAATCTAAGTGAAGAGATTCCTTTATCTATTTGCAATTTGACATCACTACAAATTCTAGATTTGGGTAGAAACAATCTGAAGGGAGAAATCCCACAATGTTTTGGCAATATGAGTGATTATCTTGAGGTTTTGGATATGCATCACAACAATCTTTTTGGGACTCTTCCAACAACTTTTAGCACTAGAAATATACTCAGAAGCTTCAACATGCGTGGCAATGAACTAGAGGTAGAAATCCCTCGATCTTTGGCCAATTGCAACGAGTTGCAAGTTCTTGATTTAGGAGATAATCACCTCAACGACAAATCTCCGATGTGGTTGGGAACTCTGCCGAGACTACAAGTTTTAAGCTTGAGATCGAATAAAATGCATGGGCCCATCAGAACATCACGAATTGAGAATATGTTTCCTAAGCTTCGAATCTTAGATCTTTCTTACAATGCCTCCACGGAAAACTTACCAACGAGTCTGTTTCAACAGTTGAAATCCATGAGGTCAATCGATCAAACATTGAAGGAACCAAGATATCTTGGAGATGGGTATTACCAAGATTTTGTAACACTTGCAACCAAGGGACGAGATCTTGATCTTGTTAGAATTTTGACAGTTTACACCGCTATTGATCTTTCAAGTAACAAATTTGAAGGACATATTCCAAGTATTATGGGAGATCTTATTGCACTTCGGGTTTTGAATTTATCTCATAATCGGTTGCAAGGTCGCATACCACAGTCACTGGGAGATTTATCTTTGGTTGAGTCATTGGACCTTTCAGTTAACCAGCTAATAGGAAAGATACCAGAACAACTTGCTTCTAAGATCACGTATCTTGAAGTCTTAAATCTTTCCTATAATCATCTGGAAGGGTGCATCCCTCAAGGACCTCAATTTGCAACATTTCAAAAGAATTCATATGAAGGTAATGATGAATTACGTGGATTTACGATTTCAAAAGGTTGTGGCAATGACAGGGTATCAGTGACAAATAATAATGTATTTGCGCTAGATGATCAAAAAAGCAATTATGAATTTCTCAATGATTTTTGGAAAGCTGCTTTTATGGGATATGGAAGTGGACTAATTATTGGATTATACATAGCATATTTCATGCTTTCAGCTTGGACTCCCAATTGGCTTTCTTGGATTGTTGAAGAACTAGAACACAAAATCACCATAAGAAGGCGCAAGAAGCAGCGAGCCCGTCAAAGGCACAACAGAATATGAAATTATTTGTTTCTAGAGGAGTTAAAAGTTAAGGTATTGAAGTTAAATTCTACATTGATCGTTTGTTTATTGCAACTATCAACATCTTAGTTTTCATAATTTTCTAATATTAGTAATTGACCGATTTCTCTATAATGCATATTTTTCTTTCTAATAATTATTTTAAAAAAACAAACGTACTCAATTAGTAGAAGAAATTGAAATAGAATAAGTTGACTCAAGCTGTACAAAGTATAATATAATTTGACTCACTATCTTGTTTTTCAAATTTTCAGATGTCAAGGAGAAGAAGATGTTGGCGTAATGGTCATGGTTATTCCTGTGTTCATTTCTCAACTCTATTTTGTGACATGTCTGTCATCTGTGTTTACATTTGTTTTTATCAGCTATATATAGGTTTTCTCAAGATTGAACACATCAAAGAATAAAGCACTCTTATCTTCCTATAGAAAAGGAAATCATTCTAGTAAAAGTATAAAGAGAGACAAAGACTCATTCACCTCGAAGTCGTTATGATGATTTACTACAATATAAATATAATAAAGTATTATTCTTTTTGGAACATACTAACAATAAAAGTGTGGATTAACGCTTTATTTCTATTTCTATGGTCGATGATCATAGAAGTCCCTCTATCATTCTGTATAAATGGGCTATTCTATTTGTACATATAGGGTGGAAGGGCGGAAAAGTCACTTCTTGAATCACCGACTATTCCTATTTTCCATTATACCAACCAAATCCATTCTAAATGTTAGAAATCAATAAAACCGGGAAGGTTTGACACCTTGATGTCGGCTCTTCGCCATCTAAGGTTGTAGTATGTTCCAAGGGTTGGGTTATTAGCCCATTAAAGCGGTACGTGAGCTCGGTTCAGAACATTGTAAGACAGTTCAGTCCATATCCGGTGTGGGTGTTATCATTTGATTATGCCATGTGAATCACTAGAAACATGCGAAGTGTATGGCTAACCCAATAATGAAAGTTTCGTAAGGGGAATCGAGCAGGCTACCATGAGACAAAAGATTATTTTTCTATAGAGCATTGCCCTTCTTCACACACGATATTGCTGGATCGGGCTTTTGCCCATTGTCCAAGATTCCTCCTCCCCCATGGGAGCCCGGGTCGTGCCTCAATCCCAGTGTGACTGATCATCCGAAAAGACCAGCTAAGCATCATTCATAAATTATAACTGAGCGCGGAGTAAAAACTTTACTTTATTAGTACTTTTGTCACGACCCAATTTCCCCTACCCGATCGTGATGGCGCCTTTCGTGAAAACAAGGCCAGCTAACTAACCCCAATTCCTCTCTTTAACAGTTATTAAACATAAATGTATAGAAAGTACAACTTAACGGCATTAAAAACTATTAATTACAACCCAACACAACCCGACCAGGGTATCACAAGTCACGACCATCTAAAGAAGACTGAACACCACTACAGGGCCAATGATAAATATACAAAATAAAATCTGGAGTTCAAAAGATGAAGTCCGGCGCCACGAACATTGGCGGTCACCTTGCTCAGCTACACTAGTATTATCTTCATCAGCTAATGGCCCGCTACTGGGTGAACAATACCTGCAACTGCACGCGAGGTGCAGGGAGTAAAGTGAGTACTCCAACTCAGTGAGTAATAAGAGTAAATAATATCTGAACGGTAAGAAAACACGTAAAACACTCCATCATGCTATATAGGGCAGTGCAAATCTTTGAGAAAAACAGTAAAACCGTGAAAAATCCTTTGGAAAATATCTATCTCAGTTTAAAACCTCTTTTGAGATTATTTTTTTCCCAACAGTCAAGCAAATAAATGCATAATCAGATAGTGCAAGTCCGCACATAAGTCAGCCCCTCGGGCATATCACTCCATTAACAAATAACACTAGGGTATCTGGTAACAATGCAAGATACCCTAGTGAATGCCAATGATATGAGAGTTCTGAATGTCAGGCCACGTAGTACAAACAAGAACCAATGCATGAATGCAATGCAATGCACATGATCGCTGTGGCGCGCAGCCCGATCTATTTGGGTACCCGCGCTCACTGTGGGGGTTCAAACTCCGGAGGGGATCCTACAGCCCAAGCGCAATATCAATATTACACCGCTGCGGCGTGCAGCCCGATCCATGCACAGTCCAGAAATCACTATAACTCTGCTGCGGTGCACACCCCAATCCATACACAATCCAAAAATGCACATAAGCCACTTGGGCAATATTAAAACAACAGTTCTCAGCTCAAAACGTCAGTAAAATATCATTTAAGTTTTCAAATATTAGAAAGATGGTTGCGTTTGCAAGGCAGTATTTAAAACTTGGACCGAGATCATATAATATGCAGAGTAATGCAAAAACAGTGAATATCAATCCCTAAAGGATTCAAATAATCGGCAAGAAGCCCAAAACATGGCAATCAGCCCAAACCATGATGATAACAAGTAGTCTCAGTCAATTATGCGGTAAAATCAACAACCGGGACGAACCGAGTCACAATCCCCACGGTGCTCTACCCCACGCTCATAACCGGAGTGCAAGTCACCTCAATACAGCACTATGATGTGCAAATCCGGGGTTTCTAACCCTCAGAATATCATTTACAAGTATTACTCACCTCGAACCGGCGAAATCTCCAGCCCGCGATGCCTTTTCCCCTCAAACCGGCCTCCACGCACGTCAAATCTAACCAAAATCAGAGCAAATATATCACAATATGCCAAGGGAACAATACCCAATCGAAAACAACCAAGAAATAGCAAAAATCTCGAAACTAGCAAAACCCGAGCCCCGGGACCGCTTCTCGAAAAATTACAAAACTCTCCTTACCGGATTCCTCGTCTCGCCACGAGTCCATACATACCAAGAACAATCCGAGCTCAAATGACCTATCAAATCCCAATTTGAAATATCAATAACTCAAGCCCTAGTTCATCAATTTTAGGCTTAATTTCTATGAATTTCTAGACCAATTTCACCATATAATCGAGTTTTAAGACCAAGATTCTTACCTCAAGTCGATTCCTCTTGAATCCCTCTGAAATTCACGTCCAAAAGCTCCCAAGGACGTTCAAAAATGGTGGAATTATGCATAACCCTCGCGGATGAAATATAATATAAAAACCTTCTGCCAACAACGAATTTCGCTTCTGCGGTTAAATAACCGCACCTGCGGTCACCGCATATGCATCCAAATGACCGCTTATGCGGTCTGACTTAAATCCCCATGGACCGCTTCTGCGATTGCCCCATTTGTGGACTCTTGTCCGCTTCTGCGTAAATTGCCAAGCCTCCAGGAACTGCATTTGCGACCTCCCCGCCGCATCTGCGGAACCGCCTATGCGGTCCCTTTTCCGCATATGCGGAAATGACAGAACCAACAAACTTCAAACATGCAACAAACTCCGAATTCTTCGTTTAACCACCCGAATTCACCTTGAGGCCCCCAGGACCTCAACCAAAAGCACAGACATGATCTTTTACCTCATTCAAACTAGCTCGAATCATCACAACACTATCGTTAACATCAAAATCATTGAATTTCATCAAATCAAAGCCTAAATTTAACCAAAACTTCCAAAACTCGCATTCGACCACCAACCCGACCTAAACACCTCCGAATTAACTGAAATTTTGCAAACACATCCAAAATCACCTAACGAAGCTACTGCAACTCTCGGAGTTCCATTCCGACCCTCGGATCAAAATCTCGCATACCAATCGGACTTCGCCAAATTAGGCTAACTTCTACACCGAACCTCCAAAATCACTTCCGATTGCGCTCCTAAGCCTTAAATCATCTCTTGAAACTAACCGAATCATCGGAAATCCATTCCGAGCCCTCTAACTCACCAGTCAACTTCCGGTTGACTTTTCCAAACTAGCCTTTCCTTAAAGAGACTAATTGTCTCATTCCTTACAAAACCCTATCCGAATCACTTCAAACTCACCAAACACATATAATAACACATGAAGAAGCATAGAACGGGGGAAACAGGATGGTAACACATGAGACGACGGGTCGGGTCATCACATCCTCCCCAACTTAAACAAACGCTCGTCCTCGAGCGTACCTAGAGTTGCTCTAGAAGCCACCCAATAGCTGAATGACCTTACCAAGCATATAACCGGGAGTGATTCCACATCACTCTATCTCACATAGTCCCGATAACACGACAAAGCTGAGATTTCACAATCCATCTAGTCCATAAGCCATAGAATCCCACTGTACTTTCCGAAATCATACACAAGATCAGAACCTCACCTCTATACTCAGAATAAGCCTGAACCAGCTATAATAACCCATACCTGAAACCTCAGGTGCAATCATATAATATACTACATAATCCAAACACTCGAAATGATAACTTATATTCACAGCAGTTGCCCACAACACCTGAATACCGGTAGAACACCTCTTATTAGCTAAAGTCTTAATCCAACACTTACATATTCTACCAATGATAATGAAACACGCAGTAAACTATAACCATTTTCTCGGATCAACCATTCCTGAAGGCATTTCTTCCCTTTTTGACTAATACCACAACAGATTTCGATCCGAACCTCGATATTATCCTTTCAACAAGCTGAAATCAAATCTGATCGTATTCATTAATGATACCAACGATCTCTTCTGACCAAACACACCCCTTGGTGACATGACACATCAATACGGGCCTAAGCCACATCTTGCATAATATGCGCACCAATAAGAAACAATCCAAATATACTCAAATCATGAAAATGACTCAACTGAATAAGATGTGCCTCAAGCTCATCGGTACCATCACAACACAAGGCTGAGAATCCGTCTCACATCATATAATAGAAGACACAAATCTAACCTGCAAGTTCATCCCTCAACATAGCCTCGTTACAATGCACGATTCTATCTAAACACTGCTCCACATGAGACACCTCAAGTCGCTGTGCTCGAAATTGACAACCACACACGACTGTTATCCGGAACCCAAGCAAATCATCATACCCACGGTGAAGCAAGTAATATACACCATAAAATCCTGAAAAGACACAACCGATGCGCCATTCGCCGAGCAACACCCAATACGGGCTTTTCTTAGAAACCAGGAAGTAAGGAACACAAAATAGCATAAGGAAAACTGTTCCCAACATCACACTATGGCGGTGTGGCACTCGATCCACACATATATCCCACATAAAGAGATGCACATCGAGCCCAATTTGCTCATTACAACAAAATACCGAGCCAACTCAAACTGGAACACACATCCGAAAGTCCCTTAACACTGGAACTGAATCAATATGATGAGCCTCAATATTGGCTCCCATCACAAGAGCCCAAATAGAGAAGACGAATTCTCCCCAGCCATCCGCGGGGTCTTCGAAATATAAGGTCACTCCAATAGGACATAATCCGACCAACATCGCCACCTAACCCGTGGCATTTCCGGCATAGCCTATACGCAATAAACCAAAAAATCCAACACTGAAAAATCCAGTCTAAATCCCAATATCACATCCAAAATCTAACATATCCGCAACTAAAGACCCACTCGAGCCTCCAAACCACGATAGCCGCTAAGCATTGCCGATACACACGATCCACAACCACAATATAGTTTGTACTTGAGATTTCTCAGTCTCCAACTCTATATAGCACACGAATCATCGTACCAGATCCCAACATCGCCGTCCGAACACATGCCACAGCTCAATATCCAGTAATTCCACGACACATACTCAAAATCTCCCTGTGCCACCAAGCAAGCCCGAATATCACCAGTCGATCTAACAAGAAAATGCTGCAACACCACCAAAATACCATCTCTTAAACACATTGCCCTTTTTCTGAAACATATACTCTCGTCAAATCACTTTCAAATAGCAGTACCATTTTTCCTTGATTATTTGAGGCTACCCACTGCCTAAGTGCTTTATGAACTTCATTTCTGGTCTGAACTGAAACTTATCTACTCAGGAACTTCCATTGATCCCATCTTAGAAGAAAATCCTTAGACATCTCATGCCATCTCACATTCGTAGAAAATGCACCTCTTCAACCATGGTAGTAATCAACAAGAACTCTCCCAATTTCATCTGCACAAACTAAACCGCCGTGACTGAATCTTTCTAACTAAATCATGCTAAGCAAGTCATCAAATCCCAAGAGCATCGCTACAAAATTACATGTGCCAACTCATTACCTCGAATACATACCAAGAATTAATCATTCCTTTACCGTGCTAATCCAACCCGTTATCAAGCTACCCCATCTATCTAAATTCCTTATGATTTGTCTTCCACTTGATAATCCCCTTTGCTGTAGTACCACAATCCTTCAACCCATGCTTACCACACGAGACCCCAAACATAAAACCACATCATCTGTAACCCATGAGCCGCTAAATACTCCCTCAGATATTCCCAGAAACACTACATTCCAGAACACCTTACTCAGAAGAACTCTCTACGAATCTAGCTCTGTTTACTTTACTTTCTCGATACCGATATATAGAATCCCGTAGTTATCCTAGAAATACCACAAGTCTTGACATTTCCCAATGAAACTCAGTTTTCCAGCCACATATGCAACTTTAGAACACCGAATTGACGTACGCAAACTCTTGAACACATTAGAACAACTCTCGCAAGTCGTGCACTATTATTCAGACTACAACTTGCCTGACCCAACGAGCAGAACCACCCGTGCCTCGTTGGCACTCCGATACCACTGAATGAATTCCTCGTTCCAATACAACCAAGCAACTTCCTGCTCTATGCACCGAGCATTCTTTATCAACAACAACTCTAAATATTCCGTGATTCTCATACCCCATGAAACATAGTATAACCTTGGGCAAAATTCTCCCTTTACTCTTACCGAAGCTAATTCGCTCCCAAGCCTCAAGCTGGAACCATCCTAACACATAACCGTACATTTAACCAATCAATAGCAACCTCCCCAACTTGGCTCGAAGCCATAAATCAAAATGCACTCCATAGCTCGTAACGCTTTTACCCTATTGATGCCACCATACCATAGTGAGATTAAACTCAAACCACTTATAAGTTGTGAAAACACAGATCATCTAGTATTATAACTCTTTTGCAATTCTCTCATTCATTCCGCAACCGTTAAACCCATTCTCCTAAGTGACTCGAAATTTCAAATTTCTACACCTATCCTTTCACTTACACAAGAGATCTTCTAACATACACGTAAGGAGCACACCACTTCAGAACACTCTGCAGGAGATAACCCACCTGTTTTGCCTCAATATAACATTTCTGTATATCTTCCACTGTCGTACACATTACACAGTCACTTAGTCTTCCTGAGTCTGAACTCATACCGCAACATGCAATCTACTTCACTCCCAGCTAGGAGACTTGAAAAGATTCTTCGTGCTCCCATAACTCGGGGCTACACCTCTAATCACAATGGAACACATGCACTTAATAGTTCGCGTATCATCCAGCAGATCTTCCTTGACACTTCCAAATCATATAGAAACATCTCGCAGTACCCACATACTTATCACGTAGCTAACCAATCGTCGTTTCCACTAATAGGGGCAATACTGAACATATAAGTTCTGAACACTTGCTCACACAACCAGCACCTTGGTGCCCAAGCCATAGGCGAAGATTCAGCCTCAAGTCCTCTAGACTGGCCCAACATCAACTTAGAGAGATCACATCTCGCCCCTCGATCGGGGAATCACAAGCCATCAAGGCACATCTGATACCGAGAACTCATGCGCGCATACAAACGTGTGGAAGAAATCTCAAGAGTTATATTCCAAGCTGAATCAAGTAGGCACGATAAGAATTCCAAGAATGGGAAATTTTCCTAAAGGTTCTGCAACCTCTCGAGGATAAATACAGACGTCTCCGTACCGATCCGCGAGACTCTACTAAACCTGCTCATGACTCATGAGACCTAGTAACCTAGGCTCTGATACCAACTTGTCACGACCCAATTTTCCCTACCCGATCGTGATGGCGCCTCTCGAGAAGACAAGTCCAGCCAACTAACCCCAATTCCTCTTTTTAACAGTTATTAAACATAAATGTATAGAAAGTACAACTTAACGGCATTAAAAACTATTAATTACAACCCAACACAACCCGACCGGGGTATCACATGTCACGAGCATCTAAATAAGACTGAACACCACTACAAGGCCAATGATAAATATTGGTGAAAACCCTCGCAGGCACCTTGAGGCGAAAGTGAGTTGAGAAATGGTTAATGGAGAAAGGTATATTGGTGAAAAACCATTTCGAGGCATTGCAGGTTAAACAAGATTAAGGTTTGGGTGAAGTAATCAGTTGGTGGAAATTCTGAGGCAGTAAAGTATGGCAGCTGAAAGCTGGTTAGTTGGACTGATTGGTTCAGTTAGTCCGAAATGCATGTCATGATCATTGGTGCCAGTTGTTACGGTCAGATAAGTTTCTCTTCTTTGTCCTTTTAACAGTCATCCGGTTTTTGGATTTTTCTTATCCTTAATTCATAAAATCATTGCGTTTCATTTTATTTTGGGGGTTTCGTCCATCTAAAATGATCCAATGTCAATTTTTGTTCAAAGCAAGAGGAAAAGGATTTCAAAGCTCACTACTAGCTTCCAAAAATGGTAAAGCATAATGTGGTCAGAGCATGGCAACAACAACATGATGTAAAGGGGAATAGGAGAGTTCGCCGGGAGTTTCATCGGTGGAATAATTGGAAAATATTGTGGGAAATGTAAAGGTTCAGACTAAAGGGTCGGAGGTATGAAACAACAACACGGGTACATGACAGTCGGGTTGTCAGAGGTTAGGGAATTTGAAAGTCAGTCGGAAAGTCAAATGGTTTAGGGTCAGTTCGAGGAATTCAGTCAACACAAAGCAAGGCAGTAGAAGGATTTTTCAGCAAGAATGCCATCAACTAACCACCATTTTAAACTAACGAAATTTGCTTCGATTGAAACAGGGACAGAAAAGTTGTTTGTTCAAAGGGAATTCTCCATGAGGGAAAAGCAAGAGGTAATCAAGTTTGACTGCGAGTGAGGTATGTTTAAAACACAAGGTAATGAGGAGTAACATAGGAAAATGTAAGGTAGTCTCAAAGTTTACATGTTTAGGACAAAATTTTAAGTTTTGAAGTGGGGAGTCTGCCCCTATAATAAGGGAATACATTTCAGTTTTTGAATTTTAAGTTTTGAAGTGGGGAGCCCGCCCCTATAACAAGGGAATACATTTCAGTTTTTAAATTTTAAGTTTTGAAGTGGGGATCCCACCCCTATAACAAGGGAATACATTTCAATTTTTAAATTTTAAGTTTTGAAGTGGGGAGCCCCCCCTATAACAAGGGAATACATTTCAGTTTTTAAATTTTAAGTTTTGAAGTGGGGAGCCCGCCCCTATAACAAGGGAATACATTTCAGTTTTTAAATTTTAAGTTTTGAAGTTGGGAGCTCGCCCCTATAACAAGGGAATACATTTCAGTCTTTAAATTTTAAGTTTTGAAATGGGGAGCCCGCCCTATAACAGAGGAATACATGTCAGTCTTTAAATTTAAAAGTTACACTTCATTCTTATCGCAATTCGAGTTTCAATTTTCAATTCTTATTAGTATATGGTAACATGTACCTAGTTTTCCAAACTGGGGCAGAAAGTTTTCTTTGTTTGGTTCATTTTGTGAAGTCAGGAGCCCGCCTGGATAACAAAGGAATTCATACGGTTCAAGTTTCAGTAATCGAGAGCCCACCCGTACAATAAGGGAATACATTCAAGTTCAGCAATTTGAAGAAATGAACAACACCTCAGTTTGTAGTTCGCAATGGCAACAAAGGATTTTACCAAGAAAACACAAGACAATAAAGCAACGAGGAAGTACAACAACATGTTTGAAGAATTTAGATAGGATTTAGCAATTCCTAGGTCATATTTTAGTTTAACTTCTTTTATTTTGCCATGGTGTAATAAGGGAAGTCAGCAAGCAGTAGCAGCAGCAATCGCAGTGAAATCATAGCTCTTGGTAGTCCCAGCTACCAGACACTCCTGAACTACACTGATCTGATTCCTGTTTAGCCTAGGATATATAGGCAACCTCCGAAGCAGGGTGCGGTCAACTCTTTCCAAAATGCCTCACACGGAATATTCAAATGGGCAAAAATCGTTCATATTTGCTCACTTATCTTTGCCCGAAAACTTTTCAGGTTTCCGAGCAAAGAGGGGCAGCTGTGAGCGCGTGATTTTTGCCCAAAGCAAATTATTCCCAGAAATTCAAACAAAACAATTTCTTTATTGTTTTATAATTTTTGTGAATTTTGGTGTCATTTTCTGCTAATTGTCGCATTTATATGTGCATTCTAATTCATTTGGGGGAAAAATACAAAAATATGTATTTTCATTTAAGATTTAATTTCATTTTTTTAGGATTAATTAAGGGTTAATTTGTTTTAGAGCAAAATATGAAGAAAATAACAAAAATAGTTCACTTTTGCCTTTTTAATTGTTTAAATGTGAATTCGTCCCGAAATAGTTTTAAAAATAATTTTAGAAATCAATTAGTTTAATTTTGAAATATATTAGAATTGTATTTTAATTGTTGTAATTTTATAAAATCAGAAAAATATACAAAAAATAGATAAAAGAAACAAATGAAAAAAAAAAGAAAACAAAAAAAAAGAAGTAGAGAAAGGGCTGCCCACGATTTGGGACATGACCAATTCATTTCACCGGGGCCCAACATTTCTTTCTTCTTTCCCACGCCCCAAGCCCAATCCAACACAGACCAGGTCCGGGTCCTCAAAAAGTCCAAACGATGTCGTTTTCACGAAGTCCATCTCAGCCGTTGTTTCTTGATCGAACGGATGAGAGCGTCTTAGGTTGTTTTATATATATATGTCCGAAATATTCACCCCCTATCTCGTCTCTCAACCCCCCCCCCCCCCCCCCCCGTCCATCTCTAACCCCCCATATCCTTCACCGGAACCCTACCGCCGATGAACACAACTTATGTCGTTGATCACCAAAATTTTACCGTAAATTCTCCTTCCCCTCCTCTTTCCAACCCCCATGGTCATCTCCCTCGAATCTTTCCCTATCTCCTAGAATCTTCGATGGAAGATTTTCCGGCCACGACGAGACCTACCCCAAATAACCCCAAATTAACACCATGTGACCGCCTGGGCCTCCTCTACCCAACCTCCATGGCCTTGTCTCTCGAATTTGCTTGGAAAAGCTCGAATATCAAATCGAAGGTTTCCGACCAAACCCTAGGGCAAGATCTCTATGATTTCGGACCCTAACAACCCTAACCAGGTGTTTTCTTATGAAAACACATGGTTAGGGATGTTACAGGTCAGAAATATCGGGGGATTTGGAGGAAAAAACCACTGGACGGAGCTCTTCGTGGTCAGTGGGTTCTTATTGGTATTTTTTTCTTTTATTTTCAATTCCTTTTTTCCTTTTCTGATTTTCTGCATGTGTGAATTCCATGGTTAATGTCTTGTTAATTTGCGTTTTAATTTTTGTCAATATTGTTCTAATCTTGTGTCCTGATTTGATTAAATCTAGTTGTTTGTTTGATTTTAATATGTTCCGATTCCTGATACTAGTTCGATTTATAATTTGTTAATTAGTTTTATTAAGTTTTGCTTGAATTAGTTTATGTTGTTCCTTTAGTTAAATACTAATTAGTTCATGTTTGGCTTCAGTTTGATTAGTCGTCTAGCTAGTTCTAATTAGTTTAGTTTGTTTTGGTCTGATTAAGGCTGAATTGGATTCTTTGGGAGACTATAATTGGTCTGATTAAGGCTAACAGAGGGTTTGAGTCAGTTAGTTAGGGGCTTGAAACTTAGCTTGTTTGGGTAGTAATTTCAAGGAGGGAATAAGGGTAGTCTGGGCATGGAAAAGGGTAGTTGTATTAAGAATGGTAATTTCAAAACCAAGATAAGGGTAGTATAGGTATTGTATAGGTAAAAGAACACCCTAGGGCCTTCTAGAATAAGACTTTAGTGTAGATTTCAGTAAACTTAGGGGAGTAACTTGAGAAACAAGGCAGAAATTGAAGGACTAATAGGGGAAATCTGAAATTAAAAGGGGGAAAATGTGTGAGTGCCATCTAGAGCATTCTACCTTATTTATTGCCTATAAAAGGCAACCCAATGCCTTGATTGGGGGGTCTGGAAAAAATTTCCCAAGGAAGCTCCTCTCTATTTATTCAGATCTGAACTTGAAGTTCAAAACATTCAAAAATAAAAAAAAAATCACTGCTTCATTGCTTTCTTCAGGTTGTTTTCGAATTCCAACTTTAATTCAACTTTCTAGTTCATCTCGAAATAAAAACAACTTGAACTCTTCCGTGTCTGTTCAATAGTTGAAATCTGAAAGTGTTTGGAATTATTTGAGCACTGGTGTTGGTTTATTTGAGTTGGTTGTGGGTTATTCATCGAATGTGTGGATTGATTGGTTCATTGCTGGTTGTATTGGTGCTATTTTGGTTTTGAAAAGTTTCCTGGATCAATGATTCATTTCTGGGTTGAAACTGCCGTTTGAAATTCAAATCACTGTTGCTTGTTCTGCTGTTGCTAATTGCTCCTTCTTCCTTGGATATTCTGATTTCCAGGTACATGTTTGAATTTGTTTCGATGTATAATTCCCTGTTGACAACATGAAATGAAATTGAAGCAAATTCTCTGTTGTAGATAATTAGCTTGTTATGTTTTAGATAGTTTGTCATGGTTTGGTGGTTGTACATTGTTATCAAATTCGAAATGCATAATTGAACTGAAACTGGTTAGGTATTAATGGGACTGTAAACTGTTATGTATCGGAATCAGGTGAGTTTATTTTTCGAGTTAATTACTAGTTGTAGTTAGCCCCTATTAGCTGATGGATACCACTGTTAAATACTAGTTGTAATTAATTTCATAGAATAAGTCCATATTAGTTGTAATTAGATAGAATTTCTACTAGTTATCTTCATGTTCTCAATCTGAAATTAAGTAGATCATGGTCATAGATGAATATGTTGGTTTAAATGTTGGATTCAAGTTTGAGTCTCAGCATGTTGATTCATAAGTGAGGAAGCTATTGTCCAGTCCCACTAGGATTCTGAAATTGACGATAAATCTCCAGTTTTGTTTTCTAAAATTCGAATTGTTGCTGAATATTCCTGGACGGTTTTGAATGTCAAATAACATAGTATAGATGTTAATCCAAACGATGTGAAAGGACTGTGGCCTGGTGATCATTTAAATTCAATTTCGTTCATAATTAGTATTGTGGCCTGTTTCAACTTGAGCCATATTTCTGGGCTCACCTTGGCCCAGTGGCGTGAAACCTTGCTAGAATAGCACAAGACACATTGTTGATCATTTAGTTGCTAAGAACTGAAAGCTGGCGTATGTTTGGGCCCTGAAGCTTAAGCTTCTTGTGAATCGGACTGGGGCCCAACAGACTGAAACCCATTGGGTTGCTGAATCATAGACCTAAGGTTTGGGCCTTTGGAGTGCTTCTAATGATAATTGATTGGTTAACTAATAAATTATGGCCTTTAGAGACAAATAAGAATAAAATTCGTAGTCTCTTTTAGTTTGGCCTTTTCATATAATGATGAGACAAGTCTCGCCAAATAAAACACGAAATGCGGGGCCCTCAATAAACTCTATGAATTCAGGAGGGCCGTTTAGCGAATTTCACGGCCTTCCCCAAAATAATAATACACTAGACTCTTTAAGCACGACTTTAATAAAATTACATTCCTAAACTTGGGTACGCATTAATGCGACCCAAATCCAAATCTCAACGGAGTCGAAATGTGTTGACAACCATGGGTTCATTGATTGTGACATGGTTCGAGACACATTTCCACAACGTTGCAATTCTTTTAAAATATAATGATAAAGGCGGTTTACGAATAAGTGGCACATAGGCTAGCATGAACCAAAATCAGATAAAATCAAATACAATAGTTGAGCGACCGTGATAGAACCACGGAACCCGGGAATGCCTAACACCTTCTCCCATATTAACAGAATTCCTTACTCGGATTTCTGGTTCGCGGACTGTTAACAGAGTCATAAATTTCCTCGGTTCGGGATTCCACCGATGACTTGGGATACCATTAATATCCCAAGTGGCGACTCTGAATAATTAATAAGAAAATCCCGTTATGATTGTCCTTTAATTGGAAAAACTCCTTTACGCCCTTTATGGGGTATAGGTGAAGAAGGAGGTGTGATATTCGGCACATCTCTTATGTCGTATAGGTGTTGTAAATGCTAGAGCAAGACCTATGTAGGTCATGAGATGCAATGGGAGCATCAGATTTGTGGAATTTCGACTATTATGTTTAAAGAATGTTATTGTGGTCCTATGAGTAAAGTGATGCAAAGTGTGAATTCAGCAAAGTTATGCAGTCATGTTAGGGTACAGCGTGTGGTGATTGATATGGTGGTCGTATGTTGGAAACAGGCTTGACAGGAAATTCCGAATGTTGGAATTGGGCCAAATGGCTTATTTGCTTGTATAAAAGAGTATATCCGCAGAGTTATCGAGCTAATTTGGTTAACTGAGTTGTGGAAGCACGGGAAGGTGCATGAGGTGTTTAACAGTGATTCCAAACTGCTTCAGTGAAGTTCTAAGCACGTTCGAGGATGAACGCATGTTTAAGTGGGAGAGAATGTAACGACCTGACCGGTCGTTTTGAACTCTGACGCATCATTCAACATTCTGAGGGCATGAGCAGCTTCATTTCAGGTATATTGACTTGTACGTGTGGTCGGAATTGAATTTCGGTAAGTTCAGAATGGATTTGGAAGGAGAATTCTCATTTTGAAAGCTTAAAGCTGAAGAAATGAACTAGGATTGAAATTTTGATTAGGTGACCTCGGAATCGGGATCTGAAGGTTCCAATAGGTTCGCATGATGATTTTGGACTTGGGCGTATGTCCGGTTCGGGTTGTGGATAACCCGGGAGCATTTTGGCGCATATTGTGGAAGTTAGCATTTTTGAAGAAATTTCTTAAGTTTGGCTTGAAGTGAATTTCAGCGTTATCAATGTCCGTTTGGGGTTCCGAGACTGGGATTAGCTCCGTATGGTGATTCTGGAGTTGGGAGCATGATCAGAAGTGAATTCGGAGGTCCGTAGGTCATTTTGGAGCTGTTTGGCTAAAGATAGAAATTTGAAGGTTTTGAGAAGTTTGACCGGAGGTAGACATTTTCATATCGGGGTCGGAATCCGATTCCAGAAGTGGGAGTAGGTCCGTAATGTCAAATATGACTTGTGTGCAAAATTTGGGGCCAATCAGACGTGATTTGATAGGTTTCGACATCGAAAGTAGAAGTTGGAAGTTTCAAAGTTCATAAAGCTTGAATCGGGGTGTAATTCATGGTTTTAGCATTGTTTGATGTGATTTGAGGCCTCGAGCAGGCCTGTAATATATTTTGGGACTGGTTGGTATGTTTGGTTGGGGCCCCGGGGACCTCGGGTGGATTCCGGGTGGCTAACGGATAGAATTCGGAACTTGGAGAAGGCCTGAAGCTGCTGCTTCTGGTATTTCCGCTTCTGCGGAATTTGGGACCGCAGAAGCAGCCCCGCAAAGGAGAAAATTTGGACCGCAAAAGCGGTTAGGAGCAAGGGGAGAGAGGACCGCAGATGCGGTCAAGCAGCCGCAGGAGCGGGACCGCACCGGCGGTTGGCGAGCCGCAGAAGCGGAAAGGGCAGCCTAGGGATGAGACCGCAGATGCGGTTTGGGGACCACACCTGCGGAACCGCAGAAGCGGTCTGGCAACTGCAGGTGCGGAAAGCAGCTGGGGCAGAATGATTTAAAGCCCGATTTTGGGTCATTTCTCACCACATTTTTCTTGGCATTGGGGACGATTTTGGAGAGCTTCAAGGAGTATTTCCGTCATCTATGTTAAGGTAAGTTACTTATACACATTTTCAAGTTAAATACAAGATTATACCATGGAATTAGGCATGAAAATTATGGGAAAATTGGGGATTAGAGGAAAACCTAGAAAACTATTGTTCTTGGAATTTAACCACGATATTGAGCATGGAATTTAGCAAAAATTATGTATTTGAGTTACTAAGGTTATGGGTAATCTTTATCTTCGAAAAATTTCGAATTCTGGGCACGTGGGTCCGAGGGCGTTTTGGTCAACTTTCCGAGCGGGGTTAGGAATTGTTATAAAATGGGATTGTAATGAGTACCATAGAATATATTAATGGATGTGTATCATTATTGGCTAGTTTTGGAGCATTTGTGCGTTGGTTCAAGTCTTCTGAAGGATGTAGAATGTCGGTTGTGGATCTTCGGAGCAAGGTGAGTCTCCTTTCTAACATTGTAAGAGGGAATTGTCCCCATAGGTGAGTTAATTGGTTATATGTCCTATTTGTGGGGGCTATGTATGCACAAGGTGATGAAAGTCCGTGTGTAGCTACTATTATGCTAGTGTCCGGGTAGTCTAGGACCCAGAAGCATGTTATACATGGAATATTTGTAACCTTATTGACATTTGAATTGTTTAAATCAAATTGAACTAGTAAATGAATTTCTAAAAGGGTTAAACTTTATTTTTCTGAAATTGTTAAAAGAGGATTGGTTTCATTTGATAAATGTTCCCCGAAAACTCCTAGTTGACTGTTTGAGCATGTATTCCCGTGTGTACCTGCGTCGCATGGATGATTCGCGAGCAGGGTAATTGTTTACTTTATGTTGACCTGCGTCGCATGGATGATTCACGAGCAAGGGAAATAGATGCAGCTATTGGTTCGGGCCGTTCGACCCTCGGCAGTGCACAATTTACATTTCTGTTGGAGCGGGCCGTTGCCTTGGCATGATTTGCGCATGTTTATGTTGCTCGCCTGAGATATTTGATATTTACCTTGCCTTTTGGACAGATACAGATCGCTAAAGATAAAGAAAAGTAAGTCATGAGATTTCTTATTAATTGTAGAAGGTGTTTATCTGTTTACCGCCCTGTGAGTTAAAACTGTTACGTGAATCCATGATTTCCCCATCTTATTATCATATATCCTTATTGGACCATTAGTAAGTGTCACAGTTGACCCTCTCGTCTCTACTTATTCGAGATTAGGCGGGATACTCATTGAGTACACGTTGATTTTCGTACTCATACTACACTTCTGTGCATTTTTATTGCACAGGTTGATTGTGTGGCTGGTGGCTTAATGGCATAGCAGCATGGTTGACGCAGAGACTAGGTGAGCTGTATTTCCTCTAGGTGGTTCCACAGCTAGTATAGTCTCTCTCAGGATTTTATTTATTTTCTGTCCAACTGTATTCCGGACAGTTATGGTACTTATTCATTTTCTCTTAGAAATTTGCTCATGTACTTGTGATACCGGGTTCTGGGATGTACTTGGGATAAATTCAGAAATTTTACAGTTATTAAATAATTCAGTACTTATCTGGAAGAATATACTGATGTTTCGTTTTTAAATGTACAAAATAAATGCTTCCAATTTTTTTTTAAATAAGAGTTTAATTAGGTATTTCAGTTGGCTTGCCTAACAGAGGTGTCCGGCGCCACCACGATCCTTGGTGGATTTTGGATCGTGACATTACAAAAGAAGACCATTATTATACTCATTTGAAAGTAATGTTTTCCTGCTTATATGGCTTCTTATGATTGGGACTTATGCCTTGAGATATAGGATAATCTTGTAGAAAGTATATGCCACACTATTTCGAATAAGTTGGAATCAGTTATGCAAATCTTCATAGATTATATTGAATTAATTTAAACTCGCCTCATGGGAAAGAGTATCAAATAAGTATTTATTTTACATAGAGAATTAGAAGTTTGGAAATATATATAGTTAGTTTGAGGGCGGAGGAGTATCAATTTCAAATGAAATAATGGCCTGTATTTGGTTTTGGATACAGTGGCTTGAGGGAATCTATTTTGTGTTTTTTTTAATTCAATAAAAAATAACAATTTCGATGTGTTTGGACAAGAAAAAATAAAAAAGCCAAAAATAAAACACTATACATTCTTAGACAAAAAGAGCCAAATTGACATTTCCCTCTCAAGACTTGTGCATTGACTTGATAATAACAACATTTTCTAAACTTTTGAATTGATTGATAATTTGATAAGAACGCTGTAGACACTGAAATTTTAAGGGATCAAGCCAAATCCTAAATTAAAGATACTATAGGACTCTAGAAATCCTAGGAGTCTATTAGGAGTCTATTAGGGTTTCTTGGAGGTTACTCTACCCTAAACCCTAACTCACACCTATATACATATTCCCTTGAAGAGGTGTCTCCAAAATCCCATAAAACTCACGGGATACTCACAAAGAGGCCAAAATATGGCCGGATACTTCTTGACAATCAAATAGTTCAAGAAGCTGGAGATCAAATATATCCCCAGGAATATCAACATCATCCTACGTTCGGGAAATATGCCGCTAAGGCCCTCGAATCACGGAGAACAGTTCGGAGAAAGAATCAAGGGATAAACAGAGTTGTAACCTGCAATGTTTATCAATAAAATCCTTTTTTCTTTATAGTTGTTTGTAACTGCAGTTTTATTTTTCTGCCCATAAATGTATTGTCTACAAATTCTGGCACGCCCAGTGGGACCAGTTCTGCCCTTCATCTCTTCCTCCTGCAAATCAAAAACTTCAAGTTTCAAGATTATATGTTATGATGGTCGGGTACTTCAAGTCTCGCCTTCAAGTTTCAGCAAGCCTACACCTCGACAAACCTTGAAATAGGGGGCATTTGTAGACACTGCAATTTAAGGGATCAGGTCAAATCCTAAATTAAAGATACTATAGGACTCTAGAAATCCTAGGAGTCTATTAGGGTTTCTTGGAGGTTACTCTACCGTAAACTCTAACTCATACCTATATACATATTCCCTTGAAGAGGTGTCTCCAAAATACCATAAAACTCACGGGATACTCACAAAAAGGCCAAAATATGGCCAGATACTTCTTGACAATCAAATAGTTCAAGAAGCTGGAGATCAAATATATCCCCAGGAAGATCAACATCATCCTACGTTCGGGAAATATGCCGCTAAGGCCCTCGAATCACGGAGAACAGTTCGGAGAAAGAATCAAGGGATAAACAGAGTTGTAACCTGCAATGTTTATCAATAAAATCCTTTTTTTCTTTATAGTTGTTTGTAATTGCAGTTTTATTTTTCTGCCCATAAATGTATTGTCTACAAATTCTGGCACGCCCAGTGGGACCAGTTCTGCCCTTCATCTCTTCCTCCTGCAAATCAAAAACTTCAAGTTTCAAGATTATATGTTATGATGGTCGGGTACTTCAAGTCTCGCCTTCAAGTTTCAGCAAGCCTACACCTCGACAAACCTTGAAGTAGGGGGCATTTGTAGACACTGCAATTTTAAGGGTTCAAGTCAAATCCTAAATTAAAGATACTATAGGACTCTAGAAATCCTAGGAGTCTATTAGGGTTTCTTGGAGGTTACTCTACCGTAAACTCTAACTCATACCTATATACATATTCCCTTGAAGAGGTGTCTCCAAAATCCCATAAAACTCACGGGATACTCATAAAGAGGCCAAAATATGGCCAGATACTTCTTGACAATCAAATAGTTCAAGAAGCTGGAGATCAAATATATCCCAGGAAGATCAACATCATCATCCTACGTTCGGGAAATATGCCGCTAAGGCCCTCGAATCACGGAGAACAGTTCAGAGAAAGAATCAAGGGATAAACAGAGTTGTAACCTGCAATGTTTATCAATAAAATCCTTTTTTCTTTATAGTTGTTTGTAATTGCAGTTTTATTTTTTTGCCCATAAATTTGTTGCAAACAAACGCATTTATAGTTGATTGACTTTCCCCTCTATATTTCATTTCACTTAATAAGTAGTAACATCACTATGAAAATTCAAAGTGAAAGGAATTTGTGCATTAAGTAAGTGTTTATGTCTCTAGCATAACCACTTGATGAAATTTGGAGGAAAGTGAGGTAAATGGCTGATACTACTGGAAGGATTCCTATTGTAGTTGGTATTCTTGTAATTTATTTAATAAGTATTTTCTTTTATGGTTCGTATTCTGGATTGGGTTTATCCTTGTAGTAAACGAATGAATTGAGTCGTCAACATGATAGCATAAGAACTAAACGGGATTCCTTTCTTTGTTTGTAGTAATTTTTAGTTTTATAAGTAAGCTTCACCCTCCACCCCCCCCCCAACCCCATCCTCTTCCTTTTAGGTTAGAGTTAATACCCTAAAATTAAAAATATGTTTTAGTCATGTTAGCAATCAGAACTCGGTTTAGACAATGTTTCTTTTAATTAATAATAACGGTGGTGTCTGAATCAGTTTGTACATAAGTCGACTATTGCACAAGATACTTGCTATCTTCCACCAACATAGGTACATTAAAATCTCTGCCCGTCAGCTTAAGAGATGTGAAGCAATGACCTAGACTTTGTTTGTCTATACCGGATTTGACCCCTAATCTCCAATATTTGACACTAGGCCACACCCTTATGTCAATGCTGATTCTAAGGTGGTTGATGGCAGCGTTTGCTGAAGATGCATTAATACATTAATGATGCGATTTTCAGTTTCTTCTGTAGCAACATCATTTTCAGAATATAGAACCGGTAGAAGAAGTAACATTCACTTACCGAATGTTTACAGATGCACAAGTTTTGGTTTAATAGGCAATATCCACAATATAATGAGACGTTCATATCGGCAGATTAGTCGACCACCTAGATGGAAAATAAAGCTAAAGGGAATTGAACACGAGAATGTTATTTAAAGTTAGATACTTGAAAAGTATTTCTACATAGTTGGACTTCCTTTTTCCCTCTCTACCGACCTCTCTTCTTTAGTTGTTATTAACAATATATTTTCTACTACAAAAATGATAGTCAAATCAATACTTAAAAAACTATTAACTTATAGCCTGTTTGCCAAAAGCACTTTTGGCCTCAATTTAAGGTGTTTGGCCAAGTTTCTGGAAGGAAAAAAAGTGCTTTTGAGGAGAAGCAGAAGCAGTTTTGGAGAAGCAGAAAAAAGTAGCTTCTCTTCAAAAGCACTTTTGAGAAAAATACACTTAGAAACAGTTTTTTAAAGCTTGTCCAAACACTAATCACTTACCGAATGTTTACAGATGCACAAGTTTTGGTTTAATAGGCAACATCCACTGTAGGACCCAAAAAAAAAAGTGAAACAATGAAAAAGATGAAAAAAAGGTCAAATTAGGTGGCTTGGAAATTGAATGGGTGGCTGAAGAAATTGAATGGGCGACTGAAGCAATTGAATGGGCGGATGAAAAAAGTCAATTTTGTGTTGCTGAGAGGTTGGCAACTTTGCCTATAAATAGAGATGTCTCCTTCTCTGTTAAACACACCAAAATAAGAGAGAAACAATAGAAGTTAGAGAGAGTAATCCACAGATTGTTGTCTGTGAGATAACTAGTGAGTGATAGTAATATTGTAGTGAGGTGTTTTATATAAAGAGTGTTATTTCTTTCAAAGTTGTAGTAGTCTCTTGACACTACTGAGTTGTAATATTATAGTGGTAATATTGCTACACTCGGATATTGTATTTTATCCCGCTAAAATATTTGGTATCATTGTTTCTCTCTTGTGTTATTATTATTTCCTGTGGATATTATTCCTGGGCGGGATTATTTATTTTATCCCAACAACATGGTATCAGAGCCATGGCAAATAATGGTCTGCTATCTTTTCAGTACCCCCGTCTTACAAAAGATAATTATGAGAAATGGTGTCTATGTATGAAAACCATCCTTGGCTCTCAGGATGTATGGGAAATCATAGACAGAGGGTATGCAAAACCCGATAATGAGGAAGCTCTGCCCCAAAATGAAAAAGAGGTCTTGGCAAAGACAAGGAAGAAGGGTCAACAAGCTCTCACGCTCATCCACTGATGTTTGGATGATGCCATGTTTGAGAAGGTGGCAGATACCACCTCAGAGGAAGTTTGGGAGATTTTACAAAATTCTCTTCAAGGAGTTGACAAGGTGAAAAAGGTAAAACTTCAAACTCTAAGGGCTGATTTTGAAGTTTTAAAAATGAAAGAATCCGAATGCATCTCGGATTATTTTTCAAAAGTGAAGGCTGTTGTAAATCAACTAAGAAGATACGGGGAGGACATAGAAGATGTCCGTGTGGTAGAAAAGATCCTTCGCACTTTAACACCTAAATTTGATTTTGTGGTGTGTGCTATTGAGGAATCTAAAGATTTAGACTCTATGATGGTGGAGCAATTGGAAGGTTCTTTATAAGCCCACGAATAAAAGATCAAAAGGAGACAAGAAGTGCCATTAGAACAACTTCTTAAAACTCAGGCATCCTTCAAGGATTATGGAGGTGAAACAAGCTATCGAGGAAACAGACGAGGACGAGGCCGAGGTCGAGGAGGTCATGGAAGAGGAAGAAGTAATGGTAACAACTTCAACAATGAAGTTAAAATCCACCAAACATTTAGAGGTCGTGGTCGTGGACAAAGAGGAGGAAGAGGACGTGGATACTACCAAGAAAATAATGGATAAAGGTATCACAAATCAAAAATTGAATGTTATAATTGTCATAAATTTGGTCATTACTCTTGGGAATGTCGTAGCAATGTTGAAGAAAAGGCTAACCTTGTTGACAACAAGAAAGAAGAAAATGAGTCAACGTTGTTGATGACACTCAAGGAAGAAGACAGAGATGATTGCAGCTCGTGGTATTTGGACAATGGAGCAAGCAATCATATGTGTGGGTGCAAAGAGAAGTTTGTGGAGATCAATAAAACAGTGAGAGGTAATGTGTCCTTTGGAGATACCTCAAAGGTTCAAATCGAAGGGATAGGTACGATTCTGATCTCCTGTAAAGATGGTAGTCACAAGTTAGTTCAAGATGTTTATTATGTGCCAAAATTAAAAAGTAATATTTTAAGTTTAGGCCAACTTCTTGAAAAGGAATATGACATCCACATGAAAAATATGCATCTTTGGCTTAGAGATTCAAGTGGAATTCCAATTGCTAAAGTGCATATGGCAAAAAATAGATTGTTTTCTCTGAATCTTAAAACAATTGATGCAAAGTGTTTGAAGGCTAATGTGCAAGATGAATCATGGTGTTGGCACATGCGATTTGGGAAATTAAATTTTGAAGCGCTCAAATCAATGGGAGAAAAGAACATGGTGCATGGGATACCATCAATCAACCATCCAAATCAATTGTGTGAAGCTTGTCTTCTTGGAAAACATGTAAGGAGGAGTTTTCCAAAGGAGGCCATGTCAAGATCAACCAAGCCGCTCCAGCTTGTCCACACTGATGTGTGTGGACCAATCAATCCACTTTTTTTTGGTAAAAGAAAATATTTTCTGCTTTTCATTGATGACTTTAGTAGAAAGACTTGGGTTTATTTCTTGAACCAAAAATCTGAAGCTTTTGCTGCTTTTAGAAATTTCAAAGTACTTGTAGAGAAAGAAAGTGCCTATGAAATTAAAGCTCTAAGATCCGATAGAGGAGGGGAATTCACCTCAAACGAATTTAATGACTTCTGTCAACTTCATGGAATTCGTCGCCCTCTAACGGTACCTTATTCACCTCAACAAAATGGTGTTGCAAAGAGAAAGAATCGAACGATTCTTAATATGGCTAGATGTATGTTGAAAGCTAAAAGTATGCCTAAGGAATTTTGGGCCGAAGCTGTTTCTTGTGCAGTTTATTTGAATAATAGGTCTCCAACAAGAAATGTTAGAGATCAAACCCCTCAAGAAGCATGGAGTGGAAGAAAGCCAAGTGTCAAGCACTTAAGAATCTTTGGGAGCATAGCCTATGCTCATGTGCCACATCAAGGGAGAGAAAAGCTTGACGATCGAAGTGTCAAGCATGTGTTTGTTGGCTATGATACGAGTTCAAAAGGCTACAAGCTATACAACCCAAGCATCAGTAAGGTGGTGGTAAGTCATGATGTTGAATTTGATAAAGAACTGGCATAGAATTGGGAAGTTGAGGAAGAAACTTCATATGATTTTCTTCCATACTTTGGTGATGAAGAAGAACTGGAGACCGTGGAATCTGTGTAGGACACAACTCCTCCTTCTTCTCCAACAAATGTTGCATCTCCCTCTTCTCAAGAAAGTTCAAATGAACAGCCGCAAAGGACAAGGAGCATTCAAGAGATCTATGATGACACTGAAGAAGTTACTAATTTTGATTTTTTATATTGTCTCTTTGCTAACAGTGAACCAATGAACTTTGATGAAGCTTTTACAGACAAAAGGTGGAGACAAGCCATGGATGAGGAGATCAAGTCAATAGAGAAGAACAACACTTGGGAGTTAACAACTCTTCTCATGGGTCATCGAGCAATTGGAGTGAAATGGGTATATAAAATAAAGAAGAATGCTGATGGAGATGTGGAGAAATACAAGGCACGACTTGTGGCTAAAGGCTACAAGCAAAGGCAAGGCATTGACTGCGAAGAAGTCTATGCACCTGTTGCCCGCATGGAGACGATTCGTCTGCTGATCTCTTTGGCGGCACAAATGAAGTGGAAGATACATCAACTAGATGTCAAGTCAGCCTTCTTGAATGGCTATCTTGAAGAAGAAGTCTATGTTGAACAACCATTGGGCTTCGTGGTCAAAAACCATGAAGATAAAGTGTTGCGGTTGAAGAAAGCTTTATATGGATTAAAGCAAGCCCCACGAGCATGGAATAGTTGCATCGACAAGTATTTTCAAGACAATGGGTTTACACGTTGTCTCCATGAATATGCTCTTTACCTTAAAGTTCATACTAATGGAGATATCTTACTTGTTTGTCTTTATGTTGATGATCTTATTTTCACGGGTAATAACCTAAGTTTGTTGGAAGCTTTCAAGAAAGATATGTCCCGTGAGTTCGAGATGACAGACGTAGGGCCCATGTCATATTACCTAGGCCTAGAAGTGAAGCAGATAGAAGATGAAATTTTTATCTCTCAAGAAAGCTATACAAAGGAGATATTGAAGAAGTTCAACATGCTCGATTGCAACCCCGTGAACACACCGATGGAAAGTGGGATAAAATTGTCCAAGTTTGATGAAGGAGAAAAAGTGGATCCCACATTCTTCAAAAGTCTTGTGGGAAGTTTGAGGTACTTGACTTGTACCAGACCAGATATACTTTTTGCAGTTGGAGTAGTAAGTCGCTTCATGGAGGCTCCTACCTCTACTCACTTGAAGGTCACTAGAAGAATTCTTCGTTACCTAAAAGGTACGATCGATTTTGGGGTTATTTTATTCTTCTTCTAATGATTTCAACCTTGTGGGGTTTTGTGATAGTGATTATGCGGGAGATATTGATGATAGAAAAAGTACAACTGGTTTTGTATTTTTCTTGGGTGATTTTGTTATTTCTTGTAGTTCAAAGAAACAGTCCATTGTTACTCTCTCGGCTTGTGAAGCCGAATATATAGAAGCAACATCATGTACCTGTCATGCTATTTGGCTAAGAAGATTATTGAAGGAGCTTAATTTGCCACAAATGGAAGCTACAGAGATTTGTATTGATAACAAATCAGCACAGGCACTCGCGAAGAATCCAGTGTATCATGATCGAAGCAAGCATATAGATACAAGGTATCATTTCATCAGAGAGTGCATTGCGAAGAAGGAAGTCGAGCTCAAATATGTGAAGTCTCATGATCAAGTTGCAGATATCTTCACAAAGGCTCTCAAGTTTGAAGATTTTCAAAGAGTGAGATCAAGACTTGGAATGAAAAAGAAAAATCAAAATTAAGGGAGAAATTGGTAGGACTCAAAATAAAAGTGAAACATTGAAAAAGATGAAAAAGAGGTCAAATTAGGTGGCTTAGAAATGGAATGGGCGGCTGAAGCAATTGAATGGGCGGATGAAAAAAGTCAATTTTGTGTTGCTGAGAGGTTGACAACTTTGCCTATAAATAGAGATGCCCCCTTCTCTGTTAAACACACCAAAATAAGAGAGAAACAATAGAAGTTAGAGAGAGTAATCCACATATTGTTGTCTGTGAGATAACTAGTGAGTGATAGTAATATTGTAGTGAGATGTTTTATATAAAGAATGTTATTTCTTTCAAAGTTGTAGTAGTCTCTTGACACTACTGAGTTGTAATATTATAGTGGTAATATTGCTATACTCGAATATTGTATTTTATCCCACTAAAATATTTGATGTCATTGTTACTCTCTTGTGTTATTATTATTTGTTGTGGATATTATTCCTGGGCGGGATTATTTATTTTATCCTAACATCCACAATATAATGAGACGTTCATATCGGCAGATCAGTCGACCACCTAGATGGAAAATAAAGCTAATGGGAATTGAACACGAGAATGTTATTTAAAGTTAGATACTTGAAAAGTATTTCTACATAGTTGGACTTCCTTTTTCCCTCTCTACTGACCTCTCTTCTTTAGTTGTTATTAACAATATATTTTTTACTACAAAAATGATAGTCAAATCAATACTTAAAAAACTATTAACTTATAGCCTGTTTGGCTAAACTTGTTTTTGGCCAAAAGTGTTTTTTTTTTTGCCAAAAACACTTTTGGCCTCAATTTAAGGTGTTTGGCCAAGTTTCTGGAAGGAAAAAAAGTGCTTTTGAGGAGAAGCAGAAACAGTTTTGGAGAAGCAGAAAAAAGTAGCTTCTCTCCAAAAGCACTTTTGAGAAAAATACACTTAGAAACAGTTTTTTAAAGCTTGTCCAAACACTAATTGCTGCTCAGAAGTGCTTTTTAAACTAATTAGTCAAACAAAAACTGCTTCTCACCAAAAGTACTTTTGAGAAAAATACTTTTAAAAAAAAACAATTTTCAAAATAAGCTGATTTTTGAAGCTTGGCCAAACGGGATATTAGTATCTAAGTTCCCTATCTGAAATACTTTCTGTAAAAACTGAAATACTTTCTGATAGCTGAGACCAATAAGTTCCCTATCTGACCTGCAAATCATGAGAAAATTTGGTGAAACATTGAAGACTAAAAAGTCATTAAAATTAAGTTTACATATTACAATTCGCCAAATTTAATTGAAAAATTAGACAAATCCTAGTAACAACTACCAAGATGATAATTTTCAGGGCACTCGCCACCATCAGAAAGGATTGTGATAATACTCCAAAGATTATATACTTACTAATGAAACATTGCTAAAACAAATAAAATGAAAATTGTTGCAATTGCACTATTATAAGCTTTCCCAACTTGTTTGGAACTGGCGCATAGTAGTTGTTGTTGTTGCACTTTTGCGAAATTGTAAACAAGTTAAAATGCTATATAATATTTTAAGACTTTGTTGACTAATGTTTGGTTAGTTTTTCCAAGATGTGAAATCAGGAAACTTATTTGGAACATATGCATGCTAGCATTAAGAAACCTTATACTTTTATTTACAGAAAACAGTTCTAATAATATGTCACCATTTTGCAATCTTTCCTTTTCTGATTTTACAAATCTTTAATTAGGCTTACGTTTTTTTTTTTCCAAACTTTATTTAAGAGTACACTTTATATACCTTTGTTGAGTTTAAGCTTGGGTAGCTTAAAATAAAGGGACATTGTCCCATATTGGAGGAAGAAAAGACTTTTGATGGGTATATATAAAATTGCTCTTCTACTAGTTTTTAAAGAGTTAAGAAGAAGGCAAACCTCGTGCCGTCGTCGCTCAGCTTTGGTCAAAGACTGATTGATTAATCTTTTCGGACAAAATTTCTTTCAATTATTTAATTAATTAATGGAAATTCGCTTCGGAATAACTCAAGACCCCCGACACGACCTGGTCCAGTCCGTTTTCTTTCCCGAATTATTTTTAAATCCGTTTTTCTGCAATATTTCAAACAGAAATATTCTCACCTGTTCCAACAGCCATGACTTTTTCTAAAAGGTTGCAAAACTTTTCAGAAACAGTGCCAGAAAGGCTATAAATATGCTTAGAATCCCCTAATCTTTCCTTACGAAATTTTCTGATCTTCTTCTTTTTCTTCAGCACAAAATTTCCAGTGTGTTTTACAGCTTTCGAGTGGTTCGCTGTTTCATCGGCATTTTTGGTACCAACACTTCGATGAGTTAAAACGTTCTATCTTGAGAGGATAATATTCTAGCACCTCGGGTACTTGAGGGGAATAATTTCCTTAAGGACATACTATGCACTCAGTGGGCTCGATTTATTCTGAAATTATTTTCAGATAGTATTTCGACATGCTGTTGCTACTAACTTTCTGTTTCTGCTTCTATTTCAGAAAGTTTATTGTTCGTTTTTTATTATAGTAATACAGATTGACTAACAACCTTCCCTTACATTTAGTAATAAATGCTTCCTCTACGATCTCATAGTATATTACAATCATTCAACATTCTTGTATGTCAGAAGTGTGGGGTCCAGCCCTTGAATTATGGAAGAATTCTCTTCCTTTGTTGACTTTTGTCAAATATGGCTGCTAAGCAGCCCAAATTCGATTTCTTTGTCAAATTAAGCAGTCTGCAGAATCTGTAATATCAAATGAGGTAGGCTGTATTCTGCCTATAAAATGGGAGCTTCAGCTCTCATTTTTAACATCATCAATCTCAGAGGAAAATATATCTAAGAGCTAGAAAGAAAGAGTGAGGTTTCACAGACAGGATATAAGAAAATAGTCTGTGAAGAGAGTGTGAGCGATATTGTAGTGAGGTGAAATATCAAAAGAGGGTTATTTCTTTTGAGTATTATTGTGGTCTTTGTAGTATTTTACTCGGACCTACAAAGTGTAAATTTCTTACTATAGTGATATCAGTTGCTCCTCTCTGGGTCGTGGTTTTTCCCTTATTGAGAAGGGTTTTCCATGTAAAAATCTTGGAGTCATTATTACTCTTTTATTCTTGTTATTACCGTATCTCGGTGCTACATTATTATTCCGCTTTTATTACCGTGAATATTATTTTGGTAGGGGTTTTATTCCCAACAACTGGTATTAGAGCTCAGATTCTGCTCGTTCACTGAAATACTATTCACTATCGGTAGTACTATACTTGGTGAAAAATAAAAATGTCCGGAGTAAAGTACGAGGTAGCAAAATTCAACGGAGATAACGGTTTTTCAACATAGCAAAGAAGGATGAGAGATATGCTCATCCAACAAGGATTACACAAGGTTCTAGATGCTGATTCCAAAAAGCCTGATACCATGAAAGCTGAGGATTGGGCTGACTTGGATGAAAGAGCTGCTAGTGCAATCAGGTTGCACTTATCAGATGATGTGGTAAATAACATCATTGATGAAGACACTGCACGTGGAATTTGGACAAGGTTGGAAAGCCTATACATGTCCAAAACGCTGACAAATAAATTGTACCTGAAGAAGCAGTTATACGCCCTACACATGAGTGAAGGTACGAATTTTTTGTCACATTTAAATGTGTTTAACGGACTAATCACACAGCTTGCCAACCTCGGAGTGAAAATCGAGGAAGAAGATAAAGCCATCTTGCTATTGAACTCGTTGCCATCTTCGTACGATAATTTGGCAACAACTATCCTGCATGGTAAGACTACTATTGAGTTGAAAGATGTCACATCGGCTCTTCTACTCAATGAGAAGATGAGAAAGAAGCCTGAAAATCAAGGACAGGCTCTCATCACAGAAGGTAGAGGCAGGAGTTATCAAAGGAGTTCGAACAACTATGGTAGATCCGGAGCTCGTGGGAAGTCAAAGAACCGATCCAAATCAAGAGTCAGAAATTGCTACAACTGTAATCAACCAGGTCACTTCAAAAGAGATTGCCCAAATCCAAGGAAGGGCAAAGGTGAAACCAGTGGCCAGAAGAATGACGACAACACAGCCGCCATGGTGCAAAATAATGATAATGTTGTCCTCTTTATAAATGAGGAAGAGGAATGCATGCACCTGTCAGGTCCAGAGTCGGAATGGGTGGTTGACACAGCGGCATCTCACCATGCCACACCGGTAAGAGATCTTTTTTGCAGATATGTAGCAGGTGATTTCGGCACAGTGAAAATGGGTAACACAAGTTACTCAAAGATTGCGGGGATTGGTGACATTTGTATCAAGACAAATGTCGGATGCACATTGGTTCTAAAGGATGTGCGGCATGTACCTGATTTGCGGATGAACTTGATCTCGGGAATTGCTTTAGACCGAGATGGATACGAGAGTTATTTTGCAAATCAAAAGTGGAGACTCACTAAGGGATCATTGGTGATTTCAAAGGGAGTTGCTCGCGGCACGTTGTACAGGACAAATGCAGAAATATGCCAAGGTGAATTGAACGCGGCACAAGATGAGATTTCTGCAGATTTGTGGCACAAAAGAATGGGTTATATGAGCGAAAAGGGATTGCAGATTCTTGCCAAGAAATCATTCATTTCTTATGCCAAAAGTACAACGGTAAAACCTTGTGACTACTGTTTATTTGGTAAGCAGCATAGAGTCTCATTTCAGACATCGTCTGAAAGAAAATTGAATATACTTGATTTAGTATATTCTGATGTTTGCGGCCCAATGGAAATTGAATCAATGGGCGGTAACAAATATTTTGTTACTTTTATTGATGATGCTTCACGAAAATTATGGGTTTATATTTTGAAAACCAAAGATCAGGTGTTTCAAGTTTTCCAGAAGTTTCATGCTCTAGTAGAAAGGGAGACGGGTCGAAAGCTAAAGCGTCTCCGAAGTGACAATGGAGGTGAGTACACTTCAAGGGAATTTGAAGAGTATTGTTCAAGTCATGGGATCAGACATGAAAAGACAGTTCCTGGAACCCCACAGCACAATGGCGTAGCCGAGAGGATGAACCGCACCATTGTGGAGAAGGTGAGAAGCATGCTCAGAATGGCTAAACTGCCTAAGTCATTCTGGGGTGAAGCAGTTCAGACAGCCTGTTACCTGATCAATAGGAGTCCATCAGTTCCGTTGGCGTTTGAAATCCCAGAGAGAGTTTGGACCAACAAGGAGGTGTCCTACTCGCATCTGAAGGTGTTCGGTTGCAGAGCTTTTGCACATGTACCAAAAGAGCAGAGAACAAAGCTGGATGATAAATCTGTTCCCTGCATATTTATCGGATATGGAGATGAAGAGTTCGGGTACAGACTGTGGGATCCTGTAAAGAAGAAGGTCATCAGAAGCAGAGATGTAGTCTTCCGAGAAAGTGAAGTTGGAACTGCTGCTGATATGTCAGAAAAGGCGAAGAATGGTATAATTCCTAACTTTGTTACTATTCCTTCCACTTCTAACAATCCCACAAATACAGAAAGTACAACCAAAGAGGTTGCCGAGCAGGGGGAGCAACCTGGTGAGGTTATTGTGCAGGGGGAGCAACTTGATGAAGGTATCGAGGAAGTGGAGCACCCCACTCAGGGAGAAAAACAACCTCAACCTCTGAGGAGATCAGAGAGGCCAAGGGTAGAGTCATGCAGGTACCCTTCCACAGAGTATGTCCTCATCAGTGATGAGGGGGAGCCAGAAAGTCTTAAGGAGGTGCTGTCCCATCCAGAAAAGAACCAGTGGATGAAAGCTATGCAAGAAGAGATGGAATCTCTACAGAAAAATGGCACATACAAGCTGGTTGAACTTCCAAAGGGTAAAAGACCACTCAAATGCAAATGGGTCTTTAAACTCAAGAAAGATGGAAATGGCAAGCTGGTCAGATACAAAGCTCGATTGGTGGTTAAAGGCTTCGAACAAAAGAAAGGTATTGATTTTGACGAAATTTTCTCACCTGTTGTCAAAATGACTTCTATTCGAACAATTTTGAGCTTAGCAGCTAGCCTAGATCTTGAAGTGGAGCAGTTGGATGTGAAAACTGCATTTCTTCATGGAGATTTGGAAGAGGAGATTTATATGGAGCAACCAGAAGGATTTGAAGTAGCTGGAAAGAAACACATGGTGTGCAAATTGAATAAGAGTCTTTATGGATTGAAGCAGGCACCAAGGCAGTGGTACATGAAGTTTGACTCATTCATGAAAAGTCAAACATACCTAAAGACCTATTCTGATCCATGTGTATACTTCAAAAGATTTTCTGAGAATAACTTTATTATATTGTTGTTGTATGTGGATGACATGTTAATTGTAGGAAAAGACAAGGGGTTGATAGCAAAGTTGAAAGGAGATCTGTCCAAGTCATTTGATATGAAGGACTTGGGCCCAGCACAACAAATTCTAGGGATGAAGATAGTTCGAGAGAGAACAAGTAGAAAGTTGTGGCTATCTCAGGAGAAGTACATTGAACGTGTACTAGAACGCTTCAACATGAAGAATGCTAAGCCAGTCAGCACACCTCTTGCTGGTCATCTAAAGTTGAGTAAGAAGATGTGTCCTACAACAGTGGAGGAGAAAGGGAACATGGCTAAAGTTCCTTATTCTTCAGCAGTCGGAAGCTTGATGTATGCAATGGTATGTACTAGACCTGATATTGCTCACGCAGTTGGTGTTGTCAGCAGGTTTCTTGAAAATCCTGGAAAGGAACATTGGGAAGCAGTCAAGTGGATACTCAGGTACCTGAGAGGTACCACGGGAGATTGTTTGTGCTTTGGAGGATCTGATCCAATCTTGAAGGGCTATACAGATGCTGATATGGCAGGTGACATTGACAACAGAAAATCTACTACTGGATATTTATTTACATTTTCAGGGGGAGCTATATCATGGCAGTCTAAGTTGCAGAAGTGCGTTGCACTTTCAACAACTGAAGCAGAGTACATTGCCGCTACAGAAACTGGCAAGGAGATGATATGGCTCAAGCGATTCCTTCAAGAGCTTGGATTGCATCAGAAGGAGTATGTCGTCTATTGTGACAGTCAAAGTGCAATAGACCTTAGCAAGAACTCTATGTACCATGCAAGGACCAGACACATAGATGTGAGATATCATTGGATTCGTGAGCAGGTGGCGAACGAATCTTTACAGGTCAAAAAGATTTACACAAGCGAAAATCTTGCGGATATGCTAACCAAGGTAGTACCAAGAGACAAGTTCGAGCTTTGCAAAGAACTTGTCGGCATACACTCAAACTAGTACCTCTGATGTTACCTCCTTCGGGTAAATGGGACTGGAGGGGGAGATTTGTGGGGTCCAACCCTTGAATTATGGAAGAATTCTCTTCCTTTGTTAACTTTTGTC
The DNA here is from genome assembly GCF_000393655.2 of Nicotiana sylvestris. Lineage (NCBI taxonomy): Eukaryota > Viridiplantae > Streptophyta > Magnoliopsida > Solanales > Solanaceae > Nicotiana > Nicotiana sylvestris. The sequence continues at coordinate 3,923,844 of NC_091066.1, read as the reverse complement.
AAATATGTCTGCTAAGCAGCCCACGTTCGATTTCTTTATCAAATTAAGCAGTATGCAGAACCTGTAATATCAAATGAGGTAGGCTGTATTCTGCCTATAAAATGAGAGCTTCGGCTCTCATTTTTAACATTATCAATCTCAGAGGAAAATATATCTGAGAGCTAGAAAGAAAGAGTGAGGTTTCGCAGACATGATATAAGAAAATAGTCTGTGAAGAAAATAGAAAGTGTGAGCGATATTGTAGTGAGGTGAAATATCAAAAGAGGGTTATTTCTTTTGAGTATTGTAGTGGTCTTTGTAGTATTTTACTCGGGCCTACAAAGTGTAAATTCCTTACTATAGTGATATCAGTTGCTCCTCTCAGGGTCGTGGTTTTTCCCTTATTCAGAAGGGTTTTTCACGTAAAAATCTTGGTGTCATTGTTACTCTTTTATTCTTGTTAATTACCGTATCTCGGTGCTACATTATTATTCCACTTTTATTACCGTGAACATTATTTTGGTAGGGAGTTTATTCCCAACAAGAAAAGAGCTCTTATTCCAACCCAAAATTAAAGTATAAAATTAAGTTTACAGAAACACGTTACTGAAGCCAATAAATTAGATAGAATTAATAACACTAATTAGTGAATTAACCCGCACTTCGTGCGGTTAATTATAAGAATTCAAGAAGTACTTTATGTAGATTTCTTTGAGATATAAGAAATAAAATATTTAATGCGTATACATAAAAACGTAATCTTATAAAAATAATCGAGAGTCCGCATTCATGTTAGGTTTTCATCTAACACAAAAAAAAAAATAGTGCTATGATACAACTAAAATTGGAAAACCCATGTAGTGTCTTTTGACATCAATGATATACATTACTCTAAAATTAATTTGTATAAATCTACTCGAATCTTTAAAAGTATTTTTGAGTGTGTGTCCAATTCTCCAAAAATAATTCATATTTTGATATATGATCAAAATACACTGACATTTTTAAAGACCCGAGCGACATAAGAATAAATCACATTAAAATCAATAAGTATTGGTTCTGAATTATACATAAGACATACATCATACGTCTTTCAACATGACTTATACTTATAGGTTATAATCATACTAATAATTGTCCAGATTTATTAAAGTATCAGTATTATTTTTTGAAGCACAAAGCGCGTGCTCTTTCAATAACCTATAAATATGAACATCCACGGGTCGGGCAGCAGACATGGAATTGAAATAGGAGGGAGCTCCTCATAAAGTTAGAAAGCCCGACCTATAAGGCAGATAGGTCGGGCACATCCCTCCAATTCTCAACCCCGACTTAAACAAGTGGTTCTTTTCTGAAAGGTTTTGTTAAGTTCTTAGTAGCAATCAGTGGCAAATTTCTTCTTTTACTTCACATAGCTTTTCGACTCCTTGATAGTTATGTTCCCTTATCCCAACGTACACAATTTCCATCACATTTCATTCTTATTGGTAAAGTGACCGGCATTTTGATCTCAACTTTGGCAAATTAAATTTGATGGAGTAATATCATGATATTAGGCAAATTTCAAACACAGAATAAGCTATGGATCAAGTAGATAATTAACACCTACATTTGAGATTGTGGTACAACTAGTCAATTATTTTCTGCAAACCTTTATATATTATAGCACAATCCTTCTTCTCTTACTCTTACAAACTTACCAAATTACGAAAACTCGTGCTGACAATTAATTGAAAAAAAAAGGTAGATGAATACCCATCTAGGAGTATTAAACAATGATCAAGCAAGATGATCTTAGGTTTTAATAAAGCTCGGGTGCCAGGCGAGGCTTAATTAGCACTTCCACAGGATTTACCTTACGTATAGTTATGCCTGCACCTTCCTTCATATCCAAGGGCTCGTTAGTTGGAGTCCTGTAATTGAAACCTTGGATCAAATGTGCCATTGTTAGATGTTCCGCTTGCAATGCATAAGTCATCCCCGGACAAGATCGTCTTCCAGAACCAAACGGGATATACTCATAGTGCTGACCACGGAAGTCAATATCTGCAGCGATGAATCTCTCTGGATCGAAATTATCAGGATTTGGCCAGAGTTTAGGATCGCGTTACAGTTTCATGACATTCGCAAATAGTCTAGTCCCTTTAGGAATGTGATATCCACTAACAACACAATCCTCCACATTTTCATGTGGTACTAACAAAGGTCCTGGTGGATACAATCGTAACACTTCTTTGACAATAGCTTGGAGGTACACCAAATCCTTAATATCACTCTCTTCTACCCATCTATCCTTGCCAACTTTTGTGTCTATCTCTTCTTGTGCTTTTTCCAAGGCATTTTGATTGTTGATCAGTAAAGCCATACCCCAATTTATGTGAAGAGCAACTGTGTCCGCAGCATCCAAGACCAAACTCTGTGGACAAAATAGAATACAGTTAAATACAAATGATAACTCAATACAAAAGTAGGTTAGCGTCATTATCTGCCCAACCTTGTTCTAGGTTAGTATAATAATTGTCAAGTATGCACATCTCATTATACTAATGAATTTGTTTTTTTCTGAAATTGTTTAACAATAAAAGTAAATCATTTATTTCAACTCTTATCTTAGAGTTGTACGAGGTTAAGTTTATTTAGTGTAAAACTAATGCACGTTTTATAACTCATCTTTTTTCCCTAAAAAAAGAAGAAGTCCCTTTGCTTTCTTTTTTGTTATGCTCAATGGGAGTAAAGAAGTTTTATTCTATATATCAATGTGGTTCAGTCAATTATAAGAGGTTATATCTCATCTCTTACTATCAAAAATTATATAGTAATAAATATTCTTCTATCCTTAATCAAATCTCTCAAACTAAATTTCTGGAGTGAAGTTCTACTTAGTAGAGACCATTTTATCTCCCAAAGCGCGAAAAATCCAAATTAATCAGGCCCCAAAAAAATCTCATCTTTTTTCGTTTATCATTCTATGTTTTTACTATATATAATCATCCTTAGTAGTATTTAGATAGTCTAACAAAAAGGGTAACCTATCATAATGCAAGCATTAATGCCTACTTTCACTGCTCGAAACTGTAACCTACAGAGACAACTTTACCGTTGCTTCAAATTATTATTAACCTGTCCATTAACAACAATTTAAACTGAATAGATGAATAATGACAGATGAACTTAAAAAAACTGTTGCTTTAATGACAGTATCACGAGAGTAACCTTCATCAAGATATTCTTTACTCATTTTTGAAAGCACCACATCAATGAAATCTTGTTCATTCCCTTCTGCACCAACCTCCATTTTTTCTCTTCTATTAATATGTTCCTCTAACCAGTTCTGAAAAACAGAATCTATATCCTTAAATGTCCTTTTCATAGCCTTAATATGACCTTGAAAATCCACCCATTTAAATAATGGAATTGGAAATGCATCCCATAATACAAATTCCATTGATAAAATCATAAAATCCTTAAACGCATTCTTAAATCTCTCCACTTGTTCATCTCCTTTGCCGGATTCATAATTTTTCCCCGCGATCATTTTCACGATCAGGCCAAAATGCAATTCTTCTAACCAATCAGTTAGATTTATCATACTCGAATTTCCATTAATTTGAGAGTATAAATTCTTAATGCTCGTTTGAATTCTGGCAAATCTCACGTGTTTGAATTTTTCGAGACGACTAGCAGAGAGAACTTCCTGAATTATTAATTTACGATTTTTTCGCCAATAAGGTCCGTAATTTGCTAGAAAAAGCATTGTATTATTGTAGCCAAGGTATTCGCCGTAAAGAAAAGCTGGACGATTGGAGAAAATGGCGTCATTTGTAGAGAAGCAATCTTTTATAGCTTCATAACTGCTTACAACTAGCACAAGGGGAAGACCTAGCCGAAAAGTGAAAACGGGGCCGTATTTATCAGCTAAGTCTCCGAGCTAATGGACGGTCGTCGCCTTCGTTATCGAAGTAGAAAAGATGGCCGATTACCGGCCATCCTCCGGGGATTTTCGGTGGTAAGGGTTTTGGAGGTTTTTGAGATTTTTTTGTCCATAGGAAGTATAAGAGAAATGTGAAGGTTACTAGTCCTACAATGGCTTCTATGGGAAAAACCATTATGGATTTTTAGATAAGAACTTGAGAATCAAACTATCACGAACTTCCTTTTTATAGTGATCTCTTGAAATGAATATTATACTCCCTCTATTTCAGAAGCTTTACGGAGTACAACTTCCTTTTATTTTATTTTATTTTATTTTATTTTATTTTATATTCAATATTCAACTAGAAATAATGGAAAATATTCGACTACCTCACCTTATCCTCGTACTAGAAACTAGAGGTTATCCTAGTACTAGAAACTAGTGGTTATCCTCGTACTAGAAATTAGTGATTATCCTCGTACCACAGATGTGTATTGCTCTTTCCTTTGGTGCGGCACCACAATCTCTGTTCAACACATATTTGTTTAAAGTCACTCTATTCTTGAATCATTTACATTTTGATGGGCCATGTTAAATTTGTTTGGGATTTTTACATACCTATACCATATACCAAACCTTATTATCTTCATTGTTTAAGGATTACGTTAATTACATTTAAGCATACCAAATTACTATTTATATACCATAATTCAAATTAAGGATATAATTATTCCTTCATTTATTGTAGGCGTGATTTTAGGACCGTATTTTCACTTTATTTCGTTTACCCGCCTCTCTCTCCTCCCACCCCCCCACACCCCCTACGATTTACCTTCAGTTTTTCCCCCATTCTCGTACAACCTCTTCTCACCCACAATTACCATCACTTTCTTCTCCACTTAATTACCTTCAGTTGTATCCCCCACGATTTGAATTCACTTCCATCTTTGACCTCTTTTTTTTTGGCAGTGGTTGAAGGTTACTGGTTAACACAGTCGATTGAAACTCGAAGAAGAAGAAGACATATTTCCAGAATTTGTAGATATTTTATAGTCAAATTGTAGTCAAATTAGAAAAATTGTAGATAAATTGTAGATTTTTTTTTGCAGAAGATTTTGTAGAAGCTTTAGTCGTTTTGGATTTGTGAAAACAGAAAATAATGCATCTACAATCAGAATACAAATAATCTACAATTTATCTACAAGATATCTACAAAATAGATACATTGAATTTTAATATCCAAATTCTCATTTCAATTGTAGCATAATTGGCATTTTCGACATAATTGTAGAAGATTTGTAGAAGTTTTAGTCTTCCCAATCTACAATTCATCTACAATTTATCTACAATATATCTACAATTCTACAATTTAACTACAATTTATCTACAATTTCTGGAAATACGTCTTCTTCTTCTTCTTCGAGTTTCAATCTAAAATTCAGTCAAAACCAAGTCTAATCCTCACCAAAACCCCTCAAACTTGAGATATAAAATCCTAAACATATTCTGAATTACTTACAACAATACCCAATCCAAACAAATAATGATTTTTGAAAATCCAAATTTGAATTCAAAGCTTTCAACCTTTTTAATGGCTATCAATGGTGGAAAATATATGGAAGAACAGATGAAGATGAAGAACAGAAATCTCCTTTCCGTTTGATTACTGGAGCTTCAGTAGCTTGCGTTTTTTGAGAATTGTAGTTGAGTGAGAGAAGAGAGATCTCTTTCCGTTGAGGAAGGAGAGAATTACGCAGCAATGAGATCTCCTTTCGTTTCAAAATTCGAATTTAATTTTGACAGAATCACACGCAGATCTGGTGCCTTCATTTTAGCGCGTTTTTATGGCAAAATCTACCTATTTTTGAATTGGTATATAATTTGTAGTAAAAGTGTGGACTACACGGGTAAATAACAAATTATGAATAGTTTTGGTAATAAGGTTTGATATATGGTATAGATAGGTAAAAATCCCAATTTGTTTTTATCAGGAATTTGCCAGGGATTTGCATCTACACCCTCCTTTTAGATCACGTTTTAACTTACATCCGTTTTGTAAAAAAAATTGCTAGCGTACCCACTTTTCGCGTAAACTTCAGGCATACGGGCCTGAAGTAACAAAGACAATCATGCAAACTTCAGCAGTCTAGTGGACGGGCCTGAAGATGTTCGTAATTGCTGAACTTAAGCATTCTACTAGCTGAAGTTTTGTTCTCTATTTGCTGAACTTCAGCATGTTTTAGCTGAATTTTTTCGCATAACTTCAGCTAGTAGAATGCTTAAGTTTAGCAATTACAAACAACTTCAGTCCTGAAGTAGCAAAGACAATCACGCAAACTTCAGCATTCTAGTAGACGGGCCTGAAGTTAACCAAGTATTGGATGAAGTTTTTGTTTGTAATTGTCAAACTTAAGCATTCTAGTAGCTGAAGTTTTGTTCTCTATTTGCTAAACTTCAGCATGTTTTAGCTGAAGTTTTGTTCTATGTTTGCTGAACTTCAACATGTTTTAGCTGATGATTTGTTATGTTTATGATGAACTTCAGGGCTAAAATTTGTTTTGTATTTGCTAAACTTCAGCAATCCAGGAGCTGAAATTTTTATTTATATTTGCTAAACTTCAGCATTCTTAGAGATTAAATACAAGAACAGTGTAAGACCAAATAGAGTAACAAGATCTGGATTCTGGAAAGCAACTGGGATTGACAAGCCTGTTTATTCTACTACCAAATCACAAAATCACAATTGCATCATTGGCCTAAAAAATGTTTAGTATATTATCGAGGAAGTGCTGGGAAAGGCACAAAAACAGATTGGATGATGCATGAGTTTTGCCTCCCACCAACTTGGAAGACTACTATCAAGAAAGGGGATGAAATAAGCGTCCATGTAGTAGGAAGAAGGAGGCGTCTGAAGTTGTAAAAATTACGGTATAGGTTAAATAATTATAAAAATATGGGTATAGGTTAAATAGGAGCGACCAAATAGGGCGCCCCGTGCAATTTTTACGGAAGTTGCCAAGTGTTAAACCTTAAAACAGAAACGTTCCCGTGACATAAAATTATGAGTTCGAGCGGTAGAGATAGTAAGTAATACTTGCATTAGATGGATTGTCTATATCACACTTTTTGAGGTGTGGCCTTTTCTCGAACCTTGCGTGAACGCGACATACCTTAATCACCGGAATGCCCTTGTTTTTTTTGCTAGGTGTTGATTTTAGGAATTTTTACCGTAAAATTATAAACTTAATTACCACTATTATGGAGATTCCAATTTAACTACCTGTATAACTATATTTACCAATTGTATACAATGTATGAATGAGGCTTTATTTTATTTTTTTGGGGAAAATGCATAAGTACCCCCTCACCTATACCTGGATTTCCAATTACACATTTTTTCTTTACGGGAATTCTATTACCCCCCTAAACTTATTTTAAATATAATTATTTGCACCCTTAACGCTGACAACCAAACTTTTAGCAAGTGGTGAGCTACACGCTCCCCCACATGTATTTTTAGTACTTTTTTATTCTTTCTTCTTTTTCTTATTTCTTATTATTCTCATTTTTTTTGGTTATTTCATTCTCTTTCTTTTTGTTTTGGTCACCGGCAGCATAAAATTGTGGTCGTCGGAATTTCACAAACACCATTTTTTCCAGCGAATTTTTTTTCCCGGCAACAGATTTTTATCCCGATCTAAGTGTGTTTTGTTTAGATATATATAAATTTTTCTTGAATGTGTAATTTATGTGCGGGAGAAAGAGCAAAAGAAATAAAAACGAATATAACTGAGAAAACTTTTTCCAGTTAAATTTCAATACATCATTTTTTTCCGGTGTGGGAAAGTTTTCCGATGATGAATTTTTTCCCCCAAATCTGAGTGTATTTTGCTTTGCTTACGAATAGATCTTTTTGAGAGTTCAATTTGTGTGTGAAAAGAAAAAATGGAAGAAAAACGGTTAGACAAAGTCGCCGGTGAATGAATATCCGTCGGAACTAGAGAAGAAACGAAAAAAAAGTAAAAGAAAAAAGACAAAGGATAGGGAAAAGGAAAAAATAAAGTAAGAAAAAATGGTAAAAAGGAATAAAAAATAATTTGAAGATCATTTTTTCTTGCTTCTCACTCTCCTTTGAGAGAGTGAAATACACACACTCTATCATGTTAGCGTTAAGGGTGCAAATAATTACATTTAAAATAAGTTTAGGGGGTAATAAGATTCCCACAAAAAAAAAGTGTGTAATTGAGAATTCGGGTATAGGTCAGGGAGGTACTTAAGGATTTTTTTTTTTTTTTTTTTTTTTTGTATTTTAGACGCTAATATTTCTAATTTTCTCTCTATATCACTTTCTCGTCAAGTGAACCCAAACCGAAAATATATATTAGTGATGAATTTTGGTACTCAAAATCATAAGATCAGATATCATTCACACCTCAGAATGAATACACAATGTAAAAAGGACACAAATATTAATCAGTTAATTGAACTCATATCCCAATATAATTAAATTTAAATTTTGTAATGTTGCAAATGATTGAGAATATCCTTTGGAATCTATATATCAATTTTGAGAGAGTTTGATAAAAGTTAGAGTTACATTTGATTGGAATTTCATTTTGAAACTCGAAGAGGAAGACATAAATAAGTTGCATATATACAAGTTTTTATATAAGTTGTAGGAAAAATGCATAAGTACCTTCCTGACCTATACCCGGATTTTCAACTACACACTTTTTCTTTGCGGGAATCCTATTACCCCTAAACTTATTTTAAATGTAATTATCTGCACCCTTAACGCTGACAACCAAACTCTTGGCAAGTGGTGAGCTACACGCGCCCCACATGTATTTTTTGTACTTTTTTATTCTTTCTTCTTTTTCTTATCCTTTTTTATTATTTCTTATTATTCTCTTTTTTTTGGTTATTTCATTCTTTTTCTTTTTGTTTTGGTCACTAGCGACATAAAATGGTAGTCGTCGGAATTTCACAAACACCATTTTTTCTGGCGAATTTGTTTTTTCCGGCGACAGATTTTTATCCCGATCTAAGTGTGTTTTGTTTTTATATATAGATAAATTTTTCTTGAAAGTGTAATTTATGTGTGAGAGGAAGAACAAAAGAAATAAAAACGAATATAAGCTGAGAAAACTTTTCCAGTTAAAATTTCAATACATCATTTATTTTCCAGCGTGGGAAGGTTTTCCGATGATGAATTTTCCCCCCCCAAATACACTCGTATTTTGCCTTGCTTATGAATAGATTTTTTTGAGAGTTTAATTTGTGTGTAAAAAAAAAAAGGAAGAAAAACGGTTAGACAAAGTCGCCGGTGAATGAATATCCGCCGGAATTAGACAAGAAACGAAAAAAAAGTAAAAGAAAAAAGACAAAGAAAAAGGGAAAGGAAAAAAAAGTAAGAAGAAATGGTAAAAAAGAATAAAAAATAATCTGAAAATCATTTTTTCTTGCTTCTCACTATCCTTTGGGAAAGTGAAATACACACACACTGCCATGTCAGCATTAAGGGTGCAACTAATTCCATTTAAAATAAGTTTGGGGGGGGGGGGTAATAGAATTCTCGCAAAGAAAAAGTATGTAGTTCGGAATCCGGGTATAAGTCAAGGGGTACTTATGCATTTTTCCTAAGTCGTATGTTTTAACCAAATTTTATGCAACAATTTTTATATGCAAGTGTATGTAAGTTATATATTTTGACTGGGTTTATGCAACAAAAATTATGTGAAAATTATATATAAGTTGAATGTTTCAATCGAATTTGTATATATTTTATAAAGCTGTCTTTTTTTAAACCCCACAAGCCTTGCAAAACCAGGTAAATATAATCCAATTTTTGTACTTATTTGAAAAAATCCCTTAAATTTTACAAGACTTTTTTGTTTGAGTATATAGCCCCTAAGTAATTAAATGTGCAGAGTGCAGGGTAGGGACCCTGGGGCGGGACTCATGCTTTAAATGATTTTTATGGCTTGCCCATGCTATAAATGTTTTTTATGGCTGGGTGCCCCCACTTAAATGATCTAAATCTCCACCACAAATTTCTAAGAGAAAATGACATCCCATCAAAATTTTAACAGACCGTATTTTTTTTTATTGACACGAAATGTGCCTTCGGCCCAAATATATTATCAATAATATCCCCAAATATCTATTTTGTATTCCCTCCGTTTCAACTTATGTGAATCCATTTGATCGGACACGGTTTAAGAAAAGAGACAAAACTTTTAATCTTGTGGTGTAAAATGAGGCACATATAATTTGTGTGGCTATAAATCACTGTGTAAGATAAATTGTTTTCAAATAAGGAAAATGGTCATTCTTTTTGACACGGACTAAAAAGGAAATATGTTCATATAAATTGGAACAGATGGAGTATATTTTTTGTAGTAACAATCTATTTTGTATAGTGCCAGTTTATTTAGTATATTTTTTTGTATAATGGCAGTCTATTATATATAACCTTATGTTTGAACTGATAAGGATAGTCCGGTGCACGAAGCATCCCGCATTCACGCATGGTCCGGAGGAGGGCCGCGTCCCAAAGGGGTATGATATGGGCAGCCTACCTCTGATGTAAGCATCAGTGGCTGATTCCACAGCTCGAACCCGTAAGACAATTTTCCGTTGCTCCAAGTTTGAACGGATAGAGTTTATCAAACTTAATGTTTATAACAAACTAATAATAACATGACATGTGTCTTCTACATACACTTTTATTATTTAATTATTGTTAATTAATGTATATATTTACATCAATTAATCACCTAACTATTGTAAAATAATATAATTAATTTGGTGTAAGTGAATAATTTTTTTTTCAAGGTTACGTTAGACACATTGAAAACATCTGTCACTGTTTGAATAATACAGAAGTTATCCAAAATCTCACTTTTCTTTCAATTTTAACTTGTTTTTTTTTTTCTTGTGATTTTTCAGTAGATGAAGAGCAATCAAAGGCTACATCTTCTTCACTCTTGCACAAAGCACACTAGACACTTATTTAATACGTTATCTTATTTATTATAATAAATTCTTTTCTCCTAGCTTAGGCCTACTTTTTTTTTTTTTTTGATATAATTGCTTGAGCAGCATCAATTCGCAAAACCTGATCGCTATTATCTTCGAATTTTGAGCTAGCTTGACAGATCATCGTCAATGCAACCAAAATTGCATTTTCTATTAATGCCAAATGGAAGTTAACAACAACAACAACAACAATAACAACCCAGTATAATCCCATTTAGTGGAGTCTGAGGAGGGTAGTGTGTACGCAGACCTTACCCCTACCCTGAGGTAGAGAGGCTGTTTCCAAATAGACCCCCGACATCCTTCCCACCAAGAACTTCCCACCTTGCTCTTGGGGAGACTCGAACTCACAACCTCTTGGTTGGAAGTGGAGGTTGCTTACCATCAGACCAACCCCTCTTGTCGCTAACAAAGAAATTTAGACCTTGGAACACCTTCCAATTCACCCAAACAGAAAGAAAAACTATAAATCAGCAAAGACATGGTAAGTTTGAGTCTGTAGTATGGTAAGCTTCAATGCAGCTACAAATGCAACAACTGACATGCAACCAAAGACCAGAATATTTAGCCAATGCCAACTCTTCTGTAAGCTTGATAACTTGTTTTTCTTCGCAACAAGGTACATGTGGTCTGGGAGCATGAACGTGAGCGGAATTGTGCTGATAGCACCAGTAAGGCTCTTGAAGTTTCCCAGGAAAGGTAGCAAAGCTGATAGGAAAGTGGTCATTATAAGGTAACCAATATATAAAGTAAAAATAAAAATTCTTCAATCCCGCAACTAATAAATGTATCAAAATATTTCGGGTTGTTACAAAAACATATTGTAATATTAGAAAAAGTAAAAAGGATTTTTTTTGTTGGATAATTGAGAAGATAAAATAGTATTTAGCCACCAGAAAGTTTGAAAAATATAATTGAGTGGCCTTCTAAGTATTATAGACATAGTTAAGTGACTTTTATATTATAAATAATTGAAACATAACTTTACTAAGTAATTTTAGATAGTTGAGTGATAATAGGCTAAATTGTTTAATATAGCCTATGTTTTAGCTCAACTTAAGGATGGTTTACTATTGTAAATGTTCAAATAATGCAAAAATTGGCTCTAATCATGACTTTAATGTCTCACAGGAGTTCAATAAACAAATGAGGATTTATGATGGTAATCAAGTGAAAAATGGAGTCAAATAACGAAAAGTTGAGCAGCAACATCTTAACAAGAGAAAACCCAACTAGCGCTGGTCATGCGCTGGTCATGCGCTCCCGCGCTAGTTCAGTGATTTGGACAGAAAGAAACTCGATATGCGCGGGATGTGCGCTGGTCATGCGCTCCCGCGCTAGTCCAGTCCGGGAAATCAATTATTTGGGGGCAAAATGGGAAATCTGAGAGGATCCACTCAACTTACATAAAGTAAAGCTCCATTATTGAGAGAGAGATCAGATTTTGAGGGGAAAAAAAGCCATAGAAGAAGGAGGAGTTTCATCTTGGAGCTAAGAAAGGAGAAGAAGAACAACATCTTGGAGCAAGGATTCAAAGAGTTCTTCTAAACTTTCTTCTATTTGCTTGTTAATATTATATTTAAAACTTTTATTGTTAATTTTTGTATGATTATGAGTAGCTAAAAACTCTAGTATTTTTGGGTCATGGATGTTAGATAATTATGTTATTTGAAGCTTAGATTGATGATCTTGAATTTATCATTATGGGTTGTTTATTTGATTCTGCTTCTAACTATTTAACTGTGTAGCTAACAGTAAAATATTATTTACGAATCTTGAATTAAACTTGACAAAGGAAATTCTTGATTGCATATAGAATCAAATAGAGCAAGATCCGTATCCTGGGCATCGGATGAAAGATTCGCAATTAAGATAGAACTATACTTAATTGTCTTGCTTGGTTGAAAAATAGGAGTTGTAAATGCATTCTTGCTAATATTAATACCATAGACATATAGGTATTAGTTTAACTTGAATAGATGCATAAGAACTCGAAAGATTCTTATGAATATTATTAACCCTATAATCAATAACCCGGATAATTCAATAAATCCATTTTAAGCTAAAATAGTAGCATAATTTCTAGCAAGTCCATGACCCGGGAATATATTTATCCAAATTGTTATAAACATATTGTGAAATTGGTGTAGTAATTTTGTGTTGAATTATTGTGCAATTATTAAGTAAGTTGTAAATTGGTTCTTTATATATTTTGTGATAATTTAGCTTGAATTGATAATTGTTTGAGTCTACATCAGTCGATAAGTTGATCACAATTCCTCGTGGGAACGATACTTTACTTACTACTATATTACTTGTCGATCGCGTACACTTGCGTGAGTGTTTTGGTCGCAACAAGGAGTTATAAGCTATAAAAAAGTGAACTATATGTCTATGGTATTAATATTAGCAAGAATGCATTTACAACTCCTATTTTTCAACCAAGCAAGACAATTAAGTATAGTTCTATCTTAATTGTGAATCTTTCACCCGATGCCCAGGATCCGGATCTTGCTCTATTTGATTCTATACGCAATCAAGAATTTCCTTTGTCAAGTTTAATTCAAGATTCATAAATAATATTTCACTGTTAGCTACGCAGTAAAATAATTAGAAGCAGAATCAAATAAACAACCCATAATGATAAATTCAAGATCATCAATCTAAGCTTCAAATAACATAATTATCTAACATCCATGACCCAAGAATACTAGAGTTTTTAGCTACTCATAATCATACAAAAATCAACAATAAAAGTTTTAAACATAATATTAACAAGCAAATAGAAGAAAGTTTAGAAGAACTCTTTGAATCCTTGCTCCAAGATGTTGTTCTTCTTCTCCTTTCTTAGCTCCAAGATGAAGCTCCTCCTTCTTCTATGGCTTTTTTTCCCCTCAAAATCTGATCTCTCTCTCAATAATGGAGCTTTACTTTATGTAAGTTGAGTGGATCCTCTCAGATTTTCCAGTTTGCCCCAAATAATTGATTTTCCGGACTGGACTAGCGCGGGAGCGCATGACCAGTGCACATCCCGCGCATATCGAGTTTCTTTCTGTCCAAATCACTGAACTAGCACGGGAGCGCATGACCAGCGCATGACCAACGCTAGTGGGGTTTTCTCTTGTTAAGATGTTGCTGCTCAACTTTTCGTCATTTGACTCCATTTTTCACTTGATTACCATCATAAATCCTCATTTGTTTATTGAACTCCTGTGAGACCAAAACACTCATGCAAATGTACGCGATCGACAAGTAATATAGTAATAAGTAAAGTATCGTTCCCACGAGAAATTGTGATCAACTTACTACTACAAGTAATATAGTAGTAAGTAAAGTATCCTTCTGAGTAATGAACTCAATATTGTTTGAAGTCGTTGGAAACATAATTGAATCGGAGTTGAGGGATAACTCACATAATAAGTTCCATATCTACGACAATTGAAGTGGATGGTTCAAACCCCATACGTAACGTAGTATTCCCCTCCTCCTCTGAAGTAATTAAAAAAATAAATATATGAACCCTTTTCATGTCACATCCCTAATTGTCCAGTTGCTCAACTCGCTACATCACCTTTTTCTAGCAAGAATTCAATAGTATGGACCACAAACATTGTCACGACCCGAATTTCCCACACTCGAGAGTCGCTTTTTCCCAATAGGTAAGCCAACTATTTAAATTATTTACCTTTTTTTCCATTTTAGTCCTTTACAATTAATAACTAACAATTGATAAGCAGCGGAAATCTAATAAGCGAAAGACTGAAATGTAATAATTTAAGAAAAATGCCAATATCAATCCATACAAAAACTACCCAAGACTGGTGTCACAATTCTACAGACTGTCTAGGAATAATACAAATAAAAGTCTGAAAGATTTATTACAACACTGTCTCTGAAATATGTAAAAGAAATAGACTAAAAGGATAAGAGAAGACGCCAAGGCCTACAGACGCCTGCAGGACTACCTCGGAATCTCCTACTGGACTGAAGGCAGCCACCCAAACTAAGGTCCGAATGCTACTGCTCCAGGATCTGCACATAGTGCAAAGTGTAGTATCAGCATAACAAACCCCATGTGCTGGTAAGTGCCTAGCCTAACCTCGGCGAAGTAGTGACGAGGCTAGGACTAGACAACCAATTAAATATGTACAGTTAAATCATATACGGCGAAAAGTAAAAGCAGGAATGTACAACTAGGCATGGGAGGGGAAACATGCTGCAGGGGAACATCATTTAGAAATGGAAAGACAACAAGTAAATACAAAGAACACCACATCTCAATTATCAACAAGAATCAGAAACCAAGCAAGTGCACGGCATCACCCTTTGTTCTTTTACTCTCGTCCTCACCATAAGAATCAATATAAACTGCACGGCATCACCCTTCGTGCTTTTACTCTCGTCCTCACCATAAAATCAATATAATTGGCACGGAATTGTACATCGTGCGGCACGACATCACCCTTCGTACTTTTACACTCTTCCTCACGAAATCATACATGGCATCACCCTTCGTGCTTTAACACTCTCTCATCAAAACAACGCACGGCATCACCCTTCGTGATTTTACACACTTCCTTACCCAAACAACAATCACAAACAATAAGGGCAAGTAAACAAATAGAATCACAATAAAATCCCGGCAAGGGATCAATAGTTCAACAATCAAATCCCGGCAAAGGAACAATATCAAAGCATCAATATCCCGGCAAGGGAGATAGCATTTAAAACAACAATATTCCGGCAAGGGAGACAATATAAAAATTCTCTTCTCTTTTTTTTCACTTTTACTTCACAACTCACTTCACGGCCAGTAAAGAGTAGGAAATGATTATTTCTTGAATTTGATGGAGTAATATCATGATATTAGGCAAATTTAAACATAGATTAAGTTGTTGATCAAGTAGATAATTAACACTTACATAGGAAATTGTGGTACAGTCAGTCAATTATCTTCAATAAATCTTTATATATTAGAACAATCATTCTTTACTTATTGTTATAAACATACCAAATTAAAAAAGATCGTACTGGAAATTAATTGAAAAAAGGTAAATGAATACCCATCTAGGAGTATTAAACAATGATCAACCAAGATGAAAGGTCTTAGGTTTTAGTAAAGCTCAGGTGCCAGGCGAGGCGTTATTATCAATTCCACTGGATTTACCTTACGTATTGTTATGCCTGCACCTTCCTTCATATCCAAGGCCTCGTCATTTGGAGTTCTGTAATTGAAACCCTGGATCAAATGTGTCATTGTTAGGTGTTCCACTTGCAATGCATAAGTCATCCCCGGACAAGATCGTCTTCCAGAACCAAATGGAATAAACTCATAGTGGTGACCACATAAGTCAATATCACCAGCGATAAATCTCTCTGGATCGAACTTATCAGGATTTGATCAGAGTTTAGGATCGCGCTGCAGTTTCATGACGTTTGCGAATAATCTAGTCCCTTTAGGATTGTGATATCCACTAACAACACAATCCTTTACATTTTCATGTGGTACTACCAAAGGTCCTAGTGGATATTGATAATAGGCTATATAGCTATTATTTACACCATAATTGCCCATGTTTTGTTGTTGTTTTATAATGTAAGTTGCCAATAAAATGCTTTAATTAATGCTATTTGGTTTCGCAGGGAATATAAGATATGAGGAAACAACATGAAGTGTTTAGAGGCAATAACGTGAAGAAAACACCCACTCAAGAAGTACCCAAACAAAAAAGAGCAAAAAGAGAAGGAACGCGAAGACAAAAAGACCCAGCATACTCACCGCGGTTGCCACCGCGGTCCGTGTCGCGGTTGGAGTCAGTGTCCTCCGCGGTCAGTACTGCGGTCGGCGCCGCGGCCGCGACGGCATGTTCACAGCCCAGAAATTTAAGGGGCCAAAGTGTCAATTCGGGAAAACTTTTATAAAACCCTTATAAGATGTGGGAAACTCGCCCAAGAAAGGAGAGCTGATTTTGAGATTATTTTGGCAAGAAGAACAAGTGTGAGAGATCACCCAAAACATCATAGTTCTTATTCTCTTCTATTTTTCTTGCGATTTTCCATTATGAATATTTTCGTAGTTTATTCTTACGTTGTCATGAGTAGCTAAATACTTTTATCTAAGGTTTTGGTGAAACCCGTTGGGGATGACTTGGTTGTTATATTAATATAGTTTGAATTGATTGTTAATCTCTATTTGTTCATCTACGTTGTGATTGTGGTTAGTTGAAAGGGCCCTCAATTATCCGTTCCTATTTATTATGTATCTTCTTGAGAGAGTGTGCATATTTAGGTAGTTGTTTGAACAACATCACTCCCGGAGTATAGACGAGAGTCATAACCGAGGGTTTAGAGGTTGGATTAGAGATAACGATGCCTCGGGTGCAATCTAAAAGAACGGTAATGTGAATCTAGCTAGTGTAGCTTGAGAGAGTGCGTCTAGTAAATTATCATAATTGCTTGAGAGAGATTTATGATAGCCGGAGAATTCTTGATTGATAGAGACAACTAAGGCATCGCTATAAGAAACGTACAACCAAGGAAATCACCGACGGGGGAAACCATTACCTTAGACCTTATTCTAACTATTTACACATTAAGCATAGTTAATTTTCAGCAGTTAATTATTTTCAGACTTTAGTTGTTAGAAATATCATCATTCGTGGATTACGAAGTTTGGGGAAAATTGATTATGTGAATTTAGTAAATCAGTCAAAAGTAATTGATAGGTTAATTCTCTGTGATTCGACTCTGGGCAGAATTACTTAGATTATATTTGCTACGTCCGTATATGTCTTTGTATAAGACATAGTTTGGTGTTATCAGATATAATCGTTCACCTCTTTAACAATAGCTTGGAGGTATACTAAATCCTTAATATCACTCTCTTCTGCCCATCTATCCTTACCAACTTTTGTGTCTATCTCTTCTTGTGCTTTCATCAAGGCATTTTGATGGTTTATCAATAATGCCATTCCCCAATTTATGTGAAGAGCAACTGTGTCTGCTGCATCCAAGACCAAACTCTGTGGAAAAAAAATAGTTAAAAAAGGAATATCAATTATTCGCACCTTGTTTTAGTTAGTATAGTAATTTTAAAGTATGCATCTATGATTTTTTCTTAATTGACTAATAATAAAATAATTCATTTATTTCAACTCTTCTCTTAGAGTTGTACGAGGTCAAGTTTATTTAGTGTAGAATCAAACACACGTTTTATACCTTACCTATATATTTTATTTTTAATCTAAAAAACCAAATATTTACCCAAGAAAAAAGGATATTCTCTAATTAATCACTATTATTAATGCCTTATTATATAATTTTAGTATAACTTCGCCATCGTTATCGAAGTAGAAAAGATGGCCGATTACCGGCCATCCTCCGGCGATTTTCGGTGGTAAGGGTTTTGAAGGTTTTTGAGATTTTTTTTGTCCATAGGAAGTAGAAGAGAAATGTGAAGGTCACTAGCCCTACAATGACTTCCACTGGAGAAACCATTATGGATTATTTGTAGAAAAGAATTTAGGGAATCAAACTATCACCAACTTCCTTTTTATAGATAATTTAGGGCCGTGCATAATATGGTAAATACAGAATTACCGTACAAAATTGAAAATATAGATATAGTCAGACCTCTCTATAACAGAAAAAATTGAATCAATTTTTATGTTATGTTACAATATATGTTCTTTATAACAGCACTTCGCTATAACATCCAAAAATATTCGGAATAAAAGAGACTATTATAGAAAAGTTTGACCGTATAGATATTTGGAATGGTAGTTGATTTAAGTTTTTAAATATGTAGCCGACAATTGCTAATGGGAAATAATCGACTGCCACACCTTATCGTCGAACTAGAAATTAGAACCACGGAATGTGTTAGGAATGTGTCCTGAAAGGCATTGCCCTTTCCTTTAGTCTATTGCAAATGATACTTCACTTACTTCTTTCGTATCCAACCAAAAAAAGTCAGTGAAATTTCAATTCCAAAAATTGCAGCACTTATTTTTTTCTTCAATCATTTACATTTTGATGGCCCTTGTTGTCACACCTCCTTTTGCGCGCCCCGCCCCGAAGGGTTAAATGCGCGGGTGGAGTTTTTCCAATTTAAGTGACAATATTCGAAATAAGATTATTTATTTAATTCAGAGTCGCCACTTGGGAAAGGTTTGGCTTTTGGTGTCCCAAGTCACCGGTTTATCTTGAATCCCAAATCGAGGAAATTTTCGACTTTTCCAAATGAAGTCTGCGAACCAGAAATTCTAAGTAAGGAATTCTGTTGACCCGAGGGAAGGTGTTAGGCACCCTCGAATCCCGTGGTTCTAGCACGGTCGCTTAAATTGTTATAATGGCTAAATAACTGATTTAAATACATGTTGTGATTTATATGCTTCTTATTAGATTTATACCGCTTTTATTATTATCATTTATTTTTATAGAATTGCAACGTCGTGAAAATGCATGTTGAACCACGTCACAATCAATGCACCCGTGATCGTCGACACATTCGGACTTCGTTGAGATTCGGATTTGGGTCACATCAATGTGCACCCGAATTTAAGAATATGATTTAATTAAGCCGCGCCTACGGAATCTAACGCGTTATTATTTTGTAGAAGGCCATGAAATTTATTGAATGGCCTATCCTGAATTCTAAATAATTATCATGGTTATTTATTGAGGGCCCCGCAATTTTGCATTTTTATTTGGCGAGGCTCATCTCTATTTTAGAAAGGATATCCTAAAGAGACTACATTTTAATGTGTTTGTCTCTAAAATAGAAGAAAAGATGCATGCTAATACAATTATATGCTTTGGCCGAATTAAGATTTTAGTTAATCGTCTGATTAATTATTTACAGAATGAAGAGACGTTGTACCTTATGAAACATGCTTTTAACTTGATAGAAGAATTATATACAAGATTGATGAAATGCTACGACTGCTGCTAGAGCTCCCTAATCCTAACTTATTTAGGCAAGATTAATTAAAACTACTTATTAGAAAAATACGACTAATGATATTTGAAACTCATCCTATAAACTGCTTCATGAAAACTGAAACTCAAGAGTTTGAAACTGTATTGTCTTTAGCTAGATCTAAACAATTATTTGTCCTTACATATTCGAAACATGCTGAAAGAGCTAGTTTGAATTAGCAATTGTGTTAAATGGCTCTGCATATTTCAAGGATTGTATTTACATCTTGTGTGCTCCTAAACGAATAAAATGTCACAGTTTCCAATTGGCATAAACTTTTAATTAAATACAACCTTACTAATCTGTCTCCATTAGGCTAACAGACCCAGAAACTGCATATCTTAACAACATTTATATAAAAATTTGTAAGCAATGCAACAGATGATTATAACATCCTTCAGATCTTTCGATTCAACTTTCATTGCAACATCAGACAGATTCGAAATGTGTACCTGAGGAAATGCTTACAATGAAGAAAGTAGGGCAGTCAGTTGAGCAATAGAAGCGATACCAACAACAGCAGTAACAGTAGGTGCCAATAGAACAAAAATCCCAGTGCAAAAGACCAGTAAAGCCAATGGAGGAAGGGCAGAATGAAACAAATTCCCAGTAGTATGGAATAAGAGATCCAGGCAATCCAATTCCAGAAGAAACAAACAATACAAATCCAAACAACAGACTTAGCCGACACTTGAAAGAAGACAGAACTGATTTGGACAGTTTGAACAAAACTGAGAATCGAACAAATAGTAGGAAGAAGACAATTTCTGATCTTTGTGATATCCCTTTCCCTATCTCCTTTCTTTTCAAGTTCGAATGTCAATCCTCAGTTTTGAAATCTATTTGGGTTATCAAAAAGAATTCTTTTCCAGTTCCTGTTTTCGGAATTTGAACTCTCAGGTGTTCCCTATCAGTGTCTCTCTCTATTTCTGTAGACTCTCTTTGTATGTATTTCAACTCTCCTTCTCTAATCTCTCCACTGTGTGTGTCTATTTTCTACCAGCTCTCAAAGTCTAGAGTGTGTATTTTCTTTCCCCTCTCTTCTCTTCTCTCTTCCAGCCTATCAGATGCCCTCTATGTCTGTCTGTCCCCCCATCTATCTCTTAATGTGCCTCCCTTTTATAAGCCTCAACATCAAACCTTTTACAGCCTGTTAAATTAATCAGATACCCCTCCCATGTGCCCATCTCTTTTCAGTTTCCACTCAGCTATTTAAGTATTAATCCCATGACATTCCCTTGGCAGGCTTTAACTTTTAGCAATGTTTTATTATTTCTGAAACTTACAACAGAATATGGGCAGCAGGATGTAGTCTGACAGCACATGCTGTCAAACTATTTTTAAATCAAACAAAAGCCTTTATGCACATGTTGTGCACAAATGCACATGTTGTGCACAAGTGCACATGCCCTCCAATTCTGACTGCAACTAAACAAAACCAAACCTTTTATACTTCTGATTCAGATTAACAAACTATAAGTAGCTGAATTCAATTCCTAACTGATTCAACAATGCTAAACAGAAGCAGATCAATTTGTATGTTGTTCAAACATCTGAAACTAATTGACGACATATGTCGACTCGACTATACTAGTTATAACTCATACAATCGTAACCTAAAATCAGACATTTAACAGTATCGAACACATGATTCGGATTGCACTGACTAAGCAAAATTACATGGGAGGAATCAGTTGGTCAGTTCACCTTTGAAATTCAATTAATTGCACAGCAAATACATACAAATTATCAGAACAATTAGAAGAAAGACTCAATCAAACAACAAAGGTTCAGGCGAGGTGGACAGGGCACAGTTGATAAAATTCAAAGACACAAAATCAAAACAAACATGAACAAACTTTTAGCCAATCACATGGACTAAACAGAAATAAGAAAAGAAAAAGCAAGACTCACCTCATATCTTTGAAAAATCAAAAGATTCCAACTCGGATTCGGACAGACCTTTCTTAAGGCTGAACGGGCTTTAATCGAAGTGTTTCTCAGATGAGAAACACTTCGATTAAGGTCCATTAGACCTTAATCCTTTGGTTTGAACGGATATGGACCAGTGACGAGGACCTTTAAAGTTCCAAAAAATTAGATCCAGGATTCGGGCTTCCCTGGTCAGATTCGGACCAAACCAAGTATGGTTTGGTCATGAGGGGGGTCTGGGGAGTGTCTGGTATGAATTTGAAGCAGATCGGTGTAGATCAGGTTCCGACTCGAATCTTCAAATGAAGATTCGAGAAGGTGGGATAAGATTCGAAGCATGGGGTTGATAGATTTGGGTTCAGGATGGCATGGGGGTTCTATGGTGTTCAGGGGAAGGTCACCGGCGTTCATGCCGCCGGCTTCCATGGTGAAGGATACAGGGGCGGCTCTAGGGTTTGATGGGGGATGAGGTTGAAGACGGAGGCCGGGGTATTGGATAGGGGGGTAGGGTATGTTAAGGGCTTATATATGGAATGAGTAGGCGGATCTCGACCGTTAGATCAATTTAGATCTACGGTCTGGATCTGATGGCTTAAGTGGAACGGTGTCGTTTCGAGGGTAAGGGGTTTGGGTTGGTCCGGGTGGAAACGGGTCGGGTTTGTTGGTGGGTTACGGGGAATGTGATCTTGGCCGTTGATCAATTTGAGATCAACGGCCCAGATCAGACTGCAGTAAAACGGTGTCGTTTGGAAAGCCCCCTGAGGCCAGCTGGTCTGGACCGGGTTTGGGCTGAGTTTGTTTTGGGCCAATTTATTTAATAAATTGGCCCAATCCGGAAGAAGAAAGGGCCCTTTTCTTTTTTTTTTATTATTTTTATTTCTTTTCTTATTTATTTTAAAAACAAAACTAAGCCAAAAAATCAAATTAAAATTAAATACACACTCAATACAATTATTTGCACACACACTAAAGATATTTCAAAACAGGTAAAATCAAACAAAACAAAATTACGGACAAAGGGGCCTGTTTATGCCTTTCTATGTTGCGGTTCAGATTATGCATGACACGTACACATTTATTTTTTTGAATTTTGTTTTAATAAAGTAAATAAATAAAAATGGGCCAAAGTCGCAAATAAATCAACAAAGTGCCGTACAGAAATCCAAAATTGTACAGCAGGACCAATTTTTATTCTCTTGGAGCGACTGTCGCGCAAAAACAAAAATCACGTGCTCACAGCTGCCCCTCTTTGTTTGGAAACACGAAGAGTTTTCGTGCAAAGATAAAGTGAGCGTGCATGAGCGATTTTTGCCTATGGACCACTCCGCATGAAGCATGTTTTTTTTTTGAAAGATCTTACCGAATCTTGCTTCAAAGATTTACTACATATCCTGGGCTAAACAGGAATCAGGTCAATGTAGTTCGAGAAGTTTTGGGAGCTGGGACTACCATGAGACTGTAATGCTTGCTGCTACTGCTGCTGTTGTTGTCACTGCTACGTTACTGACCGCCTTATTACAACCAAATGGAAATTGGAAACTGAGCTAACTACTTGTGTGTATGTCAACTGCTAGTTACAAGATTCTTATCTATGATTCTTTTACGACTTGATCTTGGGTCTTAGCTGATTCTGCTTGTAGACTCCGATCTGAATCTTGATGCTTGCGAGTTGTGGTGACCTGTTTAATCTCTGGGATACTGAGTGAGGCGCGATTGGCAGGGTTCAAGACCTCAATTAAATGCTGGAGTCAATCCGCCTTCCATTTACTCCGAATCTTGGGACATCTCTTTTTCTTCTTTGATTCTGAGTTGAGACTCATTTCGTGGGTCATTTCGATCCGTGTGGCTCGAGGTTAGACCTGCGGGGGAAAAAAAACAAACAAACGAACGAAATTTTCTGCCCCAGTTTCACTAGGAAAATTTCGTTAATTATTCACCAGGAAGTTCATAAAATTGATGAAAGAGGATATGCATGCTCAGTTCAGGGCTGGAGCCCTAACACCGGCTAGCTGGGGAGAGGTTCGGTTTGGGGTTTAAAACCCTAACGCCGATCAAAGAAAGAACTTAGTTTAGGGTTTAAAACCCTAATGTCGATTGCATGGAAAACTCAGTTTAGGGTTTAAAACCCTAATGCTGATTGCATGGAAAAGCTCAGTTTAGAGTTTAAAACTCTAATGCTGGCTGAAAGGAAAAAGTTCAGTTTAGGGTTTAAAACCCTAATGCTGACTGCATGGAAAAGCTCAGTTTAGAGTTTAAAACTCTAATGCTGGCTGAAAGGAAAATTCAGTTTAGGGTTTAAAACCCTAATGCTGATTGCATGAAAAAGCTCAGTTTAGAGTTTAAAACTCTAATGCTGGCTGAAAGGAAAATTCAGTTTAGGGTTTAAAACCCTAATGCTGATTGCATGGAAAAGCTCAGTTTAGAGTTTAAAACTCTAATGCTGGCTGAAAGGAAAATTCAGTTTAGGGTTTAAAACCCTAATGCTGATTGCATGGAAAAGCTCAGTTTAGAGTTTAAAACTCTAATGCTGGCTGAAAGGAAAATTCAGTTTAGGGTTTAAAACCCTAATGCTGATTGCATGGAAAAGCTCAGTTTAGAGTTTAAAACTCTAATGCTGGCTGAAAGGAAAATTCAGTTTAGGGTTTAAAACCCTAATGCTGATTGCATGGAAAAGCTCAGTTTAGAGTTTAAAACTCTAATGCTGGCTGAAAGGAAAATTCAGTTTAGGGTTAGATTCATCGGGTTATGCCGGGAAGATTCATCGGGTTATGCCGGGAAGATTCATCGGGTTATGCCGGGAAGATTCATCGGGTTATGCCGGGAAGATTCATCGGGTTATGCCGGGAAGATTCATCGGGTTATGCCGGGAAGATTCATCGGGTTATGCCGGGAAGATTCATCGGGTTATGCCGGGAAGATTCATCGGGTTATGCCGGGAAGATTCATCGGGTTATGCCGGGAAGATTCATCGGGTTATGCCGGGAAGATTCATCGGGTTATGCCGGGAAGATTCATCGGGTTATGCCGGGAAGATTCATCGGGTTATGCCGGGAAGATTCATCGGGTTATGCCGGGAAGATTCATCGGGTTATGCCGGGAAGATTCATCGGGTTATGCCGGGAAGATTCATCGGGTTATGCCGGGAAGATTCATCGGGTTATGCCGGGGGTTTTGGGTAGGAAAAGTTCCTTGGGTTATGCCAGGGAGATCCATCAAAATGCATGAAAATATTATGGGAAACTTACCTTTGGTCGTTTTCTGCTGCAGGGTGGTTTCAATGCTTGCGCGCTTTATCTCTTTTGGGCTACACCTGCTTCTTGCACAGCTGCTTTGTGTCGCACCTGTCTCAATTTTCTTAAACAAAGAAAGATTATTAGTTTGACAACGGCGGTTGGTTTGGGGGCCTTGATTGTTCCAATTGCTCTGTCTTGGCCCAATTCTTGTTGAGAAACTCTGCTATTGATTGGATTTCACATGTGAAAACTCTTGGACTACTCAGACTTGCGTTTCCAGATTTTATGATGATTTGCCTTATAAGGCTTTGGCTTTTCTGTCCCTTTCTGCTTGGGGATTTTGGTGGGGATTTTATCAGGGAGACTCTGTGGGGATTTTTTTTTTATAGCAAACTTGTTGGGGATGTGCTGGGGTGGACTTCTTTGGGGAATTGTACAAGGGATAGCTTATGGGGATTTGTCGGTTTTGGAAGCAAATTAACTATCATGGCCAGTCGGGATGGGACTGACGCGCCACCGAGGTTGTACATTTATTCGACTCTCGCCAAACGGGGCCCTGTAAAACCGGTCCTGCCACCTTTCTTTGCGATTACTACGGAATTAAGAGTTAGTTGAAAAAGAACTCAAAGAAAACCATGTAAAGGAGAACATATGAGTTTAAAGAGAAACGCCCCTTTCGGGGAGAAAAGAGGGACTTATCTGGAGTGTATGCCAGTTTCAAACTGACATGACATGCCTTTTGGACTGGATGCCCGACCTCCGAGAACTTGCATTTCCTCATGAATCAAAACAGATCTATATATTTTTTTTTTAAAAACCCGGGAACCTTGCCAGGACTTTCTGAGGTGGAATCATCTTTTTGGCCGACAACGCCCTTTGCGGGTTTTCGCTAGTCGACCTCTCTCATTTCTCTTCTTACTGTCGCCTGCTAGTACTCCTTGCGAGTTTTTACTAAACAAGCTCTCTCATTTCAATTTCTCTTCTCTCGTCGCCTCACGGTGCCCAAAGGTTTTCACCGACAAGACTCTCTCATCTTTATTCTCCTCATTTTGTTGTATCGGACCCAAATAATTCCATCTTCCTATTTTGAAATGCTTTGCTGATTGATCAGAAGGACTTAAAAAAGGTTTGGGGTGAAAAGAATTTGGATTGAACTACAACTTGGAACTTTTGGGTGGGATTATCGCCGAATTATTATAACTTCTGCCCCAGTTTTACTTTCGGGGGAATTCCTGGATTTATTGTTGGTGTGACTGAACCCCAAGGAGAGGTTGCCTACGTATCCTTTCGGAATCAAGTCAAACGTAGTTCAGGCACACTTTTGTTTTTTTTTTTGGTTTTTGTTTTTTTTTTCACTTTATTTTCAACAATATTTTCAGGTTCCAAAGAGGGTAATCAAAGAAGAGTAACCAGCTCAAATGGGTTTTGCAAAGGGTTGATAGTGTTTGGGTAGCGAGAATGAAAGCCTTCGTCATCTCAAACTGTGCAAAGATACCGCCAGAGTGATTTAGACATATCACCGCACCTGCTTTCCAAGCAAAGCTGACGTCGTTTCTTTCGACGGCGCCCAGATACAAATGCTCCATTTGGTAACGTTCTTCAATGACGTATGGACCATTCTTTCTGGGTATAATTGCCCGTGACAAACCGCAGTTATTAAGGTTATCATTCTGTACGGGTCTAAACCCATTTACTGCTCTCAAATTCTGCTTTAGTGACGGACATTTTCCAAACCATGAACCAATTTTCTTTAGTTGTTCCTACTTTCAAATTCTTTATATCTCAAATTTTGACTCATTATTTGAAGTCTGATCGGAGTTCTCGTGATCCGGGCATGAAGTCCGCAAACATGTCATGTTATTTAAAGCTGCATTTATCAGAATTGAAGAGAACACAAAAGAAAACATAGAAGAAGAAAGTGAGTAATCAAGCATGATTTCATTTCTTGGCATTTTGGGGAAGATAAGGAAAAAGGTCGACATTCAGGAAATTAAAAACATGAAACTGAAGAAAAACATCTGAGTCACCCTCGGGGGTTACTCGTGATGCAGAGAAAGTGGCAAGACAGGTTCATTAGGACTTCCGTTTGATCAAGAATGGTGTAGCCTTCTAGTTTTGAAGCTTGGTGCTTGGCCCCATGTACGATACTTCAACGGCGCTAGCGCCCTCTCCTGGCTGGACCATGTGCATTTCGCATAGCTTTTCCCTTGTTGCCTCACATATTTCCTCACTTTCGTCGAGCGGGGACACCTTATCATCTTCCTCTTTGTTGTATTTTGGCTCCTGTGGTATGCGTCCGACAAACACTGGCTCGTTCGGCCGAGGTGTTTTGACCGTCCCCCATACCATGGAGGCCTGCTTGAATACATCACTTATTCCCTTTTCTTGTTCCGGAGTTACCCTGGGTCCCTTTTCTGTATCAGCAATAGCAATTATGGCTTTCAGTGCCAGATCGACTTCCTCGTCTTCACAAATCATCCCAACTATCGGCCCGTTGTTGTGGGCGGGCAACGGATTATTGGTCACATTTGGGATATCCTCGTCTTTCAACACAATCTTCCCTTGGTCTAACAGATTCTCCACAGCTTGTTTCAATGTCCAACAGTCGTTGGTGTCGTGCCCTTCTACCCCTGAATGGTATGCACATCTGACACCCCGCTGATATGATGGTGATCTCGGGTTCTGCCCGTTCGGTGGTATGGGCTGCAACAAATTCATTTGGACAAGCTTAGGGAATAGGGTGGAATAGGGTTCACCGATTGGTGTGTAGTTGTGTCTCCTGGGTGGTTCCCGAGGACGGAAATTATTTGGAGGAGGTCGAGGATTGTAGTGGTTTCGGTGAGGAGGCTGATTCCTAGGATGTGGGGCCTGTCCCCGATTGACTGGTTGTGACCGCTGGATATAAGGCTGGGTGCTCATGACCATGTAGGGTTGAGGAGCGTAGGTCGCATTTTGGTGGGAGAAATAATGTTGCGAGGTTCTTTCCGAAGAACAAAGCCCGGGATTATGATATTCTCCCATCTCTGATACCGCCATGGATGTTTCCTCTTTTTTCTTCCCTCTTGCCATTCCTCCAGACCCACTTTGGACGGCCTGGGAGGTTGCCCTTAGGGCTGCCTGACTCAAAATTCTTCCCGTTTTCAAACCGTTCTCCACCATCTCTCCAATCTTAATCGCTTCTGCGAAAGGCTTTCCCATGGCCGACATCATGTTTTGGAAATAGTCGGACTCTTGAGCCTGGAGAAAAGTAGTGACCATCTCTATCTCGTCCATGGAAGGTTTTACCCTTGACGCTTGCTCACGCCATTTGATGGCGTATTCTCTGAAACTTTCCGAGGGTTTCTTCTTTAAGTTTGACAAAGCATTTCTGTCTGGTGCGATGTCAATATTATATTGAAACTGCCCTACGAAGTCTCTGGCAAGATCATCCCATATATGCCAGCGAGATATGTCCTGGTCCATATACCATTCCGAAGCGACTCCCACCAAACTTTCTCCAAAATATGCCATTAGCAGTTCTTCTTTTCCGCCGGCTCCCCGCAATTGGTTGCAGTATTTCTTAAGATGTGCAATGGGGTCACCGTGCCCATCGTATTTCTCGAACTTTGGGGTCTTGAAACCCGCTGGCAGGTGCACGTGAGGGAACATGCATAGGTCGGCGTAAGAGACGCTCTTCTGTCCGCTCAATCCTTGCATATTCTTCAAACTTTGTTCAAGGCTTCTCATTCTCTTGGCAATCTCATTTTGTTCTGCAATTCTGGGGTTCTGATCCTGCCCGGGTGCAAGCTCGCACTGAGGCGGTAGAGGATTAGTGCTGGTAGCGAACCTAGTTGGTTCCATTGAGAACGATGGTGCTTGGAATGTAAAAGAGGATGAGTCAAAGCTTGGCTTGTACGTGGCGGGTTGTGCCGTAATCGGGCAAGGCGATGCAGTAAAGATGTTTATGCTTGTATCGGTGGCTGACATTCGGGGATGAGGGTCAGAAGGCGATCCAGCAGAGAAGGCTGAGGTGGCTGGGTAACCGAATGGGGTAGCAGGATAATTTATGGGAACATTTGAAGTCCCACTTGACTTGGAGAATAATTCAGGGAATCCGGGGACGACACTTGGCGGCTCTTTCCCATTATTCCAGTCGTCCAGCATTTCCAGCATGCGGAGCCGTAGGATTCTATTTTCCTCCGCAGTTGCGGATTCAGGTGTGAGGACGGTTGAGATCAGCTTTCCTCGGAAACCGGGATTGTTTGCGATGGAATTTCTGAAGACATTTCCACACTTCCTTTTGACCTGGTGAAGTAAGTGTGAGTACTGCTTCTGGTCCTAACAACAGGTAGTTGAACACTTCTCTTTGACCTCGTGAAGTATGAGTGCGAGGCCAGACTTTCACTAAACCAACCGTCTTTTCAAAAACCCTGAATATACTCATCGACAAGCGCACGGTTAATTTGCAGCAAATAACAGATAGTTAATCTCACGTTTGGCATGATGCACCTATACAGTTAAGTGGATTACTATATGTTTGCTACGAGAGCATGCTCATGCCGGCATTTTTCCTCTTATTAGTTCTTTCCCGTTTTTAATTTTTTTTTATATTTTTTTTATTTTGCAGTAAAAGAAATGCGACCGGATCCGATGAGGATTGCCTACGTATCACGATGCCTACGTGAATCAGATCATTACGTAGTTCGAAACTAACAAAAATAAAGAAGCAAGTGCTCATTTAGCATAGGGCTCAAAAGATTTGACTATTCTTTGTTTATTTACTTATTCAATTTTTTTTTTTTGGAATTTTTGAAAATTTTTGAAAGAAATACTTTAAAAGAAGAAAGAAAATTTTGTTTATTTTGATTTTTGTTTTATTTTTTAAAGAAAGACTTCTAAAATTTATTTGCTTTTGACTTGAATTCTGGAAATTTATTAAGAAAAGAGAATATGTTCGGTTGGTTTTTTTTTTTTGTTTTGTTTTGTTTTACCTTTTCTACGGAAGAAAGAGTGTATATGATGTTGCCCCTTAAATTTTTGAAAGAGGGACTTTTAAGAAAATGATGTGAAATTCTGAGTTTTATTTATTTACAAAATCACTTCTAAAGAAAAATCCTAATATTTCGAAATTCAAATTTTCAAATATATATATATATTTTATATTTTGAAAAAAAACATTTTACAAAAGAGAGACTAAAAGCAAAGAGTATTTTTTTTTGGATTTTTATTGCTGGTTTTTAATTCTTATTACATTATTTCACATGAAAGACTTCAGAAAGAAAGAGACTATTTTTATTTGAGTTTAAGAAAACTTCTATATTATTTTTTGTTTCTTTTCTTTTTATGTTTTCTAAGGAAAAATTTATAAAGAAAGAACTAAAGGGAAATATATTTTTTTTTGATTTTGAAAATTGGGGCCGGAACCGATGAGGTTTGCCTACGTATCTCGCATCCTGTGAGAATCAGACCCGCGTAGTTCGGTCCAATTAACCGAATTATTTTAGAACAAAACTCTTTCCTTTTCAACAAACAACTTTCCAAAAAGACTATTTTTCTATCTTTTGTTGTTTTTTTTTCTTAGTAAATAAAATATTTTCACCTTTTATTAATGCAAAATTTCAACAGCGTTTTGACGGTAATTGGGCATTGCTATTTTTCAAAGTAGAAAATTAGTCCTATACACTGATATTATTATTTTTTTTATTTTTATTTTCAAATACTCCAAAGTCAGGTAACATGCATGTCCGAGACAAATAAATGCGCGGAAACAAATAGGATGCAACAAGATGGTCTTTTCATTTCAGGTTGCTAGTCCTAGACGGACCCAACCCCTGTGTTGAGTCCCCTAAGTCAAATGCAACATGATGCAAATAAGCGTTCCTACTAGGGATCCGGCATGAAGTCGAGTTATACTAGGTTTAAACCTTGGTATTTGTTCTAGACTGTGTACCCGAGCGGACAACTCGAGTCGAGGAGGGGCAACTTACCGGGAACCAAAAGGCCGTCCGGCTTCGTAACTTATCCGTCCTCTTTCTTATTCCAGGTATCGACACTAACAGAATAAGGAGTCTCGACCAGCGAGCTTCTCCCCGGAGGTGAAGAGAGAAGGGTTCGGCACAGTTTATATGCAGTTCAGATAATATCAAAGCGGTAAAAGACAACATTTAGTATGTTATGTCAAAACATGTAATATATCAGATAGTGAGGCCAAATACAACAATTATTCTAAGCTTGAATTCTTGAACCCTGAACCAGTGGTTCTGGGTCTAATCTCCAGCAGCGGTTTTGTTATACTGGGTTTATAACCTGGGTATACGTTCTAGACTGTGTACCTGAGCGGACAACTCGAGCCAAGGAGGGGGCTACGTACCGAGGACCCGCGAGATCGTCCGGCTTTGTAACTTGTCCGACCTCTTTCTTATTTCAGGTATTGACACTAACAGAATAGGGAGTCTCGACCAGCGAGCTTCTCCCCGGAGGTAAGAAAAGAAGGGTTTCGGCACAGTTTATATACAGTTCAGATAATATCAAAAGCGGTAAAAGACAACATTTAGCACTTTTATGCAAAACATGTAATAAAGATCAGATAATAAGCCAGATATAACAATTATTCTAAGCTCGAATTCTTGGACCCTGAACCAGTGGTTCTGGGTCACAATCCCCAGCAGAGTCGCCAGAGCTGTCACACCTCCTTTTGCGCGCCCCGCCCCGAAGGGTTAAATGCGCGGGTGGAGTTTTTCCAATTTAAGTGACAATATTCGAAATGGGATTATTTATTTAATTCAGAGTCGCCACTTGGGAAAGGTTTGGCTTTTGGTGTCCCAAGTCACCGGTTTATCTTGAATCCCAAATCGAGGAAATTTTCGACTTTTCCAAATGAAGTCTGCGAACCAGAAATTCTAAGTAAGGAATTCTGTTGACCCGAGGGAAGGTGTTAGGCACCCTCGAATCCCGTGGTTCTAGCACGGTCGCTTAAATTGTTATAATGGCTAAATAACTGATTTAAATACATGTTGTGATTTATATGCTTCTTATTAGATTTATACCGCTTTTATTATTATCATTTATTTTTATAGAATTGCAACGTCGTGAAAATGCATGTTGAACCACGTCACAATCAATGCACCCGTGATCGTCGACACATTCGGACTTCGTTGAGATTCGGATTTGGGTCACATCAATGTGCACCCGAATTTAAGAATATGATTTAATTAAGCCGCGCCTACGGAATCTAACGCGTTATTATTTTGTAGAAGGCCATGAAATTTATTGAATGGCCTATCCTGAATTCTAAATAATTATCATGGTTATTTATTGAGGGCCCCGCAATTTTGCATTTTTATTTGGCGAGGCTCATCTCTATTTTAGAAAGGATATCCTAAAGAGACTACATTTTAATGTGTTTGTCTCTAAAATAGAAGAAAAGATGCATGCTAATACAATTATATGCTTTGGCCGAATTAAGATTTTAGTTAATCGTCTGATTAATTATTTACAGAATGAAGAGACGTTGTACCTTATGAAACATGCTTTTAACTTGATAGAAGAATTATATACAAGATTGATGAAATGCTACGACTACTGCAAGAGCTCCCTAATCCTAACTTATTTAGGCAAGATTAATTAAAACTACTTATTAGAAAAATGCGACTAATGATATTTGAAACTCATCCTATAAACTGCTTCATGAAAACTGAAACTCAAGAGTTTGAAACTGTATTGTCTTTAGCTAGATCTAAACAATTATTTGTCCTTACATATTCGAAACATGCTGAAAGAGCTAGTTTGAATTAGCAATTGTGTTAAATGGCTCTGCATATTTCAAGGATTGTATTTACATCTTGTGTGCTCCTAAACGAATAAAATGTCACAGTTTCCAATTGGCATAAACTTTTAATTAAATACAACCTTACTAATCTGTCTCCATTAGGCTAACAGACCCAGAAACTGCATATCTTAACAACATTTATATAAAAATTTGTAAGCAATGCAACAGATGATTATAACATCCTTCAGATCTTTCGATTCAACTTTCATTGCAACATCAGACAGATTCGAAATGTGTACCTGAGGAAATGCTTACAATGAAGAAAGTAGGGCAGTCAGTTGAGCAATAGAAGCGATACCAACAACAGCAGTAACAGTAGGTGCCAATAGAACAAAAATCCCAGTGCAAAAGACCAGTAAAGCCAATGGAGGAAGGGCAGAATGAAACAAATTCCCAGTAGTATGGAATAAGAGATCTAGGCAATCCAATTCCAGAAGAAACAAACAATACAAATCCAAACAACAGACTTAGCCGACACTTGAAAGAAGACAGAACTGATTTGGACAGTTTGAACAAAACTGAGAATCGAACAAATAGTAGGAAGAAGACAATTTCTGATCTTTATGATATCCCTTTCCCTATCTCCTTTCTTTTCAAGTTCGAATGTCAATCCTCAGTTTTGAAATCTATTTGGGTTATCAAAATGAATTCTTTTCCAGTTCCTGTTTTCGGAATTTGAACTCTCAGGTGTTCCCTATCAGTGTCTCTCTCTATTTCTGTAGACTCTCTCTGTATGTATTTCAACTCTCCTTCTCTAATCTCTCCACTGTGTGTGTCTATTTTCTATCAGCTCTCAAAGTCTAGAGTGTGTATTTTCTTTCCCCTCTCTTCTCTTCTCTCTTCCAGCCTATCAGATGCCCTCTATGTCTGTCTGTCCCCCCATCTATCTCTTAATGTGCCTCCCTTTTATAAGCCTCAACATCAAACCTTTTACAGCCTGTTAAATTAATCAGATACCCCTCCCATGTGCCCATCTCTTTTCAGTTTCCACTCAGCTATTTAAGTATTAATCCCATGACATTCCCTTGGCAGGCTTTAACTTTTAGCAATGTTTTATTATTTCTGAAACTTACAACAGAATATGGGCAGCAGGATGTAGTCTGACAGCACATGCTGTCAAACTATTTTTAAATCAAACAAAAGCCTTTATGCACATGTTGTGCACAAATGCACATGTTGTGCACAAGTGCACATGCCCTCCAATTCTGACTGCAACTAAACAAAACCAAACCTTTTATACTTCTGATTCAGATTAACAAACTATAAGTAGCTGAATTCAATTCCTAACTGATTCAACAATGCTAAACAGAAGCAGATCAATTTGTATGTTGTTCAAACATCTGAAACTAATTGACGACATATGTCGACTCGACTATACTAGTTATAACTCATACAATCGTAACCTAAAATCAGACATTTAACAGTATCGAACACATGATTCGGATTGCACTGACTAAGCAAAATTACATGGGAGGAATCAGTTGGTCAGTTCACCTTTGAAATTCAATTAATTGCACAGCAAATACATACAAATTATCAGAACAATTAGAAGAAAGACTCAATCAAACAACAAAGGTTCAGGCGAGGTGGACAGGGCACAGTTGATAAAATTCAAAGACACAAAATCAAAACAAACATGAACAAACTTTTAGCCAATCACATGGACTAAACAGAAATAAGAAAAGAAAAAGCAAGACTCACCTCATATCTTTGAAAAATCAAAAGATTCCAACTCGGATTCGGACAGACCTTTCTTAAGGCTGAACGGGCTTTAATCGAAGTGTTTCTCAGATGAGAAACACTTCGATTAAGGTCCATTAGACCTTAATCCTTTGGTTTGAACGGATATGGACCAGTGACGAGGACCTTTAAAGTTCCAAAAAATTAGATCCAGGATTCGGGCTTCCCTGGTCAGATTCGGACCAAACCAAGTATGGTTTGGTCACGAGGGGGGTCTGGGGAGTGTCTGGTATGAATTTGAAGCAGATCGGTGTAGATCAGGTTCCGACTCGAATCTTCAAATGAAGATTCGAGAAGGTGGGATAAGATTCGAAGCATGGGGTTGATAGATTTGGGTTCAGGATGGCATGGGGGTTCTATGGTGTTCAGGGGAAGGTCACCGGCGTTCATGCCGCCGGCTTCCATGGTGAAGGATACAGGGGCGGCTCTAGGGTTTGATGGGGGATGAGGTTGAAGACGGAGGCCGGGGTATTGGATAGGGGGGTAGGGTATGTTAAGGGCTTATATATGGAATGAGTAGGCGGATCTCGACCGTTAGATCAATTTAGATCTACGGTCTGGATCTGATGGCTTAAGTGGAACGGTGTCGTTTCGAGGGTAAGGGGTTTGGGTTGGTCCGGGTGGAAACGGGTCGGGTTTGTTGGTGGGTTACGGGGAATGTGATCTTGGCCGTTGATCAGTTTGAGATCAACGGCCCAGATCAGACTGCAGTAAAACGGTGTCGTTTGGAAAGCCCCCTGAGGCCAGCTGGTCTGGACCGGGTTTGGGCTGAGTTTGTTTTGGGCCAATTTTTTTAATAAATTGGCCCAATCCGGAAGAAGAAAGGGCCCTTTTCTTTTTTTTTTTATTATTTTTATTTCTTTTCTTATTTATTTTAAAAACAAAACTAAGCCAAAAAATCAAATTAAAATTAAATACACACTAAATACAATTATTTGCACACACGCTAAAGATATTTCAAAACAGGTAAAATCAAACAGAACAAAATTACGGACAAAGGGGCCTGTTTATGCCTTTCTATGTTGCGGTTCAGATTATGCATGACACGTACACATTTATTTTTTTGAATTTTGTTTTAATAAAGTAAATAAATAAAAATGGGCCAAAGTCGCAAATAAATCAACAAAGTGCCGTACAGAAATCCAAAATTGTACAGCAGGACCAATTTTTATTCTCTTGGAGCGACTGTCGCGCAAAAACAAAAATCACGTGCTCACACATGTTAAAACTGTTTTTATCAGGAATTTGCTAAGTGTTAAATCAGTAAAGTTGTCTTCGTGTGATCAATAGGTCATGGGTTCGAGCCGTGAAAGCAGCCACTAATGCTTGTATTGGATAGATTGTCTACATCACACGTCTTGAGATGTAGCCCTTTCTCGGATCCTGCGTGAGCACAAGCTGCCTTGTTCACTGAGATGTCCTTTTTTTGCTAGGTGTTGAACTGTTGATTTTAGGAATTTTTACTGCAAAATAATAAACTTAATTACCTCTATTATGGAGATTCCAATTTAACTACCTATATAACTATATCTACGAATTGTATACAATGTAATGAATGAGACTCTATTTTTTCGCATTTTACACTCCAATATTTCTCATTTTTTCTCTATATCTCTCTCGCTAAGCAAACTCAAGCCGAAAAAATATATTAGTGATGATTTTTGGTACTCAAAATATAAGATCAGACATCATTCACACCCCGGAATGAATACAGAATCTAAAAAACGACACAAATATTAATCAATTAATGAACTCATATCCTAATATAATTAAATTTAGATTTTGCGAAATTGTTATTTGTTTGAATTTGGAAATTTCAAACAATTGAGAATATCCTTTGGGATCTATATCTCAATTTTAAGAGAATTTGGTAAAAATTAGAGTTGCTTTTGGTTGGAATTTTATATTGAAACTCGAAGAGGAAGATATAAATAAGTTGTACGTATGGAAGTTTTATGTAAGTTATATGCGAATTGTATAAAGTCAAATGTTTTGACTGGATTTATACAACAAAAAGTTATATGAAAATTATATATTAGTTGAATGTTTCGACCGAATTTGTATATATGTTACAAAAACTGTATTTTTTTCCAAAACTTCACAAAACGAGGTAATTATTATCCGATTTTTTAGCTATATTTCTCTTAGGCTCTTTTCTGTCCAAAACTATAGTGATCAATTCTATGCCCGCTGCGATTGAATTCTTAACCTATGACACCGTAAGGTCTGACATGCGGATACACTGCTATAAACATCTAATAAATCACTTCATGCACCATCCGATGAGTCTTAGGTCTTAATCCCTAAAACATGCGAAGATTTCGCTATAATCTTTGTCACTTATATTCTCTTTGAGCATCCATATGCATCACTGTATACTCACAAGTCTCCAGAAGTTTTGATACACTGAAAATTAGAGATCAGGTAACTGAATAGCAAATAACCAGTATACTGAATAACCATAAACCTGCTAACTGAAAGGCCGCTAACTGGTAACTACGATAAACTGAAAACCATAAAACATGATAACTACTTTTGTACTTTTTGATTATGTTATGCTCTAATCTGTACTACTATCCATTACATCCCACTTTCAGCATGCTCTCAAATCTTATTTGTTACCAACATGTACTCCATAGATATACCTGTAACACCCCGTACATTCGGACTAGGTGTGGATAAGTTAAATGGGTATTAATTTTATATTTTAGACATATTAATTCCTAGAGGAATGATTATGAGTGAAAATAGTTGTTTCAAAATCAAGATGGAAAGTGAGGTGCATAAGCTTTGATAAAATCGACTAAGTTTGTAAAAGGTCTGTCTTCCAGCGGGCTTTAGTGAATTTGTTAAAGAATGTGGGAAACGTCAAAGCATGAAAGTTGTAGGCCTTTGAAATATCTTTCCAACGATATATTGTGGAGCCCAAACGGAGCTCTGTGCAAAAGGTTATGCCCATTTTACGGAATAGTGCGTAACCACCACGTTCGGCCGCGTTTGACCGCGACCGCGGTCGTGAGGCAGTGCTCCAGCTAATTACCATGGTTAGGACCGCAGTCAGTCCTACTGGGACGTGGTGTCCAACTTGGGAAGTCATTGTTTAGCCCTATTTCGTCCCCCACAACCCCAAAACATAAAAACTTGCTCTAGAAAGGAAAACTCTCAAAAACCTTACTCCTTAAGGGTCCCTCCACCACCCAAGGTAAGTTCTAATGGTGATTCTAAGTTAATTTCAATTCCCCAATACCTTATTAACATGGGTAAACCCTCCATATCATTAGATATTCGATTGAGACATCATTGTTGAGAGAAGAAGCCCTAGAACTCAAATTCAAGAAGATTGAACGTCAAAAAGATAATATCTTCACCCTCTAATTGATTCTATCATTGAATTAATGATTAGACTCTAGTTCATGAGATATGAGTTGATGGGTTTGATAGAAAAGCATGAACGGTGATAAGTTTGGGTTGTTGATTGTTGATTATTGGTTAAGGGTGTTGTTTACCTTATGGGTGATAAAGAATAATGGTGATTATAACCATTTGAGACTTTAGAATTTATCTAGGAGCAAGAGAATGGGTTATTGGGTGTTGAAACACCATTAGTAGAGATTATGAAGCTTTATACTCACCAAGTGTTTGATAAAATGCCTAAATGACCAAAACATGGGTATTGTTGCTAATTTGGAATCCCTTTGACTTGTATTGATATAGATTAAAGTTGAAATGGCTGGCGAATGTTGTATTATGCTCAAGATAAGAAATTTAAGGTATGTGAGGCTAACTCTCTATGTTTGGGAATGTTAATGATTCTCCCTACACTAAGTTTCTTTTACGACGTATCAATTGCCTCAGAAATATAGTTAAGCCTAGTTCCTTGAATAGTTGTAGAACTTATATTCTTTAGCTTCATAACGCGTTCATGATTTTCATTCTGAACGTTGTGAGCTTAGTTCGTATTCAATATAGACTTGGGTTTGATGTCCCTAAGTCTTAGTATAGCTTACTCAACATGTCATAAATAGTTGAATTTTCAGTGTTCATAATCAGTTCAAGAATACATGTCTCATTCTAGTCCTATTCAATATTCCAATATTATGTAACTCAGTATGGTTCAGTATTCCAGTATTATGTAACTGAATATGATCCAGTATTCCAATATCATGTAACTCAATGT
This sequence comes from Nicotiana sylvestris, assembly GCF_000393655.2. Taxonomy (NCBI): domain Eukaryota; kingdom Viridiplantae; phylum Streptophyta; class Magnoliopsida; order Solanales; family Solanaceae; genus Nicotiana; species Nicotiana sylvestris. The sequence continues at coordinate 3,885,042 of NC_091066.1, read as the reverse complement.
GATTCAGTATTTTACTATCATGTATTGCAGTATGATTCTCAGATCCTGATTTTAGATCCCTCAATGTCGAACACCAGTATTTGGGCCTGAGGCCACAGATTATGCTTTATGCATTTTGGACCTGAGATCGTAGTTATGTATACGTATACTTGGTCCCGAGGCTGTAGTTTGTGCACATATATATATTGGCCTAAGTCCGCAGTTTAATATTCAGATAAACAAGTTGTTCTTCATTCAGAAGAGGGAGTATTCATATCCTTACTTCCTTTTAGTCCAGTTATTAGTTATCATATTAGTTACCAATTATCAGTTCAGTTATCAGTTATCAGTCCAGTTATTAGTTATTAGTTATCATTTCATTTATCAGTTCTTATTTCAATGATCAATTATCAATTCTTAGTTATTAGCTTCATTTCAGTTTCAACATTTATAATTCTTTCTTTCAGTTGCTTTACATACTAGTGCAATTCAAATGTACTGACGTCCCAATTGCCCGGGCCTGTATCTCACGATGCATGTAATGATTTACAGGTTGATGATTTAGAGTGCTAGGATTCTCGTACCAGCTATTTGGTGATTCCTAGTTCTTTCGGGGCATTATTATTACTTTAAAATCTTTCAGTATTTAGAGACGGTCAATGTTTTTAGTACTTCATTAGAGGCTTCATAAACTATAGTGACAGTTAGACAGAGTCTCAGGATTTTCATATTATGCTATGTTGGCTGCAAATATGTTTCAGAATTGTATTAATATTGTCGCACCTTTATTTATATCATCCAGACTTTCAGTATATCAGCATGTATTAGTTTATCTTCCACATTCAGTATATTATGATATCACATATTGATTCAATCAGCCAGTTGGTTCGCTCATTCACATGTAGTCAGGCACCGAGTGCCATGTTACATCTAGGCCCAGGTTCGGGGTGTGACAAAGCTAGGTATCCGAGAACTAGGTTCAAGAGTCCTAGGGAGTCTATGAAGCCGTGTCCAATGGAGTTTCCTTTATATTTGTGTGCCATCCATTCATATAAATGGTTTACAAAAGACATTCAAGATTGTCTCACTTCTTTCTACTCTAGATCGTGCCATGAAGCTTAGAGCAATAAACCTTCTTTTCCTATCGAATTCTAAACATATTGGATGCCCAAGCAATGCGCAGGAGAAACGTAAGGTCCTAGAGAGTATAATTGCCCATTGAGGTATAATTATAGAGTACAAGTTGGTAAATATGAGACTTGAGAGGATGATGCAATGGATAGTAGTACAGATTAGAGCATAACCTTATCAAAAAGTACAAAAGCAGTTATCATATCTTATGGTCATCGGTTTTACTCAGTTACCAGGTATACAACCTTCAGTTAGCAGGTTTATGGTTATTCAGTAAGCTAGTTATTTGTTATTCAGTTACTAGATCTTGAATTTTCAGTGTATCAAAATTTCTGGTGACTTGTGAGCATACAGTAATGCCTATGGGTGCTAAAAGAGAAAGTAAGTAACAGTGATTATAGCGAAACCTTCGCATATTTTAGGTCTGGATTAAGACCAAGAGTTACCGGATGTCGCATAAAGTGATTTATCAGATGATTGTGTACTTTGAAAGATAAGTTTGTGCATGGTAGTATATTCGTATATGTTTTACCTCCTAGAACAACATCATGTAGTTCTTGGAAATGGAGCCACAAGTTGGATGATGATAGTTCAGATGTCAGACCCTAACATTGGTCACTATAGTTTTGGATAGAAAAGAGGCTAAGGGTAAAATACCTTGGGGTCAGAAACGGTTGTTATTACCGAAGATGTGATTTCATACAACTCATGCAGATGACTAGGAGATATGATGTATGCAATAAGAACCAAGAGCAGCCAATAGTGAATTTCAGGGAACGATTTTAAGTTGTTCATATTTATTCAAATTAGAACTAGAAGTACTACGTTAGTAAACTGCTATAAGAAGCAGCTATTGATGTAAGATAAAAGATATGGCAGTTCCCCCTTAGGTTATGTGAATAAGTGATTACCCCAGATGTTTATAGTATGATATAATTTTGTATTATATAGAGAGTTTAAGGTTAGATATTCTAATTTTGTTTAAGACAGATGAACTTTTCCTAAGTGTGATCCATGGACATTGTTCAAAAAAACGAGAGATAGTATGCGACCATAGAATAGGGTCGGATGGTGAGGGAAGTTAGAAATAACCATATTCTTCACTTTAGTTATTTAAAGCGGAGCAACAAAACATGATGCTAGCAGGTGGTTAGTAAAAGAATAGTAAGTAAGTTTTGAGTAGATATTGTGAATTAGCTCAACATGACTAGTAGAGGTAAGATTTCACTTAGCCAGGTTAACTCTAGTGAGCGGATGACAGTTTGAAATACCGAACACGTGTTAGAACCCAAAGAGTTTAAGATAAATCCGAAGTACAATGCTAGTGGGAAAAAAACTCAGCTAGTAGTACGAGAGCAAACTATAGAAGAATAACCTTTAAGAGTTACTGAAAAGGGATTTCCCCAAGATTGACAGTATTGGCAGAGTTAAATCATTAAAATTGTATATGATAGTTTTAAATACATTAGTTTTACATTTATGTAAGTATATTAGTTTTTCTTAGCAAGGAAGATTGCTTAGAAGTAAATCAGAAGATGAGTCGTTATTGACGTAGAGTGCAAAGAATTGTAGAAAATAAGGAAAATTATTTGGATCCCAACAGAAAAAGGAAGGATCCGCAAGTATAAGACCTTTGGTCTAAGAGGTGATGTGAAAATCATCAGTAAGTCCAACTGCAGATCTGAAACTCGAATAGTTAGCATGGGATATGAAAAAGAAAACTAGTTCGGTAAAGAGAAAAATTATGTAATTACCATAGGGATTAAGTCTAGCATGTGTAAGAAACATAAAGTGAGTAGAATGATCACCGAGCATAGTTATTGAAGATAAAGTGTGGGAAGTATAACTCATGATTGAGATAGATAAGACAACTCTGGTAAAAGAAGTTTACCAGCCAAGATAAGAGTTCGACTTCGGACTCCGAAAAAGACAAAGTCGTTGTCTAGAACAGGACTTGTTCCCCTTAGTAGCTGAACAGAAGGAGAAACAATTTGATGATCCCTATGTGTTGCAGTTGAAAGAGGAAATTCACAAGTATAAGATGATGACTTTTGAATAAGGGGGATATGATGGTACTTTGTGGTACCAAGACAGATTGTGTGTTCTAGACATAAATGGACTTAAAGAGGGAAGTTCATGTTAGAAGCCCATAATTCCAAGTATTCTTCCCACCCAGGTTCCCCAAATATGCTTCATGACCAAGGAGATTTATTGGTTGAACGACATGAAAAAGAACATCGTAGACTTTGTGGCCAAATTGATCGAATTGTTAGCAAGTGAAAGTCGGGCAGTAGAAATCCTAGTGTTTTATCACATAATACACATATTTTTAGTGAATATGGTATATATGGAGTTAATAATAGTATTACCTTGCTCATTTTAAAAGCACGTTTGATTGGATGATTGTAAATCGACTTACCAAGTCAGCACACTTCTTACCAGAAAAAAACTACAGATTCAGTAGAAGATTATACCAAGTTGTACATTCAGAAAATTGTCTGATTTCATGGGACTCTATTGTCCGTTGGACAGTGGGTGCTCAATTTAAAAATAATCTTTTAGAAGTTCTTTTAGAAAAGATTAGGCTCAAGTTTTTCATCCTCAAAAAGATGGCCAGGCAAAGCGCATTATTCAAATAGTTGAGGATATGTCCTTGATGTTAAAATTAATTGGGATGACCACATACCTCTCATTGACTTTGCTAATAATAACATCTATCACTCTAGTATCAAGATGGCACTGTATGAAGCTCTGTATGGGCGAAGGTGTAGATCACCGATTGGTTGATTCGAAGTTGGAGAAGTGGAGTTGTTAGGACCGATTTGGTCTACCAGACTATAGAGAAAGTTAAGTTGATTCAAGAGAGTTTGGAGAAAACTCAGAGCCACCAAAAGTCCTATTCGAGCGTGCGACATAGGAATTTGGAGTTTCAAGTTGATGATTGGTTGTTTCTGAAAGTTTTGCTTATGAAAAGCGCTATGATATTTGGGAAGAAGGGTAAGCATAGTCCCTGCTATATTGGGCCATATAGATTCTTGCAATGGATCGGTCAATTAGCTTATGAGTTGGAGTTTCCACCATAATTAGTGGTGGTACAGCCAGTATATCAGGTGTCATGTCATAACATTCAAGTTTCCAGTACTTAGAAACTTATGTCAGTTCAGTACTCAGATACTCATGTCAACTCAATACTCAGCTACTCATGTTAGTCAATACTTAGACATTCATGCCAGCTTAGTACCCAGATTACTCAAATATTCGTGCCAATTCAATATTCATATATCAGTGTTAGTTCAGTATTCACGTATCCATGGCAGACCAATATTTAGTCAATGCAGTAGTCATTCATGTCAATATCACAACAGTTCAGTAATCATGTAGTCATTCAGTTTAGTATACAAGTGTTAATGAAATTTCATGTTTCCACCAGACCCGTTTAAGGTCTGGAGTTAGCAGAAGTTATAGTCAGGACAATCTTTCGAGGATGAATGATCCAAAGGGGAAATAATGTAACACCCCGTACATTCGGACTAGGTGTGGATATGTTAAATGGGTATTAATTTGATATTTTAGACATATGAATTCCTAAAGGGATGATTATGAGTGAAAATAGTTGTTTCAAAATCAAGATGGAAAGTGAGGTGCATAAGATTTGACAAAATTGACTAAGTTTGGAGAAGGTCTATCTTCCAGCAAGGTTTAGTGAAAATTGTAAGGAATATTGGAAAACTCAAAGCATGAAAGTTGTAGTACTTTGATATATCTTTCCAACGATATATTGTGGAGACCAAACAGAGCTCTGTGCAAAAAGGTTATGCCTATTTTATAGAACGGTGCGTAACCACCGTGTTCAACCGCGACCGCGGTCGTGAAGTAGTGCTCCAGCTAATTACCACGGTCGGGACCGCGTTAGGCCTACTGGGACGCGGTGGCCGACTTGGGAGGTCGTTTGTAGCCCTATTTCGTCCCCCACAACCCCAGATCATAAAAACTTGCTCTAGAAAGGAAAGCTCTCAAAATCCTAAATCCTTAAGGGTTCTTCCACCATCCAATGTAAGTTCTAATGGTGAATCTAAGTTAATTTCAATTCCCCAATACCTTATTAACATGGGTAAGCCCTATATATCATTAGATATTCAGTTGGGACATCATTGTTGAGAGAAGAAGCCCTAGAACTCAAATTCAAGAAGATTGAACGTCAAAAAAGTAATATCTTCACCCTCTAATTGATTCTATCATTGAATTAATGATTATAGACTATAGTTCATGAGACATGAGTTGATGGGTTTGATAGAAAAGTATGAACAATGATAGGTTTGGGTTGTTGATTGTTGATTATTGGTTGAGGGTGTTGTTTACCTTATGGGTGATAAACAAAAATGTTGATTATAACCATTTGAGACTTTAGAATTTTTCTAGGACCAAGAGAATGGGTTATTGGGTGTTGAAACACCATTAATAGGGATTATGAAGCTTTATACTCACCAAGTGTTTGATAAAATGCCTAAATGACCAAAACATGGGTATTGTTGGTAATTTGGAATCTTTTTGACTTGTATTGATCTAGATTAAAGTTAAAAGGGCTGGCGAATGTTGTATTATGCCCAAGAGAAGGAAGTTAAGGTATGTGAGGCTAACTCTCTATGTTTGGGAATGTTAATGAATCTCCCTACACTACATTTCTTTTACGACGTATCAATTGCCTCAGAAATATAGTTAAGCCTAGTTCGTTGAATAGTTGTAGAACTTCTATTCTTTATCTTCATAACTCGTTAATGACTTTCATTCTGAATGTTATGAGCTTAGTTCGTATTCAATATAGACTTGGGTTTGATGTCCCTAAGTCTTAGTATAGCTTACTCAGCATGTCATAAATTGTTGAATTTTTAGTGTTCATAATCAGTTCAAGAATATACGTCTCATTCTAGTCCTATTCAGTATTCCAGTATTATGTAACTCAGTGTGGTTCAGTATTCCAGTATTATGTAACTCAGTGTGATCCAGTATTCCAATATCATGTAACTCAATGTGATTTAGTATTTTACTATCATGTATTACAGTATGATTCTCAGATTCTAATTTTAAATCCCTGAATGTTGAACACCTGTATTTGGCCCTGAGGCCGCAGTTCATGCTTTATGCATTTTAGACCTGAGGTCGCAGTTATGTATACGTATACTTGGGCCTGAGGCCGCAGTTTGTGCACATATATATATTGGGCCCGAGGCCGCAGTTTAATATTCAGATATACAAGTTGATCATCTTTCAGAAGAGGGAGTATTCATATCCTTACTTCCTTTCAGTCCAGTTATTAGTTACCATTTCAGTTATTAGTTATCATATCAGTTACCAGTTATTAGTTCAGTTATCAGTTATCAGTTATTAATTATCATTTCATTTATCAGTTATAATTTTAGTGATCAATTATCAATTTTCAGTTATCAACTTCGTTTCAGTTTCAGTATTTATAATTCTTTCTTTCAATTGTTTTACATACTAGTGCAATTCAAATGTACTGACGTCCCTTTTTCCCGGGGCATTTATCTCACGATGCAGGTAATGATTTACTTGTTAATGATTTAGAGTTCTAGGATTCTCGTACCTGCTATTTGGTGATCCCCAATTCTTTCGGGGCATTATTATTACTTTACAATCTTTCAGTATTTAGAGACAGTCAGTGTTTTCAGTATTTCATTAGAGGTTTCATAGACTAGAGTGACAGTTAGACAGAGTCTCAAGATATTCATGTTATGCTATGTTGGCTGCAAATATGTTTTAGAATTGTATTAGTATTTTCGCACCTTCATTTATATCATCAAGTCTTTCAGTATATCAATATGTGTTAGTTTATCTTCCGCATTCAGTATATTATGATGTCACATGTTGATTCAGCCAGCCAGTTGGTTCGCTCGGTCACATGTAGTTAGGCACCGAGTGCCGTATTACGTCCTGGACCAGTTTCGGGGTATGACAAAGCTTGGTATCTGAGAATTAGGTTCAAGAGTCCTAGGGAGTCTACGAAGCCGTGTACAATGGAGTTTCCTTTATATGTGTGTGCCAGCCACTCATATAATGGTTTACTAAAGACATTCAAGATTGTCTCACTTCTTTCTACTCTAGATCGTGCCATGAAGCTTAGAGCAATAAACCTTCTTTTCCTATCGAATTCCAAACGTATTGGATGCCCAAGCAATGCGCAGGAGAAACCTAAGGTCCTAGAGAGGAGAATTTCCCATTGGGGTATAATTATGGAGTATAGGTCGGTAAATATGAGACTTGAGAGGATGTTAAAAGTGGGATGCAATGGATAGTAGTACAGATTAGAGCATAACCTTATCAAAAAGTACAAAAGCAGTTATCATGTCTTATGGTCATCAGTTTTACTCAGTTACCAGGTATACAACCTTTCAGTTAGCAGATTTATGGTTATTCAGTAAGCTAGTTATTTGTTATTTAGTTACTAGATCTCGAATTTTAGTGTATCAAAGTTTCTGGTGACTTGTGAGCATACGGTAATGACTATGGGTGCATAAAGAAAAAGTAAGTAACAATGATTATAGCGAAACCTTCGCATATTTTAGGTGTAGATTAAGACCAAGACTCAACGGATGGCGCATGAAGTGATTTATCAGATGATTGTATACTTTGAAAGATAAGTTTGTGCATGGTAGTGTATTCGTATGTGTTTTACCTCCTAGAACAACTTCATTTATTCTTGGAAATGGAGCCACAAGTTGGATGATGATAGTTCAGATGTCAGACCCTAACATTAGTCACTATAGTTTTGGATAGAAAAGAGGCTAAGGGTAAAATACCTTGGGGTCAGAAACGGTTGTTATTACCGAAGATGTGATTTCGTACAACTCATGCAGATGACTAGGAGATATGATGTATGCAATGAGAAACAGGAGCAGCCAATAGTGAATTTCAAGGAACAATTTTAAGTTGTTCATATTTATTCAAATTAGAACTAGAAGTATCACGTTAGTAAACTGCTATAAAAAGCAACTATTGATGTAAGATAAAAGATATGGTAGTTCCCCCTTAGGTTATGTGAATAAGTGATTACCCCCGATGTTTATAGTATGATATAATTTTGTATTATATAGAAAGTTTGGGGTTAGATATTCTAATTTTGTTTAAGACAGATGAACTTTTCCTAAGTGTGATCCATGGACATTGTTCAAAAAAACGAGAGATAGTATGCGACCATAGAATAGGGTCGGATGGTGAGGGAAGTTAGAAATAACCATATTCTTCACTTTAGTTATTCAAAGCAGAGCAACAAAACATGATGCTAGCAGGTGGTTAGTAAAAGAATAGTAAGTAAGTTTTGAGTAGATACTGCGAATTAGCTCAACATGACTAGTAGAGGTAAGATTTCACTTAGCCAGGTTAACTCTAGTGAGCGGATGATAGTTTGAAATACCGAAAATGTGTTAGAACCCAAGGAATTGAAGATAAACCCGAAGTACAATGCTAGTGGGAAAAAACTCATCTAGAAGTAAGAGAGCAAACTATAGAAGCATAGCCATTAAGAGTTATTGAAAAGGGGTTTCCCCAAGATTGACAATGTGGGCAGAGTTAAATCATTAAGATTGTATATGATAGTTTTGAATACATTAGTTTTCCATTTATGTAAGTAAATTAGTTTTTCTTAGAAAGGAAGATTGCATAGAAGTAAGTCAGAAGATGAGTCGTTATTGACGTAGAGTGCAAAGAATTGCAGAAATAAGGAAAGTTATTTGGATTCCAACAGAAAAAAAGGAAGGATCTGCAAGTATAAGACCTTTGGTCTAAGGGGTGATGTGAAAACCATCAGTAAGTCCAACTAGAGATCTGAAACTCGAATAGTTAGCATGGGTAGGAAAAAGAAAACTAGTTCGGTAATGAGGAAAATTATATAATTACCACAAGGATTATGTCTAGCATGTGTAAGAAACATAAAGTTAGTAGAATGATCACCGAGCTTAGTTATTGAAGATAAAGTGTGGGAAGTATAACTCATGATTGAGGTAGATAAGAGAACTCTGGTAAAAGAAGTTCACCAGCCAAGATAGGAGTTCGACTTTGGACTCCGAAGAAGACAAAGTCGTTGTCTAGAACAAGACTTTTTCCCCTTAGTAGCTGAACAGAAGGAGAAACAATTTGATGTTCCCTATGTGTTGCAGTTGAAAGAGGAGATTCACAAGTATAAGACGATGACTTTTGAATAAGGGGGATATGATGGTACTTTGAGATACCAAGACAGATTGTGTGTTGCAGACATAGATGGACTTAAAGAGAGAAGATCATGTTAGAAGCCCATAATTCCAGGTATTCTTCCCACTCAGGTTCCCCAAATATGCATCATGACCAAGGAGATTTATTGGTTGAGCGACATGAAAAAGAACATCGCAGACTTTGTGGCCAAATTGTCCGAATTGTTAGTAAGTGAAAGTCGGGCAGCAAAAAGCCTAGTGTTTTATCACAGAACACACATATTTTGAGTGAAGATGGTAAATATAGAATTTATAACAGTATTACCTTGATCATTTTAAAAGCATGATTTTGTTGGATGATTGTAAATTGACTTACCAAGTCAGCATACTTCTTGCCAGAAAAAAACTACAGATTCAGTAGAAGATTATACCAAGTTGTACATTCAGAAAATTGTCTGATTTCATGGGACTCCATTGTCCATCATTTTGGACTGCGGTGCTCAATTTAAAAAGAATCTTTTAGAAGTTCTTTCAGAAAAGATTAGGCTCAAGTTTTTCATCCTCAGAAAGATGGCCAGGCAAAGCGCATTATTAAAATAGTTGAGGATATGTCCTTGATGTTAAAAGTAATTGGGATGACCACATACCTCTCATTGACTTTGCTAATAATAACATCTATCACTCTAGTATCAAGATGGCACTGTATGAAGCTATTTATGGGCGAAGGTGTAGATCACCAATTGGTTGATTCGAAGTTGGAGAAGTGGAGTTGTTAGGACCGATTTGGTCTACCAGACTATAGAGAAAGTTAAGTTGATTCAAGAGAGTTTGGAGAAAACTCAGAGCCACCAAAAGTCCTATTCGAGCGTGCGACATAGGAACTTGGAGTTTCAAGTTGATGATTGGTTGTTTCTGAAGGTTTCGCTTATGAAAAGTGTTATGATATTTGGGAAGAAAGGGAAGCATAGTCCCTGCTATATTGGGCCATATAGATTCTTGCAAAGGATCGGTCAATTAGCTTATGAGTTGGAGTTTCCACAATAATTAGTGGTGGTACAGCCAGTATATCAGGTGTCATGTCATAACATTCAAGTTTCCAGTACTCAGATACTCATGTTAACTCAATACTCAGCTACTCATGTTAGTCAATACTTAGACATTCATGCCAGCTTAGTACCCAAATTACTCAAATATTCGTGCCAATTCAATATTCATATATCAGTGTTAGTTCAGTATTCACGTATCCATGGCAGACGAATATTTAGTCAATGCAATAGTCATTCATGTCAATATCATAACAGGTCAGTAATCATGTAGTTATTCAGTTTAGTCTACAAGTGTTAATGAAATTTCATGTTTTCACCAGACCCTTTAAGGTCTGGAGTTAGCAGAAGTTACAGTCAGGACAATCATTCGAGGATGAATGATCGCAAAGGGGAAATAATGTAACACCATATACATTCGGACAAGGCGTGGATATGCTAAATGGGTATTAGTTTGATATATTAGACATATGAATTCCTAGAAGGATGATTATGGGTGAAAATAGTTGTTTCAAAATCAAGATGGAAAGTGAGGTGCATAAGATTTGACAAAATCGACTAAGTTTGCAGAAGGTCTGTCTTCCAGCAGGGTTTAGTAAATTTTGTAAGGAATGTGGGAAAACTCAAATCAAGAAAGTGTTAGGAATTTGAAATATATTTCCAACGATATATTGTGGAGCCCAAACGGAGCTCTGTGCAAAAGGTTATGCCCATTTTACGGAATAGTGCGTAACCACCACGTTCGGCCGCGTTTGACCGCGACCGCGGTCGTGAGGCAGTGCTCCAGCTAATTACCATGGTTAGGACCGCAGTCAGTCCTACTGGGACGTGGTGTCCAACTTGATAAAATGCCTAAATGACCAAAACATGGGTATTGTTGCTAATTTGGAATCCCTTTGACTTGTATTGATATAGATTAAAGTTGAAATGGCTGGCGAATGTTGTATTATGCTCAAGATAAGAAATTTAAGGTATGTGAGGCTAACTCTCTATGTTTGGGAATGTTAATGATTCTCCCTACACTACGTTTCTTTTACGATGTATCAATTACCTTAGAAATATAGTTAAGCCTAGTTCCTTGAATAGTTGTTGAACTTCTATTCTTTAGCTTCATAACTCGTTCATGACTTTCAATCTGAATGTTATAAGCTTAGTTCGTATTCAATATAGACTTGGGTTTGATGTCCCTAAGTCTTAGTATAGCTTACTCAGCATGTCATAAATCATTGAATTTTCAGTGTTCATAATCAGCTCAAGAATACATGTCTCATTCTAGTCCTATTCAATATTCCAGTATTATGTAAATCAGTGTTGTTCAGTATTCTAGTATTATGTAACTCAGTGTGATCCAGTATTCCAATATCATGTTACTCATTGTGATTCAGTATTTTACTATCATGTATTGCAGTATGATTCTCAGATCCTGATTTTAGATCCCTCAATGTCGAACACCTGTATTTGGGCCTGAGGCCCCAGATTATGCTTTATGCATTTTGGACCTGAGGTCGCAGTTATGTATACGTATACTTGGGCCTGAGGCTGCAGTTTTTGCACATATATATTGGGCCTGATGCCGCAGTTTAATATTCAGATAAACAAGTTGTTCATCATTCAGAAGAGGGGGTATTCATATCCTTACTTCCTTTCAGTTCTGTTATTAGTTACCATTTCAGTTATTAGTTTTCATATCAGTTACCAATTATCAGTTCAGTAATCAGTTATCAGTTATAAGTCCATTATCAATTATTAGTTATCATTTCATTTATCAGTTATTATTTCAATGATCAATTATCAACTCTCAGTTATCAGCTTCGTTTTAGTTTCAGCATTTATAATTCTTTCTTTCAGTTGCTTTACATACTAGTGCAATTCAAATGTACTGACGTCCCTTTTGCCCGGGGCCTGTATCTCACGATGCAGGTAATGATTTACAGGTTGATGATTTAGAGTGCTAGGATTCTCGTACCAGCTATTTGGTGATCCCCAATTCTTTCGGGGCATTATTATTACTTTACAGTCTTTCAGTATTTAGAGACGGTAAGTGTTTTCATTAATTCATTAGAGGTTTCATAGACTAGAGTGACAGTTAGACAGAGTCTCAGGATTTTTATGCTATGCTATGTTGGCTGCAAATATGTTTCAAAATTGTATTAGTATTTTCGCACCTTCATTTATATCATCCAGACTTTCAGTATATCAGCATGTGTTAGTTTATCTTCCGCATTCAGTATGTTATGATATCATATGTTGATTCAGCCAGCTAATTGGTTCGCTCGGTCACATGTAGTTAGGCAGTGAGTGTCGTGTTACGTCCAAGCCCAGGTTCGGGGCGTGACAATACCCTAATGGGCAATTATCCTCTCTAGAACCTTAGGTTTTTCCTGCACGTCACTTGGACATCCAATTTGTTTGGAATTCGATAGGAAGAAGGTTAACTATTGCTCTAAACTTCATGACACAATCTAGAGGAGAAAGAAATTAGACAATCCTGGATGTCTTGGTAGTTAACCATTTATATGAGTGGCCGACACACACATATAAAGGAAACTCCACTGGACACGGCTTCATAGACTCCCTAGGACTCTTGAACCTAGTGCTCTGATACCAAGCTTTGTCACGCCCCGAACTTGGGCTTGGGCGTAACACGACACCCGGTGCCTGACTACAGGTGACCGAGAGAACCAAATAGCTGGATGAATCATCATGTGATATCATAACATACTAAATGCGGAAGATAAACTAACACATGCTGATATACTGAAAGTCTGAATGATAAAAATCAAAGTGCAAAAATACTAATACAATTCTGAAACATATTTGTAGCCAAAATAGCTTAATATGAAAGGCCTGCGACTCTGTCTACCTATTACTCTAGACTATGAAGCCTTTAATGAAGTACTAAAAACACTTACTATCTATAAATGCTGAAAGACTATAAAGTAATGATAATGCCCCCAAAGAACTGGGGATCACCAAATAGTTGGTAGGAGAATCCTAGCGCTCAGAATCATCAACCTGTAAATCATTACCTGCATTGTGAGATATAGGTCCCGGGCAAAAGGGACGTCAGTACATTTGAATTGCACTGGTATGTAAAGCAACTGAAAGAAAGAATTATAAATGCTGAAATAGAAACTAAGCTGATAACTAAGAATTGATAATTAACTGAAATGATAACTATTGAAACTGAAACTGAAATAATAACTGATAACTGAACTGAACAAAGGAAGTAAGGATATGAATACTCCCTATTCTGAATGATGAACAACCTGTTTATCTAAATAAGCTACGGCCTCGGGACCAATATATATATATATATATATATATATATATATATATATATGTGCACAAGCTACGACCTCAGGCCCAAGTATACATATACACAACTACGACCTCAGGACCAAAAATGCATAAAGCATAAACTACAGCCTCATGCCCAAACATGCATAAAGCGTAAACTACGGCCTCAGTCCCAAGTATGCATAAAACATATAAACTACGGCCTCAGGCCCAAATACAGACGTTCAAGATTCAGGGATTTAAAGTCAGGAACTGAGAATCATACAACAATACATGATAGTGAAATATTGAATCACACTAAGTTACATAATACTGGAATACTGAATAGGACTAGATTGAGACATGTATTTTTGAACTGATTATGAACACTGAAACTTCAACTATTTATGGCATACTGAGTAATCTATACTAAGACTCGGGGGCATCAAACCCAAGTCTATATTGAATACGCACTGTGCTAACAACATTCAGAATGAAAGTCATCAGCGAGTTATGAAGCTAGAGAATAGAAGTTCTACAACTATTCAAGGAACTAGGCTAAACTCTATTTTTGAGGCAATTAGTAACGTTGTAAAAGAAATGTAGTGTAGGGAGAATCATTAACATTACCAAACATAGAAAGTTAGCCTCACATACCTCAATTTCACCTCTTAGTGATACTACAATGATCCACAATACTAAGAAACTTCAATCTACAATAGCAACATTCCATGGAACCCAATATTAGTAACAAATTCTATAACTTAAGCCATTTAGGCATATTATCAAACACCTTGTCGGCATAAATCTCTACATCTCATCACCATATAATTAGTTCATCTATCTACCACCATTCATCAGCAATTTATCCCACCAATATGATTAACCAATTTATAACTTCCAAAATTACATATATAACCATCCATCCACACCTAACCAACAAAGTTCCATTAAATAAACATCTTTCAATCTCTATAATAGTTGTATAATCAAATTGGGAACTTATGGTTTCCAATCACCATACCAAGAGTTTCAATACTTATTCATACTTATATTTCCTTAATAAATCCATACATGTAAGTCTAAGGGTGTAGGATTACCTTTTTGGAAGAAATCTTGTAAAACCCTCATTTGAGTTCTTGAAGAAATCCCTTGAAGATCTAAGTATTTTATGTGCAGATTTCATCCATACTAGTGTATAAGTGATGGAATTCACACCAAGATAATGGGGATTGCTTACCTTGAAGATGGGAGGGGTTGGTGGTCTTGAGAGAGAGAGGAGGAAAAACCTAAAATTCTTCCAAATGAAGTAGGGAAAATAACCCTCAAAGGTTTTATATCAACAATAGGGTCGGGTTGAAAAAAAAATAAAGATTTGCACAGCCACGGTGCATGGGGCGGCACGGTAATGAAAAATGTGTTTAGAAACGAAATGTCACGACCCCAAATACCGGTCGTGATGACACATATCATATTACTAGGCAAGCCAACCAATCAATAACCACAACCCTCTAATAACATTAAGCCATTTTCTAATGCAAGTTTTAGATACCAAATTCATTATAAGCGTTAAGGCAAAAAAAAATATGCGAAAAGTAAAAATAACAATAAACTACACAGCTCCAATAATCTGGTGTCATGAGTCTAGAGCCTCTAATACAAGTCTGAATACCTAGTACATCAATAGTCTAGGAAATGCGAAAAATAACATGATAGAAGGGAGAAAATAGGGCTACGAATGCCATGCATTTACCTCAAAATCTGCAACAAAAAACTGAACCAGCTAAAGATGCTCACTCGATCTCTCTGGCACTTGGATCTGCACACAAGGTGCAGGGAGTAACGTGAGTATGCCAACTCAGTGAGTAACTAAAGTAAATAAGGTCTGAAAGTAGTGACGAGTAGTTAAAAATCATATATCTGAAGAAAACAACAGAATAACAGGTAAACTTCACAGTTTAAAACCTGTTTTGTCGTAAAATCATCAATTTTCAGTTTAAACACCTGAAATCATACATTTAGTAATTTTCCCAGCAGAGGCTTATTTTAAAAGAAGAGTGAAATCAGTAAAAATTATCATAACTGGGCCCCTCAGGCAAGGTATCACTCAGAATATGGCCTCTCAGTCACTCGTGACTCCACTATTGTTACCCAATACTCGCTCTCAGCACTCAAGCTCATTAATATCTCATAGTAATAGAAATCATAGTAATCGCTGTGGCGTGCAACCCGATCCGTAATTTATAGTCGACTACGCTCACTGGGGGTGTACAGACTCCGGAGGGGCTCCTACAACCCAAGCATTATATCGCTGCGACGTGCAACCCGATCCAATATATATATCGCTGCGGCGTGTATCCCGATCCATATGAGTATCACTGCGGCGTGCAGCCCGATCCATAACTCACATTTATACAAATATCCACACAATTTGGTTCTCAACCTCTCCCAGTCATTAACCTCATAGCCTTTCGGGCACAATAATAGAAATCAGGGAACTCAACCCAAACATTCCTCACAACTAGGAGTAGAGTGATAAAAATTAGATTTAATCATTTAAACAGGTAAAACAAGAATGAGGATATGCTTCTAGCAAGTAAA
Source organism: Nicotiana sylvestris (assembly GCF_000393655.2). Classification (NCBI taxonomy): domain Eukaryota; kingdom Viridiplantae; phylum Streptophyta; class Magnoliopsida; order Solanales; family Solanaceae; genus Nicotiana; species Nicotiana sylvestris. Next base: position 3,868,808 of record NC_091066.1, on the reverse strand, counting down.
GTGAGGAAAACAGTGAAAAATGCCCCTAAGGGTTGCTACAAGTCGGCACAAGGCCCCAAACATGACATTCAGCCCATAATACAATATAGATGACTGAAATACGGAATAATATAAGAGTTCCAAATCAAATACACGGCTTAATAGTCGCTACGTGAAGGACCAAGTCATGATCCCTACCGGTGCATGCCCACAGGCTCGTCACCTTCCATGTGCGTCACCGCGTTTATCAAAACAAGTCAAATACCGGGGTTTTGTACCCTCAATTCCAGATTTACAATGGTTACATACCTCAAATCGATGAAAATACTAATCCGCGATGCCTTTGCTCCTTGAATCGGCCTCCACTCGCGTCAAATTTATCCAAAATCAAAATCACGACGTCAAAATATGCTAAGGGAACGAAGCCCAAGAGAAAACAATAGAAAAATATCAAAAATCCCTAAATTACCAAATCGGACCCCTGGGCCCACGTCTCGAAATTCATAAATTTTTACATCAATAGATTCCTCATCTCTCCACGAGTTCATACATATCAAAAGTTCTCAAATCCGACTCCAAATGGTCCAAATCCACAATTAAAGGCCTAAGTTCTCAAGCCCTACTTTCCCCAATTTCACCCTTAATTTCCATGATTTCTATCTCTAATCCATGAAATAATAGCATAGGAATGAGTTTTAGGTCCAAAATCCTTACCTCAATAAAGTCTCCTTGAATTCCCTCTCTCAAATAGCCCAAAAGCTCCCAAGCCGCAGTAGAAATGGTCAAAATAGCTCAAAATCGCGAAATGAAATAACTTATATGTTCTGCCCAGGCGTTTCCGCATCTGCGGTCCAAAACCCGCTTCTACAGTACCGCATTTGCGGTAAATCCTCCGCTTTTGCAAAATTCACTTAAGAGCCCAAACGTCGCATTTGCGATACACCCTCCGCATCTGCGACTTCGTAGATGCGGTCACCCTAACCACTTTTGCGGTCACTGCTCATTAGGCCAATTTTTGCTTCTGCGATACCATCCTTACCGCTTCTGTGGTCACTGGAAAGTCCTCACAATCTACTTATCTGGCCATTCCATCGCATATGCATGCTGTACCTGCGGTCCCCAATCCGCAGGTGCAAAAATACCAGAAGCAGCATTATCAGCTGCTGCAACAAAATTCCAACCTCTCCGTTAACCATCCGAAATCACCCCGAGGCCCCCGGGACCTCAACCAAAGCACAAACATGACCCAATACCTTATTTAAACTTGTTTCAACCATCAAAACACTTCAAACAACACCAACCCAACCAAAACACCTCAGATTCAAGTCTAAGTTTCTAAAATCTACCAAATTACGTTTTCGATCAAAAACCCAACCAAACCACGTCTGAATGATCTGAAATTTTGCACACACATCCCATATGACACAACGAAACTACTGAAACTCTCAGAATTCCATTCTGACCCATATATCAAAATCTCACCTATTAACCGAAAATCGCCAAAAATATCAGCTTCGCCAATTCAAGCCTAAATCTACTACGGACCTACAAAATTCATTCCGATCGCTCTCCTAAGCCACAAATCCCCTCCCGAAGCTAACTGAACCATCGAAATTCACATCCTAGCCCTCAAACACATAAGTCAACACCAGGTTGACCTTTTCATCTTAAACTCACTCTAAAAAGACTAAGTGCTCTAATCCTTATCAATCCTTTTCGAACCCAAACCAATCAAACCGATCACATATAGAACTATAATGCAAGCAATTAAAAGCAAAAATGGGGGAAACAGAGCGATAACTCATGAAACAACTAGCCGGATCATCACACAAAATTTGGGGGTGCTTTGTTAATCTACACAGCCGCGGTGCATGGGGCGACGCATGGGGCGGCGCGGTAGTGTAAAATTCTGCCAACTTTTGGTAATTTGGTCATAACTTTTGGTAGGAGTGTCTAAATGATGAACGGTTTGAAGCGTTAGAAACTAGACTCAAAGATCTTTCATTTGGCTTAGACTTAGGTCTCTCCTTGGACCCCAAATCACTTATGATATGCCTCGTACACTTAGTATCATATCTAATTGATAACCATCACATTAATACTCATTTAATGTATCTCCAACTAATACAAATTTATGGGGTGTTAACAAGCTTATGATATGCCTCGTTGGACCTTTCATTTAACAAGCTTTCAGAAGAGACACCAAAGCAACTTGCTTCTCTTCACTCTCTTGCTTTGTTAAATCTATCCCACAATCATCTCCTAGGATGCATTCCTATACGACATCAATTTGCTACATTTCAAAACAATTCATATGAAGGTAATGATGGATTAAGTGGATTTCTAGTTTCGAAAGGTTGCGGCAATGATGAGGTATCAAAGACAAATAATATTGTAGCTATACTACATGATCAAGAAAGCACTTCGGAATTTCTCAATGACCTTTGGAAAGTTGTTCTTATGGGGTATGGAAGTGGACTATGTATTGGATTATCCATTATATATTTCATGATTTCAACGGGAAATCCGAAATGGCTTGCAAGGTTCATTGAAGAACTGGAACAATACAGTACTATGACAAGGAAAAAGAAGCAGCAAGGTGAAAGGAATTATAAAAGAAGAAATAATCGCCTCAGCTAGACAAGTCACCAACCGATTTGTTATTCTGACTTGTCCTAATTTATTGTTCTACTTACTATTTTTCTAGCATGATATATCTTTTAGTGTTTGTTTACGAAAATGGGTAGACAATTTTATTGTTGTTTGACAAAAAATTATTATGCCTTTTGCTAAACCTATTAATGAGGAAAATATAGGATAAATCTTAGCCAAAGATAAATAACTCTAGATCTAAGAACATTGAATAAGAGAATAAGATACAATCAAGTATATAAACCTTTTGGGATCATAAAAGATATCAAATATAGATGATATGCTTACATTCTTGGCATATTATCCCATGATATAGTGATAAATATGGAAAAGATGGAATGCCACCGACAGCAACGAGATCTATCTTTGTTGATTCAATAAATGGAAGCCCCATTTTCTTGTCTTCTTACCTCCTATATATATTATCAGTATTCCTTTTTGTCCAACGGTCCTTAACTAGAATACCTTCATCCCTTGATTGTACTTCATGTCGCCTCCCTCAAGTGTTACGACATTTACTTTGCCATACAAGCTTCTTGAAGGCTCGATCTTGGCTGTGGCTGAGATACTTGTTGTTATTATGCCTTGTCGGTACGACCAGTTGTTATTACGCCTTGTTGGTACGACCACGGCTTACTCGACCCCTTATCATTCCTTTTAGTGCTTAATCCATGTGTGGTCAAATTTTGACCCGTATAGTTAGTCTCTCCACCTGTTGATACAAAAATTGGGAGAAATCTGAACGCTTTATGCGAGGAGCGAGATCCTCCTGGTGAGGTAGTGACATGACACTTTGAGAATTGTGTCGGACCATTACGCCAGTTCAGAATTAGATCGTCACATTGTTCGAGATGTCATAAATACTTCTCATGCATTAGTATGGTGCACATTTTCTATGCATTATATTGTTTCCTGTGCCCTTTCTGTTTTCTAACTGGTGGCTCTTGGTTTTCCCGCTCAGGGCATTTACATCCTTATAAATAGGGGAGTTTCTTAGTTGAATGTTACAATTTTCAATTGCTTAAGAAATAACTTCACAAATCTTGTCCTCCTTTTTAGTCTCTCATATTCCTTCTACTTTTGCTAGGGTCCGCTATGACCATTGTCTTTTTCTTTCATCATTTTCGTTTCTTTCAATCAAAGAAACAAATGGCTAGTGCTTCTTCCCACTCTAACAAAACTGTAGGTGCTACGGCACCGGAAAATGACATATCCCTAGTCGAAGAGAGAGTGGAGGTGGTGGAAGACGAGGGGTTTCTGGCGGTGGATGAGGTGGTTCCCCCCTCGGGGAAGGCAATGATTGATTTTAACAGTCCTGTCGGAGATGAATCGAAGCCCGTTCCTTCCACAATGGATGTTGCGGCAATCATGGAGTTTAAAGCCAAATGAGGGATCCCTGATCACATTGAAATGGTGCCAGCAGATTAGGACATAGTGCATTTACACCGCCCAGGCTACTGCGCCTTTTACGCGTATCCCTTTGTCATTGGGTACCCGCTTCCCCTTCACTTCTTGGTAGTGGATTTATGCCGCTTCTATGAGGTGTGCCCGACTCAACTCTCCCCATATGCATACAAGCTCTTCCTCATGCTCATTAAGTATGCAGAGCTGGCCGACCAAGGAATTTCTCTAGGGCGCATGCTCCACCTCTTCGCCCCCCATTTTCTTCGGGGTATGATGATTCATATGCGTCATCGAGGAACTAAGAGTTTGGTGGTGAAGATGGACGATAAGGCCAATTTCCATTTTTGGGAGAGCTTCTTCTATGTCCGAACAAAGCACATCGTCTCGAACCCAGTAGGGTTTCTTAAGACGTGGAATTTCGCTCATGAGTTTTCTTTCCGTTTACTTTGTGCAATTTTTCCTAAAGACGGTCATCGTTCGTCTCCCTATAGTGACTTCACTAAGGATTTGCTTTTGGTTTTGTAGCCGAGAGACTACCTCCCCCGCTAGTTGCCGATATTCGTAAGTGGTGAGCGCAATTATCCCCCACATGATGGGGATTCGTGAGTGGGAGTCTTTTTATGAGAAGTTTGGGCGCAAGCCTCTTACTAGTGTGTTGGCTCGTTGTGGTTTTGCTTTGTTCTCTGCTTCACAATTTCTTTAAACTTGTCATTATATGATCGAATCCCTCCTTATTGACTGGTCGGAGAGAAGTGAGAAGGACGAGGGCTCCTGTGCTTGCGTTCTATCAACTGGTGCCCTCCGCCCGGCCTGTACCAAGAGTTACTATAGACGAGGGCACAGAGAGTCTGGCCGCTCGTCGGACCACACCCATAGTCAAAGCCATATGCTTGGAGGTTACTCCTCAACCGAAGACTTTGGTCCCCACAGTCCGTTCAACGGGTGAATCTTCTCATGTCAGTAGTGAGAGGCCCCGTCGAAGAGGCGAAGGGTAGTGTTGGGAGGGGATTCTTTAGCCAAAACACCCTCGAGGGGCGACCTTATTCCGACGGTACCCAAAATAGGCAGTGGTGCCATACTAGATGCGGAGATGACAATCGTTGCGAGAGTTCAAGAGGCTATTATGGCGGATGGATAGATTTTCGAGGCCGCCGTAGTTGTTCCGAGCAGACCATCATCATCCTAGCAGAACTGCATCCCTTCTTCAGCCGATGAGAAAGCGAATGGTATCATGGTTGAGGATTATGAATATGACTCCGACATTGACCCCGAGGACATAAGGATGTTTGGGGAGGGCTTCACCAGGACTGAGGTAAGGGAGGAAGGCCCTTCCCGCATACTCTAAATTCAGTCAAATTTCAACCTGTTGCAGGATACGGTGGATTTGGTGCCACAGTTTGATCTTCTATGCTTCACCATTGAAAATAGATCCCTTTAGGAGGTCAATGATTCTGGGTTGTCACGTGGTGTGGCCTTTTGCTTTACTGACTCTTTCTCCTCACCCTTTTTTTTCACTTATATACTGGAGATCGAGAGTGCTCGTAGGGCAGAGACGTGGGCCGAGATTTTTCTAAAAATGGCCGAGAAGTGTCGGCGGTATATCAACACGTGTCGTGAGTTGCAAGAGTAGCTTAGAGCGAGCACTAATACCTTGTGATAACCCAAAATGTCATCACTTGATTTATGAGTAAGTTCTACATTTCGAGGCCTTAGAAGCCTCCTCTTTCCTCACCTCGAATTGTGTGCACAGTCCAAGCACGTAGGCGGGAAGCCATTATGTGAAAATCTATGAAAAAATGATGAATTTTGTCTTTAAAATAAATTTAAGTTGACTTCGGTCAAGATTTTGGGTAAATAGACCCGAACCCGTATTTTGACGGTCCCGGAAGGTCTGTAGGAAAATATGGGACTTAGGCATATGCCCAAAATCGAATTCTGAGGTCCTATGCCGAGAAATGATTTTTTTTTAAAATATTGTTTTTTGGAATATTTATGAGTTTTTAGAAATGAAATGTGTTTGAAATTGGATGTTATCGGGCCCGTATTCTGGTTCCGAAGTCCGGTACAGGTCTTATATGTGATTTAAGTTGAGTTTGTGAAATCTGGTAAAAAACAAACTTGAAATGACGTGAATCGGACCGTATTTGAGAAAATTGGAAAATTTGATGTTCTTAAGTGATTTCATGATTTTGATGCTAAATTCATAGTTGTTGATGTTATATTGACGATTTGATCGAACGAGTAAGTTCATATGGTGTTTTTGAGTTAGTGTGCATATTTGGTTTGGGGCCCCGAGGTCTCGGGTGAGTTTCAGATAGGTCTCGGAGGGTTTTTGTACTTAGGAAAAGTTGCAGAAATGCTGTTTCTGATGCACAAACATTCTGTGCTTCGCGATTGCGAAGCCTATCACGCGATCGCGAAAGGGAAATTGGGGCTGGGGTAAAATTGTTCTATGCGAATGCGAAGTAAGGGACGTGAACGCGGAGCACTGGGGGGACTGCTCTAAGTGAACACGACCCATGTCCCGCGAATGCATAGTTTAAAATGGGGGGCTGGTCTGGGATGTTATCGTTCTTCTATGAGAACGCGTACACTGGTCCACGAACGCAAAGGTCAGGGGGCCAAACATTCTTGAACGCGTAAGAGGACTCGCGAACGCATAAGTCCACGTTTGGTAGCGCTTCGCGATCGCGACAGTGTTCTCGCGAACTGATCTTTGTCGTCCAGCTCTTTTAAACAGTAACAGAAACGGGAATAACCCATTTTCTCACATCTTCTTCCCCAAAATCAGATTCTAGGCAATTTTTGAAGTGTAAAATCAACACCAAATCATAGGTATGTATTCTTCAATTCATCTCTTTTATTTTCCATCAACACCCATTAGATTTATAGGCCTAAATATTGTTCTTCCATGGTAGAATTTGGGATTTTGGGTAGAGTTAGGACTTTTTGAATAATTGGAATTTAGAGCTCGTTTTGGGGTCGAATTTAAAAACTAATAGCATATTTGTGCTCGTGGGTGAATGGGTGATCGGGTTTTGGTCCGAACCTCGAGTTTTGATGAAGCGGGCCCGGGGTTAATTTTTGACTTTTTGGAAAAAATGATAGAAAACCTATAATTAAGTATTGGGTATGGATTCTTTAGCATTTATTGATGTTGTTAAATCAATTTGGACTAGATACGAGTTATTTGGAGGCGAATTCTAAAGGAAAAGCGGTGTTTGAGGTTTGAGTTGGTCGTGAAAATTTGAGGTAAGTGTTTGGTCTAACCTTAGCTTGAGGGATTAGGACTCGTGTCCTATTTGCTATGTGTTATTTGTTGAGTACAGTGTATAGGCATGGTGACGAGTATCTATATGTTGGTGTCAAGAATGCCCGTGAGTCTTAAATTGAAATCGTTGTGTTCTTAATAAGTACTTCGAATGCCTAAGTTGTTGATTCTCTGTGTTGGGCAAGAATTATGATTCTTCTCGTGGAAATTGCTTATGGTTGAGTATTGGTGCTAGTCAAGGTTCCTTTTGTGAAGATAAATGTTAGAACAAGTTTGGTTATAGCTGATTCCCTTGCCGGGACGTATTTACTTATACTGTCAAATCCCTTGTTGGGAGAGTGTTGTTTCCTTATTGTTCCCTTGCTGGGACTCTTTTGTGATTGGTGTTGAATTGTATATTTGGATCAGCTTGCGCCGCAATAATATTATATTTGGATCGGGTTGCACGTTGTAACAGTGATAAATGATATGGATTGGGTTGCACGCTGCATTAGTAAATTTATGATTTGTATCGCGTTGTACGCCGCAACAATAAATGATACAATTAGTTATTGATTGGTTACAATTTCCTTATTATTTCTGCCGCAAAATTTTAAATTGTTCTTTATGTGTTTCTCCTGAGTTACTGTGGGTACATGATAATCCCTCGTAGCATGTCCCCCTCCCATCATTAATTGTATATTTCTATTTTATTTTCCCCTTTATATGATATAACTGTACATGTTTATTTGGTATTATGGTCCTAGCCTCGTCACTACTTCGCGGGAGTTAGGCTAGGCACTTACCAACACATGGGTTCGATTGTACTGATACTACATTTTGCACTGTGTGCAGATCCCGGAGCATCAGCTTTTGGACCTTAGCTTGTGTGGCTGCCTTCAGTCCATACAGAGATCCAATGTAGTCCTGTAAGCGTCCACAGGCCCTGGCGTCTCCATCTATCTTTTCTTCCTGTTTCACTTATGTAATTCAGAAACAGTGTTGCATTTATTTTTAGAACCTTATTTGTAGAATTCTTAGACCGTCTGTGGAGTTGTGATACCAGTCTTGTGTAGTTCTTGTTTAAGAAATCATGTTGGAGTTATTTAAAAGGTGTAATTGTTTCTTTTGCTTGTTCTAAACTTCCGCTATTTATAAAATGTTGATTCACAAGAATTAAAATAGGGAAAAAAGTAATTTGTTCAAATGGTCGGCTTGCCTAGCTTTCACTAGTAGACGCCATCACGACTCTAGAGGGTGGGAAATATGGGTCGTGACAAGTTGGTATCAAAGCTCTGGGTTACATGGGTCTCACAATTCACAGACTAACTTGGTAGAGTCTGAGGGATCGGTATGGAGACATCTATATTTATCCCCCAGAGGCTATAGAGTTAGGAAAAGCTTCACATTTATTCTTTCATGTCGTGCGGTTTGGTTTCTCAATGCTAATTAAATTTCTACTCTATTCTTTCGCAGATGGCAAGATCACACGCTTTCTCATCCACCGATCAGCAGCCCGAGCCCCCAACAGTAGCTCTCACGAGAGGCAGAGGGCGAGGTCGAGGCCGTGCTAGAGGCCGAGGTAGGGGTAGAGCTCATCCCAGAGCAGTAGCACCAATGGCGGAGCCTCAGGTTGACTTTGATGATGAGGTTCCAGCCCAGACAGTTCTGGTGGGTGCAGCTCAAGTCCCAAAGGGGTTTATTGCTACCCTAGTACTCCAGGATGCTCTGGTCTATCTAGTGGGCCTTATGGAGAGCGTCACCCGAGCATGCTTGCTTCCTGTAGCACCAGCCATCTCTCAGGCTGTAGGAGAAGCCCATACTCCTACTACTCACACTCCGGAGCAGATGGCTCCCCAGTTTTATACTCCAGTAGCTCAACCAGTTGGAGTAGTTCAGCCGGGTGTGGTAGCTTAGACCGGTGATGAAGCAGCTATGTCTGTTGATGTTTTGTGGAGATTGGACAGGTTCACCAAGTTCTTTACTACTACTTTCAGTAGGGCATTTTTTGAGGATTCCCAAGATTATCTAGACCGCTGCATAAGGTTCTCAGGAACATGGGGATAGTGGAGACCAATGCAGTCAACTTTGCTACTTTCCACTTGTCTGGATCCGCCAAGACTTGGTGGAGAGATTATTTTTTGGCTAGACCAGTCGGATCACCAGCTTTGACTTGGGAGCAGTTTACGCAGCTATTTCTGGAGAAGTTTCTCCCTATCATTCAAAAAGAGATCTATCGGAGGCAGCTTGAGCGTCTCCAGCAGGGTTCTATGACTATCACTCAGTACGAGACCAGATTTACCGACTTGGCCTGTCATGCTCTTATCATACTTCCCACCCAAAGAGAGAGGGTGAGGAGGTTCATTGAGGGACTTATTCCACCTATTCGACTTCAGATGGCTAAGAAGACAGGGAGTGAGATTTCTTTTTAGGAGGCGGCCAATATAGCCAGGAGAGTTGAGATGGTTCTATCGCGGGGGGTGGTCAGGGGTCTGACAAGAGGCCTCGTCATTCGGGCAGATTTAGTGGTGCCTTATCTGGAGGCATGGATTCGTATGGTAGAGGCCATACTCCTAGGCCTTTTCAGTCAGTACTTCAGGTTTCTCACGGTGCTTCAGATGGTCGTGGTTCTCATATGCAGTATTTCTGATCAGTAGTCCTATAGTGCACCACCAGCTCCTATCAGTGCACCGCCGCTCCAAGGTTTTCGGGGTGGTCATTCATGTCACCAGAGTCAGTGTCAGATTCCTCAGCCACAACATTCAGGTAAATGCATTGAGTGCGGTGAGTATGGTCATATCTGGAGGGCTTGTCCGAGATTGGTGGGTACTCAGTCACAGCAGTAGGGTTTTCGTGTTATGGTTCAGGCGCTAGGTGTTCAACCGCCCACTCCGCCAGCTAGAGGTAGGGGTAGAGGCACTAAAGGTGGAGGTAGAGGTATTAGAGGTGGAGGTCAGGCAGCTAGGGGTAGAGGCCAGCCAGTAGCAGACCATCCCAAAGATGTAGTTCAGGTTGGTGGGGCTCAGCCCCGATATTATGCTCTTCCAACCAGGCCTAAGGCTGAGGCTTCCGATGCAGTTATCACATATACTATTCTGGTAGTAGAGATGCTTCAGTTCTATTTGATCCAGGGTTTACATACTTCTATGTGTCCTCTTATTTTGCACCGTATCTAGCCATGTCTAGTGATTCTTTGAGTGCTCCTATATATGTGTCTATACCGGTTGGTGATTCTATTGTGGTAGATCAAGTCCATCATTCATGTATAGTTGTGATTGGGGGTCTTGAAACTCGTGTATATTTGTTATTTCTGGACATGGTTGATTTTGATATCATATTGGGGATGGACTGGTTATCACATTACCACGCTATCTTGGACTATCATGCCAAGACTGTGACCTTAGACTTGCCAGTTTTACCTCGTTTAGAGCGGAGAGGGACTCCTAGTCATTCTACCCGTAGTGTAATCTCTTATATGAATGCTCGACATATGGTCGAGAAGGGGCGTTTGGCATATTTGGAATATGTTCATGATTCTAGTGTCGAGGTTCCTTCTATCGATTCTGTGCCTGTTGTTTGTGAATTTCTAAAGGTATTTCCTCCAGACCTGCCGGGTATGCCACCCGAGAAGGATATTGACTTCTGCATTGATTTGGCTCCGGGCACTTAGCCCATTTCTATTCCGCCGTATCGATGACCCTGCCTGAGTTGAAACAATTGAAGAAGCAGTTGCAAGACTTTCTTGAGAAAGGCTTTATTATACCTAGTGTCTCGCCTTAGGGTGCACCGGTGTTGTTTGTTAAGAAGAAGGATAGATCAATGCGAATGTGTATAGATTACCGGAAGTTGAACAAGGTTACAATCAAGAATAAGTATCCATTGCCGAGGATTGATGATGTGTTTGATCAGCTTCAGGGTGACAAGGTATTTTCAAAGATTGACTTGAGATCTGGCTACCATCAGTTGAGGATTATGGCATCCGATGTCCCTAAGATAGCTTTCTGCACTTGGTACGGGCATTATGTGTTCTTGGTGATGTCATTTGGTTGACAAATGCCCCAGAAGCTTTTATGGATTTGATGAACCAAGTGTTCAGGTCTTACTTGGATTCGTTCGTGATAGTCCCTAAGATTACTTTCTGCACTCAGTACGGGCAGTATGAGTTCTTGGTGATGTCATTTGGTTGACAAATGCCCCAGAAGCTTTTATGGATTTGATGAACCAAGTGTTCAGGTCTTACTTGGATTCGTTCGTGATAGTCTTCATTGATGATATTTTGATCTATTCCTGCAGCCGGGAGGAGCACGAGCATCATCTTAGAGTGGTTCTTCAGATTTTGAGGGACAGTCAATTATATGACATGTTTTCGAAGTGTGAGGTATGGTTGAGTTCAGTTTCATTCTTGGGTCATGTTGTATCAGCAAAAGGTATTCAGGTTGATCCGAAGAAGATAGAGGAAGTCAAGAACTGGCCTAGACCCGCATCAGCTTCAAAGATATGGAGTTTTTTGGGTTTGGCAGACTACTATCGTCGGTTTGTGGAGGTCCTCTTTGCAGACCACACAGAATTGTGTGTGGATGTTCTAGTCCTGTTATACTGAGCTTGCCCTTGTTCTTGGTACTTGTGTATGTTTCACTTCTTTTTGAGCTGGTTTTGACGAATTGTTAGCTTGTTGACCAAACCCTACAATCAAGTACAACATGTGAGCCTTTGGGACTATTTTGTACACATTTCTAATCAAAACTTAAGCAAGAAGGAGTGCAAAATACATCATAATATCTAGTTATCAACTCCCCCAAACTTAAGCTTTTGCTTGTCCTCAAGCAAACAAAATAAGAGCCACCCTTAAGAGTTAATTCAAGAAAATTCAGCTGACCTAAAGTGACCTCATATAGCATCAATTAGGACTAACAATTGCCCTCAATTCAAATGAATCATTAACAACATTCACTCTTTTAAACACCATAGATTTAGTGCAATACAAGAGCATCAAGAGTTGACTCAACACATCAAAGAAACTCTTTCTATTGCTTTGGTCTTTGTGGAACCCAAACTCACACATCTTCAACTCTCCCTAAGCAAACCTCACCTTTAGGATTGTAGCACTCAGAATGAGGTTAATGGAAATATGCTCATCTCTCTCAAAGAAAAGTCACAAGTCCGGCTCTAAGTACCATATGCTTGCCCCTTATGTGAGTCACCACTAATGTAAGCTTCATTCAACTCAAGATCATATAGGGCTTTTGTGGAAACATAGTGAAGGCTTTTGGTTTAGGGTAGGAAATGTTTGGTCTAGGTAGGTTCCATCTTCCCTTTAGCACTTCTTTTGTGTCATTTTGACACACATTCAATTGACTTTTTAAGTCATTTCACTTCTTTCTAAGGGGTTAGAGAGACACGCTGTCACACTTTCTTATTCATTTCAAATATTTTTTCCTTTCTCAACTTTCAACACCTTTCATTCTTTGCTTTTATTGAATCCCTTCATTCTTTTCTACATTGAACATTATTTTTGTCTTTTTGATTTTCATTCTTTTTCATTGCCTTTCCTTTTATTTATTTTGTACATTTTACCACTTTGTTTCAATCCTTGTCTATCCCCCCAAACTTATACTTTTACCATGTGCTAAGGAAAGATCGGGTGCCAAGAGAGGGTATCTTTAGAACGGGTAAAGGCTTGTATCGTTGTTCTTAAAGAAAAAGGTCTAAGGCTCAATAGGGCTGACTAGGGATTTTATCAATGGTAGGATATGGCAGTGTTTAAGATATCATTCGGATCGATGAGAGCCTATAATCAAGTCTCAATTAAAATTACACTTAGGATTTTGCCTAGACAAACATTCAGGGCAAGTTCTAGACCAATGGCTCGGGACTTGAACTTGCAATTCAAATTCTCACCACACAAGCTATGGGATTGCTAAAGACACAGAGTGGGGGGGGGGCACAACAACCTTAGATAATATTTGAGCACACAATGGTCCTGAAAAACCATTTGATGATTATCGGCCAATACAAGAGTCTCAAGGTCCCAACTTTCACCATCCTATACACAACGATTTGTTTTTGACCATAGGATCAAAGGCAAATGTGTTAGGCCCAAGTGAAGTTTTGCTTGAGTCTCCTTACCAACTAACTACTAAAAGGCAAAAAAGAAAAATAGACTCAAACCCTTAAGAAGGTTGTCATGCCATCCATCATCGGGAAGAGCCACTCGGTTCATACAAATTCCACCTTTGGAAAGAACCGTGGAATTAAGAAAACTAAAGGCTTATTGCAAAAAACTCAAAACAAGAACCTATGAACATAAAATAAGAAGCGAAGAAAGGAAAAAATGCTGAAGTAAAATGAATATGTATAAGAGGGGATCTAATCGAATATACAATAGGGGGAATGAATATATACATAAGAATGTAACTTTTATATATAGACCCAAGGTAAAAAGTACAAAAAGTGCAATGAAATGCTAAAATTGTATACATCCAAAGATAAAAAGGAAAGAAAGCATAAAATATTGTCATATGTACAGTCATCCAAATATCTAAATAGGGCTACCCCCTCAAATGAAAGCTGGCATTTTCCTCAATGCCAACTAACCAAAATGGGCACAAACATAGAGAAGAGAGGAAAAAGAAACTCCCTATGGGCCTTCCGTCTACATGGGATCTTGAGTTTGGGTCCCTAGGTCCTCTGTCTGCTCGGGAACTTGTGACTGGTTCCTTGTGATCTGTGGCTCTATTGGGACCTGGGCCTGGACTGAGTCCTTGGCTGAATCGTGGGGCTGGCTGGAGGAACCTCCATGCAGGTCCTCCAACTGAATAACTGCATCGCCAGACCGGGGGATCACCATCTTCCTCTTGGGAGGCCTCTCGAACTCCTGCTCTGGCTGGGGCTGGGCTGCTGGTGCTGGGTCATGCAATAAAAAATCTAAAGGAAGATGATCCGCCTTCAATCTCTCAACCTCGACCCTTAGCTCTTTCACCGACTCTTTTGAAGCCCGAGTCTTCCTCATTTTCTTTGCCTCCCTAGAAAGTTCCTTGAGTGCCTTTCCATGTGAATCAACAATGTCCATAAGCAATTTTTGGTTCTCTAGGATCTTCTTCTGGTTGTCCAGAAGCTCGTTGAGAGTGTCCTTAATAGACTGTGGGACCTATGGAGGAGGAGGTGCTGACTGGGCTACCACAGTAGTAGATAGTACAGATAGCTTAGAAGTAGCTGTCTACATCCAGTTTGTTGATGCAGTTGAAGCCCTTGCTCAGACGGTGGGCAGTTAATGGGTATGCAGTGGTGGAGGGTATCTCTGGAGCTGTAGAAGTGGATGGACCTGGGGCCATGTCTGCTGAGGTGGAAGGAGGCTGAGTAGGAGCCACTATCACTACTGGCTCTTCAGACTGGCCTATTGAAGTAGTGGCTTTGCCATTGAAGTGCTTGCCCTTAGGGTTGTCATCACCCTGCAGGTTGTACCATGAGAAAGGTTCCTTTGACTTAACTTTCATATCAAATTTGTGCTTCTCCACATCTAAATCCTCCAGGTACATGGTTAGGAAGTTAGGAAAGGGATAAGATCTGTCACCTTCATTCACTACCCGTGTAATAACTCGAGATATCACATTCTCGACGTTAATCGGGTACCCCACCATGATAGATACTACCAAAATAGCTCGGTGAATAGGGATTGAGTTGTCATGGGTGGTGGGGTCTAGCCTGTTGTACACAAAT
The DNA here is from genome assembly GCF_000393655.2 of Nicotiana sylvestris. Classification (NCBI taxonomy): domain Eukaryota; kingdom Viridiplantae; phylum Streptophyta; class Magnoliopsida; order Solanales; family Solanaceae; genus Nicotiana; species Nicotiana sylvestris. The sequence goes on along the minus strand of NC_091066.1, from coordinate 3,853,807 downwards.
GTCTCCCACCCCTTATCCTCAAAATTCAAAGTTCTCCTCAAGATCTTCACTCCCGTAGTCAACCACTCGGGGGTGGTACCTGGGATTGCCAGGTACTCTGCCAACCAGGAACGGTCTTCTTCACCCAATGCCATCTTCTCCAAGTACAAGGACTCATCCTCCTCCGTGAAGCCCCGATAGTCATTTATGGTCTTGCCATCAAATTTCACCTTCAAGTTTCGCACTTTGGTGATTGTGGTACCCTTTTTGATGTGGGCCACATTTGTGTAGAATTCGTTCACCAAGTGCTCATTGGCATCCTCCACATGGCGTATAAAGTAGTCCCATGCAGCTCTCTCTCTGAACTGCCTTAACACATTGGGGTTGTGATACAAAAGGTACCGGGTGATAATTTTACGTTCAGGTATCAATTTCTTCTCAGGCCACCACTATCTGAACTTGTGGTAGGCAATCTCACTCACAAACCGGTCATACCAGGCCTCCGAATTTCTAGTCCTCTGTACCCCACCTACTTGGGGCTCACCCCCTTCTACTTCTTCCCGTTCTTCAGCTATCGGACCCTCTCCAGATAGTAAAGTTGTAGGAGAGGTGGAATAATCATCACCACTGCTTGCAGCGGAGCCCTCAGATGACTCAAAAGATATCCGCATTGATACTTAGGTAGTGGGAGAGGCTGGAGGTGTATCCCTCAACCTGTTCCTCTCCGGCCAGTCAAGAACATACTCTGGCATGGAGTTTGATGATGCCTCCCAGGAAGACTTATACTCACTCCCTGACTGGTCAATGGCTCTGTCAGCAGCCCTCATGGACCTCCTTGAGTTCTTTATGTTTTGTCGGACTTACGGGGTCAATCTTATCATTCCTTGTCCCCTACCCCGGGAGGACTCTCCTCTTCCTGATTGTTTACCACCTTTCCCTTGTGATTTCACCATTTTCTGCAAACAACATTCAGTTTTGTCTTATTAGTATCAGTAGAAACAATGAAGTTCCCCATTGCAGAAGAAAAAATGCAGATAGTTAAAAATTACAGACTGTGGACCGCACAAAATGTGGTGAGGTCGCAAAGAAGCTACCGCAGACCGCATAAAATCCATTACGGTCCACACAGAGGTGGGGTTCAGACTACCCATTCTCTAAATCTATGCACCGCGGACCGCACAAAAAGGCATTGCGGCCGCATTGAGGCACCACGTACCGTACAAAATCCATTGCGATCGTGATCCCCAATTGTTAGTATTCTGAACCTAGTCCACTAAGGTCAACACAAAATAGAATTGCGGACCGCACAGGGGCACCACAGACCGCACAAAATCCACTGCGGTCCGTACTGAGTGCCCAGTAGCAATACCAACCCAGGGTTCACGTTTTGTTCATTTTTAGTCCAATTATTCACATATCAATGATCCCCTGAGTGTTACCTCAGTGTTTTAACTACTTATTCCTAATTAAAATAGTATTTAACTAACCTATGCTACAAGATTGAAAGAAAAATGGAAAGGGAAGGAAGAAGAATTAAGAAAAACAAAAATTCAAAGAAAATAATAGAATTAAACAATTAAGGAGTTAAAGTTACCAGAAATGAGATGCAGTGATGATTAAATGAGCCTTAGTAGTTCATTGCGTGCAATTTAGCGAGATGAACAGTAGTTTTTGTGCTTCTGAGATTAAAAAGATCGAAAAGTTCAAATGGAGGGCCTCAGGTCCTATTTATAGAAAAAGGTCCTGAGCCCCAGCTCACCCACCCACCGCGGATCGCACAAAATGTCACCGCGGTTCGTGGTGCTCAAAACCATGAGGCATTGGAAAATTGACCACTGCGGACCGCAAGAAATCCAGTGCAGCCGCAGTGGACCACCACGGACCGCACAAAATGCAATGCGGTCGTGGTGGAAAACTTTAGAGACTCCCTACTTTTATCAATTTACTTCTGCAGTCCGCATTGATTTCTTGCCCCCGCAGAAAGGCCTTTGCGGCTGCACAAAATGAGTGCGGTCTACATTGCCAACTTCAGAGAGTAATCATTTTTCAACTTGTTCCTGCACTATATCAACACAATTCTATAGCATCTCATAATCAGCCAGTCCAAAAAATAGATCCTACACTACAAAGAAAATCAAAGAAAACAAGAAGAAAGACACATGGGTTGCCTCCCAAGAAGCGCCTGATTTAACGTCGCGACACGGGTTACCATCAAATCACTTGAGAAGAAGAAGTGCCACAACGTGGCTGACATCAATCATGCCCAGGTAGTGCTTGACCCTGTGCCCATTCACTCTGAAAACTTCCCCATTGTTGTTCTTCAAGTCAAGTGTACCAAACGGAGTCACAAACACCACTTCAAAAGGTCCACTAGTGATTGCACGAGCTATAAGCCCATAAAGCATCATCCAACTTCTTTGACCAATTAGTCCTATTTGCATTGACTTTGACAATATACTCTTGATTTCCCTGTTTGAGGCTTCAACTTGGCCACTCGCTTGAGGATGATAAGGAGTAGAAACTTTGTGGTTGATACCATACTTTGCAAGCAAAGTGTCAAAAGCTCTATTACATAAATGAGCCCCCCATCACTTATGATTGCACGAGGAGTGTCAAACCTTGTAAAAATGCTCTTCTTGAGAAACACAACAACACTCTAGGCCTCATTGTTGGATAAAGCCACGACTTCAACCCATATTGAAACATAGTCAACCGCCACAAGAATGTATGTGTTCCAACACGAGCTAACAAACGGGCCCATAAAATCAATGCCCCATACATTAAAAATATCAACCTCAAGAATGGTATTTAGAGGCATCTCATCTTTCTTTGAAATACCTCCCGCTCTTTGACATTCGTCACACCTCTTCACAAGTTCACTTGTATCTTTGTACAAAGTTGGCCAATAAAACCCACAACTAAGAACTTTGGAGGTCGTCCTCGCCCCGCCATAATGGCCACCGTAGGGAGAGGAATGACTAGCCTCCAAGATACTCAATTGCTCTTCCTCCAGGATACACCTTTGGATCACACCATCCGTGCGAATCTTGAACAAGTACGGCTCATCCCAATAGAAATCCAAACTATCCTGTTTGAGCTTCTTCCTTTGGTTAGACGAGAGTTCACATGGGATTATACAAGTCAAAAGGAAATTAGCAATGTCTGCAAACCATGGCATGCCATTAACTGACACCGAAAGGAGTTGTTCATCGGGAAATGAATCATTGATCTCTAGGCCATCACGAGGCCTCCCCTCCTCCTCCAAGTGGGACAAATGGTCCGACACTTGGTTTTCACTACCTTTCCGGTCCACAATCTCCAAATCAAACTCTTGAAGTAACAAGACCCATAACATCAGTCTAGCTTTGGAATCCTTCTTCGTTATCAAGTGTCGGAGTGCGGCATGATCGGTATGGACTATGACCTTGGCACCTATAAGGTACGGCCAAAATTTCTCCATTGCGAACACAATAGCCAACAGTTCTTTCTCGGTCACCCTATAGTTCACTGGAGCATCATTCATTGTCTTGCTCGCATAGTACACCAGATGAAATACTTTGTTCACTCTTTGACCCAAAACCGCCCCAACATCAACATCGCTCGCATCACATATGAGCTAAAAGGGCAAGCTCCAATTATGTGTGGTAATGATAGGAGTGGTAGTCAACTTGTGCTTGAGAAGTTCAAAGTCTTGCATACATATCTCATCGAACACAAACTTGGCATATTTTTCCAATAACTTACATAAGGGGTTACCTACCTTTGAAAAGTCTTTGATAAATCTCTGGTAGAAACCCGCATGCCCAAGAAAACTTCTAACTCCCTTGACAGAGTTAGGGGGAGGGAGCCTTGAAATCACATCAACTTTTGATTTGTCCACCTCGATACCATGCTTTGAAATTTTATGCCCAAGAATTATGCCCTCTTCCACCATGAAGTGGCATTTCTCCCAATTAAGAACAAGATTGGTTTGTTCACAACGATCCAACACTCTATCAAGATTTTTCAAACACTCATCAAATGAATCACCCACAACACTAAAGTCGTCCATGAACACCTCCAAAATATCTTCCACCATATCAGTGAAAATGTTTATCATACACCGCTAAAATGTAGCCGGTACATTACATAACCCTAAAGGCATCTGAGAAAAGGCAAAAGTGTCATATGGACAAGTGAATGTGGTCTTCTCCTGATCTTCCGGAGCAATCAAGATTTGGTTGTATCCAGAATACCCATCAAAGAAATAGTAGAAGGCACGCCCAGCAAGTCGGTCTAACATCCGATCAATAAAAGGCAATGGAAAGTGATCTTTGCAGGTCACTTTATTCAACTTGCGGTAGTCCATGAATACCCTCCAACCGGTGATGGTTCTAGTAGGAATCAACACATTTTGTGAAATTACAACCACGATCATGCCACCCTTCTTCGGTACACATTGCACCGGCGTAGTCCAATATCTATCAGAGATGGTGTACATAACCCCGACATCCAACCACTTGATCATCTCCTTTTTCACAACTTCTTGCATTGCTTTGTTTAACCTCATTTGATGTTCCAAGGAGGGCTTTGCATCATCTTCCAGAATAATCTTGTGCATATAAAATGCGGGGCTTATCCCCCGAATATCAGCTAAAGTCCATCCAATTTTCTTTTTCCGCTTTTGAAGCATAGCCAATGTGGCATCAACCTGAATGTTAGTAAGACAAGAGGAAAGAATAACTGGAAAAGTAGAACTAGGGACTAAGAACTCATACCTAAGGTATGGAGGCAACGACTTCAACTCCAACAATAGAGGTTCCTCAATTGAAGGTTTTGTTGGTGGAGTCTTCCTATTCTCAAGGTCCAAAGATAATTTTCTAGGCTCATAAGAGTAAGAGCCCCTCCCATGTAAAGCATTCACACACTCCACTCGGCCTTCATCCTTATTGACATCAAGATTCAACAATATGGCCTCTAGAGGGTCCTCCACATTGATCATTGCACTGGTATCATCAACTATCACTACCGTGACAAGGTTCACAAAAGAGCACACCTCAGAACTGTTGGGTTGCTTCATTGACTTGCACACATAAAAGACCACTTTTTCATCACCCACCCGAAAGGTAAGTCCCCTGCTCCACATCAACTAAGACCTTCCCAGTAGCGAGGAAAGGTCTCCCCAATATGATTGGAACTTCATAATCTACTTCACAATCCAATATCACAAAATCCACTGGAAAGATAAATTTGTCCACCCAGACAAGCACATCATCAATAATATTCAATGGTCTCTTCATTGTTCTATACGCCATTTGCAATATCATGGAAGTCGGCCTCGGCTTCCCAATGCCCAAAGTTTTGAAAACTGAGTAGGGAATCAAGTTGATACTTGCCCCCAAATCACACAGAGCCTTAGCAAAATCCGCACTCCCAATTGTGCAAGGAATGGTGAAAGCACCGGGATCTTCAAGCTTCGGAGCAATTGAATGTACTATTGCACTAACTTGGTGGGTCATCTTTATAGTTTCACAATCCCTACATCGTTTCTTTGTCACCAAGTCCTTCATGAATTTAGCATAGCCCAACATTTGTTCAAGAGCCTCCACCAAAGGCACATTAATGGATAAGCTATTCATCATATCAATAAACTTTTTAAACTGATTCTCAGTTTTCTACTTCGCGAGCCTTTGAGGATAAGGTGGAGGTGGCCTTTGAAAAGGAGCCTTGGCTTTAGGCACAACCGTCTCTAGCATGTCTATTACGTGTCCCCTAGACGAGTTCACATCATTTTGAGTTTTCACCTCGGCATCTTGAATATCAATTCGTACTTTTTCATTCATATTCTCATCAATCATATTTTCAACCACCAAAAGGACTTCATCTTCTTGCAACTCAACTTCATCACTTAAAATTTGCTTTTGTCTAGAGGCATTCACTTCACCGCCTCGTCCATTCCTTGTAGTACTGCCATAATATGATTGTTCCCACCCTTCGAGTTTACTACAGTATCACTTGGTAGAGCCCTTTTAGGGCGAGTATTTAAGTACTGTGAGATTTGGCCTAATTGAACCTCCAAATTTCTAATTGAAATATTGTGGGAAGACAACTATCAGAGTCCACATTCTTTTTAATCATCTGTTCAAATATCATTTCAACTCTCCCCATATCATTGTTGGAAGAACTAGGACCTTGGGATGTAAATGGGGGTGGATTGTTTGGTTGTTGATACATTGGGGGCCTTTGAAATCCGCGCCCCCGGTTTCCTTGATTTCTATTGTTCCAACCACCTTGATTGTTGTTGCCACCCCAGTTGTTGTTGCCATTTCAATTACCCTGATTGTTCTGATTGCCCAAATTAGAATTTTAGTTGTTACTCCCCCAATTACCATTTCTTGTTGTTGCTGATTACCCCAACTGCCTTGGGGTCTCCATTGATGTTGGTCGGAAGAATTTCCCCTTTGGCCTTGATAGTTGTTCACGTATTGCACCTCTTCATTCTACCCATCATAACAATCATCTTGGAATCCACTACGATCATTGTCAAATTGCTTCGAATTCCATTGGTTCTGTTGACCTCTTTGTCTTATTTTGTTCACCAGCATGTTGACACCCTCCATGGCATTTACTTGGCGAGGATTTTAAACTTGTTGCAACAGTGCCTTTGCTAGTTGGTTCATTGTAGTTGTCAGCTCAGCTATAGCCTGTCCATGGTCATATAGCTCTTTGTGCAAATGAGTGATTGTGGGGTCACCTTGGGGCACATTGCCTCTACTTTTCCAAGCGGAGGAAGTGTTAGCCATCTCATCAAGAATGTCACAAGCCTCATCATAAGTCAGCTTCATGAAGTTGCCCCCAATGAGTTGGTTCACTATGCACTGGTTTGTTATGCTAATACCCCGGTAGAAAGTTTGTTGGATCATCGCCTCAGTCATATCATTGTTGGGGTATTCCTTTACCATTGTTCTATAGCGCTTCCAAATCTCATGTAATGGTTCAGTGGGCTCCAACTTGAAATCCAAGATCTCATCTCTCAATGTAGCCATATGCCCCGGTGAGAAAAACTTTGCAACGAACTTATCCGCCAACTCATCCCAAGTAGTGATGGAATGGTTGGGAAGTCGCTCAAGCCAATCCAATGCCTTCCCTCTAAGTAAAAATGGGAAGAGTCTTAACCGAAGTGCATCCTCGGACACATTAGTTTGCTTGCTCCCCCAACAGGTATCCACGAAACCCTTGAGATATTTGTAAGCATTTTGATTGGCAGCACCCATAAAATATCCACGCTACTCCAGTAATGTTAGAATTACATTGGTAATTTGAAAATTGCCCACCCGAATCCGGGGTGGGACAATTGCACTTGCATAGCCTTGGTTTGGAAGCACTCGAGGAGCCACTCTTGGAGGTTATGGAGGAGGGTCTGGAATATTATCATTAGCATTGGCCTGGTGTCCTCTATGTTGTCCTTGAGGTATAAGAGGCACCTCATCATCTCCGACATCATCTACCACTTCCCCCGCAATCACATTTCCAAGAGGGTCATTGTTGTTTGCTTCCATTTTGTACCTGAAGTTGTGACACACATACAAATTAGTAACACAAAATGAATGAAAAACAATACACAAAACTATTTAGACAAATAGCCAAAACCGTTAGCTCCCCGACAATGGCGCCAAAAAGTGATCGAGGCCAACCCTGTACTACTACAAAGTAGCAAGAGAGGTCAAAGCATCTTTTACCTGAGAAGTTTAGGATCGATTTCCACGGGGAGCTAGAGATTGGAGTTGAGTTTTTATCTAAATTGGAATTGCGTAATTGTCCCTAATTGCACTTAGAAACATTGTTGGTTTTGATATTATTTCTAAATTTATGCTACAAAGATGCTAAATTAGTCTAAGTGAAACTAAGAGTAAACTATTGAAGGTTGTCTAAATATGTAAAAGGCACTAGGAAAGTGACTATCTCCTAGGTGGATAATTGACGGATTCTCGAGTCTAAGGCTAGATTGTTATATTTGGGGATTACGATATAACCATTGCACGATTCTACTCACTCTATACCTCTCGGTAGTTCGAGTGATTTTGCCCTAATTGACTTTCTCAAGACCAATTGGGTATGATAATTTGTGCAAGCAATTGAGGTTCAAGTCGGGTATTACTATCTCTAGGTTTAACCCTTTAATTGGGCTATCAATCTCTTGTATATGCCCCAATTCCTTGTTGGACCAATTTTATCGACTTAGTCTCTCTTTCTCAAGAAGTGCCAAAGTCAACTAGGCATAAACTAGTGTTTGCAACCACTAATGCAATATTAAAACCATAAATTAGTCCAAATGTCAAACACTCATAGACATTCAAACCATAAAACACAAGACCCATCAATTACCCATACTATGGTTGAGCCACAACCCTAGCTAATGGGTCTAGCTACTCATTATTATAGAATTAAACAAAGAAATAGATGAAGAAAAACCCATACTATTTAATTACTAGATAAAAATTGAAGATTCAATGATGAAACTAAGCCAAAATTACTCAAAATAGTAAGAGAGTATTGTTCACGAGCATAGCTGATTGTTAAAATACAACTCATGACATAAAAATGAGAAAAAAAACTATTTATACTAGGCTAAAAATTCTGGACAAAAATATCCCTGCGGGGCTAGTGCGGACCACACAAAATGGAGTGCGGCCGCACTAAGGCTCTTGGCTGAAACAATCTGCTCTATGAAATTGGCCACTGCGGGCCACACAAAATGCACCGCAGCTGCGGTGGCTTCTATTTCGGTCCGCATAAAATGGATTGTGGACCGCATTGGCAATGTTCCTCCAACTTAGCACCTCTCTAAACTTGAGCTTTGCGGATCGCACAAAATCGAGTGCGGCCGCAATGAAGTCAATGCGGTCTACATGAAATGTTTTGCGTCTGCATTGCTTGGCTGCCTGATATGAGCACTCTCTGAACCTCCTCTTTGTGAACTGCACAGAATGGTGTGCAGCCGCACTAGTCCTGTTAGACTTAGCTTGGCCTTGTTCTTGGTACTTGTGTATGTTTCACTGCTTTTTGAGCTAGTTTTGATGAATTGTTACCTTGTTGACCAAACCTTGTAATCAAGTACAACATGTGAGCCTTTGGGACTATTTTGCACACATTTCTAATCAAAACTTAAGCAAAAAGGAGTGTAAAATGCATCATAATCCCTAGTTATCACCTGTCTACAAGATAACCTGCATAGTTAACATCAGCATACTCAATAAGGTTAAAACTGTGACCTGAAGGGTATTACAGGACCACGTCCTGTGTTCCGTTAAGGTGTCTCACACTTCTTTTGGTAGCCTTCAAGTAGGGTTCCTTGGGACTTGATTTTGGAATCTATTATGGAAAGGAAATACATAAGGGACAATTTTTTTTTTTTTGAATTTTTGATTCTTATCTAAATCCATAATGAAGGGGAGTGATTATATTATCAGGTATATGGGAGCTTTTATGTTTCCAATTTAGGATTGAGGTTTGATTGGTAGAGGAACTTGGTAGGTTAATTGGATTTTCCTACGCTCCTTGTTCTGTTACTTGTAGAGTGCCTTACACTGCATCTCCACTCTTTCTTCTGCTTCAGTGGTAGTAATTGAAGTACTAGGTTCCTTGTGACAGGTGGAAGAAGATGTTGCATTGTCTTTTACCTGTCTCCTTCATCTTACTCATTGTATCAGCCTTCCCATTTGAAACCTTAGATATTTTCTGGGGACCAGAGATGTTTCATTACATTGATCATCATTGTTTCCTCCTTTGTTAGAAAAAGGTGTCTCATTAAATAGCGCATGAACACTTCCTTCCACCCAGTGTGCCCTTTTATTGTAGACTTTCTGGCCTTTTCTTTGTGGGGAGTATCCTAGAAGGATTCCTTCATCGGCTTTTGCATTAAGCTTCCCAAGCTGGTCCTTCCCGTGGTTGAGAACATGGTATTTTCATTCAAAAGGTTCTCAGATGAGTTGTCTTTGGTTTTTCTTCCATTTGGCAGCTCATAGTGAGTTTTGTTTAGGAGGGACCTGATCATACACCTGTTCACCAAGTAGCAAGCAGTGTTTATTGCTTTTGTCTAGAAAGTTTTTGGCGATTCCACTGTCAATGTGCATTGTCCATGCCATATCTTCCAGAGTTCTGCTTCATCATCAACTGACTTCAAGCATCTCATATCACCAGCTTGTAGAAGTTCAAAGTCAGCGCATAGATGTTCTTGTTTCTTTAGGCCTCTAAGACCACTTTGCTAGTTACCAGATTGGTAACAGTGCAACCTTTCGATAAGAACTCTGCTTTGTTCCCTTTATCATAAATTTGAGAAACACTCATGATATTATACTTCAGGCCATCCATATAGTACACATTCTGAATTGAGTGACAAAGAGATTTTCCAACCTTTCCAATACTGAGAATGTACCCCCTTTTTAAAAAAAATACATTCCCTTCCTGCAGGGCTTTCAGTGAGAAGAAATCCATGGTTCTTCTAGTCACATGCTTTGAGCATCCACTGTCCATGGTCCATTGCAATCCGCTTCCTCTCATTGTTCCCTGCACATGCAAATTATGGGTTACATTTAGGAACCCAAACTAGTTTGGTCCCTTGTTATGAGAAAATGGATGGATAAGGGCTTTTCTAGTCCATGCAGGCAGCATTCGTTTCTTGCAAGTGGTATGTGGTCTCTTTTTAGTAGTCACTTTGTTTTTCTGAACAGATTGAACCCTAGCCTGACAGTATTCTTTAAAGTGCCCATTGTTCCCACAGTGGGTACACAACAAGTTATGAGGAACAGTGACGTACTTGCTATGAGGGTTGTAAGGAGTTTTCTCCCTTTGGAACCCGATTCCCTGGCTGTTTCCGCTATTGTTGAGATACATGGCAGTGACAGCATTTGAGTACCAGGTCCACTTTAGAGATTTCTCAAGATCAATTTTTACTTTCTCCAATTCAGCTTGAAGTTGCCGATTTTTCTCAAGTTCACCGCATAAACTAGTTTTCACATCAGTTAATTCCTTTTCAAGCTTGATGTGTATCTCAGTAGCTACTTCCTTCCCTTTCCCAAGACTCACAGTCCTATGTTCTCTATTGATCCCCTCAATGATTTCCTCTAGGTCATTGATTATTACTAAAAAGCTCATCCATCTCTTGCTCAATAGCTGCAATATTTTCTTCTAGAGTGTGTTTCTCATTGCCAAGACCATCTATTGTTTCCTTCAAGTCAACAACCACTACCATCATGTCATCTCTCTCATTTTCTACACTAGTTATTTTTTCATTCAGAACTTCCTTTTTTTTTTCCAGGGTTAGTTATGGTCTCATTAGGTCTACTACACAGACCACCAGATCATCTCTAGTTTGTTCAGCTTCTCCTAGTTCTGTGGTCAGGATCTCCTTATCAGTAGCATCAATTAGAACGTTTGCTAATGACCTTATCTTTTTAGTAGAGTAGGATTTTAGATTTCACTAAACATCCCTGAAATTTACCTCATCATCTTCATCTTCTTCATCATCATCAGACTGAGCCATCAGCGCAAACAGTGAGTCATACTTCATTGCTTTAGTTTCCACTACCATCATGGAGTTGTTTTCTGCATCTGGTTCCCTTTCTAATTCACTAGAGGAGTCTCCCCAAGCAGCAAGAGTCTGCTTCACAATATTGTCAGTTGCACGTTTTTAACTGAATCGTTTGTCTGGAACCAGGTTCCTTTTTGCTGCTTTATCAAGGTTTTGTTTGTATTGCTCATGTTTCGCAAGTGGACAGTCTTTGATGAAATACCCTGGCTTTCCGCACCTGTGACAAAGATCATTGTTTCTTGCCTTACTTGAATTGCCCCTCTTTGGTATACCACTATTCCTTCGAACCATTTTTTAAAATCTTTTAGTAAGATAGGCCATATCACTATCTTCTTCACTTGAGTCACTGCTTTCAGCCTTGAGTACCAGGTTTTTTTCCTTCTTTAGCTCTCACCTTTCACTGTCTTTCTTTCTTTTCATCTCGTATGTCTTCAAATTACCAATTAGTGCATCCATGGTTAGAGTTTATAGATCTTTAGCTTCAGTGATGGCATTTACCTTACTTTCCCAAGAACTAGGTAGAACACTAAGGATTTTTCTTACAAGCTTGTTTCTAGGAATAACATCTCCAAGTGAGTGAAGCTCATTTACGATGGATGTGAATCTAGTGTGCATATCCTGTATAGATTCATCATCCTTCATCCTGAAGAGCTCATACTCTGTGGTGAGCATGTCAATCTTGTACTATTTAACCTGAGTAGTTCCTTCGTGTACAGTTTGAAATGCTTTCCATATTTCTTTGGCAATATCGCAAACTGAACTCTATTGTACTCATCGAGTCCTATACCACATACCAAGATTTTCTTGGCGCTATAGTTCTTTTTTATGGCTTTTCAGTCAATATCACTATACTCCTTTCTGTCTTTTGGCACCATTGGTCCAGTTTCTTCAAGCTTCTTCATAGGAACATGTAGACCATCACCGATGATGTCCCACAGTTTTGAATCTTCAACCATTATAAAATCATACATGCGGGTCTTCCACTAATCGTAGTACTGACCATTGAATATATGAGGTCTGTAGGTTGATTGTCGTTCCTCAAATTTAGGTGGAGCAACCATTGAGATCCTTTTTAGGTGTTAACCTTTTAGAAAGAACCCGCTTTGATACCAATTGATAGATTATATGAGTCCACCAAACTATAGAGCACTTGATCCTTTATGAGTTTCTACTGAGAATACTTATGAAGCAGTAAGTAAAAGAAACAAGGGATTTTTTATGTTGAAACATCCCACACAAGGGGACAAAAACCACGACCTACACTTGTAGACTTTCAACTTCACTAACTTGTAATCTCACACCAGTGACTTCAATGTCGGATGAACACTTTAATACTTGAGAGAATACCACTAAATGCCCAAGTCAAAAATATTATGCCTTGCACCAGGTTGTTATACTACAAAAGACATCACAATGGTGATGTCAATTCTTGGTACATGTTTCTTCCCAATAAGAAGTAACTGTTGCATTGTCGCGTGTACAGTTGTGGACAGTCACCTTTTGTTGTTCGTTCCAGCTGTATAGTGGACTTGTAACTCGGTCAGAGAACCCTAAGGGACCGGTCCCTATTGTGTTCCTCTTTATAACTGTCGGACAATCACTTTCTGCTATTATGTTCCAATTGTACAGTTGACTTGTACTTCTGTCGGGGAACCCTAAGGGACCAGGTCCTTGTTGTGTTCTTCCTTTGTGGTTGTTCACTCATTTACTGGAGATGAGACTCGACATTGTTCATTTGAAATGTATACAGGTTCTCTATCTGGTTCTTAACAATAAGTTTGTTAGATCATCAAAACATACGAAGCATAAGGCAAAGACATTGAAAACCCATCAGGCCTATATCGGGTTCTAGAACCAAAATAAGGACCCGATATCAATAAAGTCAAATATTGGTCAAACCTTTTGATTCATTAAGCCTTTAACCTTTCAAATTTCAACAAAATGCGATAACTTGAGTTAGGGACTTTCGAATTTGATTTCGGGCATATGCTCAAGTACCAAATCACGATACGGACCCACTAAGACCGTTAAAATACGAATCTGGGTCCGTTTACTCAAAATGTTGACCGAAGTCAACTCAAATGGATTTTCAAGGCAAAATTTTATATTTTATCAGTTTTAACACAAAATCCTTCCGGAATAACACCCAGACTGTATGCGCAAATTTAGAAAGGCTAAAATAAGGTATTTGAGCCTTTGAAACACAGAATTAGATTTTAAAACTCTAGATGACCTATCAGGTCATCACATAAGTTATCCCATGATTAGTTATTTTGAGATTAGTTATTTGGGAATTGTTATCTCACCTTCCCATCGGGATAAGAATAATGCAACAATATCATAATAAATAATCTCGAAATTAGTTATACCGCTATATTTTTCCAACCAAATGTGGGATAAACTCGTCTCAAATTTAATCTCGGGATTAATTATCCCTTATATACCTCATATCAAATGAGCCCTAGTAGTTCAAAATAGTAGAAGAAGACTTGAATGACTGACTATTTACTAACTTATGATCCCTGGCAATGAAAATTAGACTAAAGAATATGTTCATAATGAGTAGTAACATCAACATGAAAATTCAAAGTGAAAGGAACGTGTGTGTGGAGTAGCTTCATTTGAAATATCCACAGCAAGACTTGGAAAATAATAGTATTTTCAGTCATCACTTAATGAGTTGTTCTTGCAGAGTTTACTATGGATACTAAGGAACTTGTTTGTCCATAAATTTTATTCTTGTTTTTCCGATTTATTTTTCAAAAATGTGTGTCCATGAAAACTTATAAGCTTTTGAAGATTTCTAAAAAATGAGATTTTTTAAAATCAAAAAGTGATTTTGACCACATTTTCAAAATTCTAGGCCGAGGAATGGTGAAACGCATTGAGCTAATTGATTTTCAAAAAAGAAAAGTGATCTTAACTGTTAAGAATACTAAGATGATTAATTTGACATAGCCTTTTTAGTTGGGTATTGTCACGTTTAGTCCGAGCGAGAAACTATTTACATTTGGTAGCCGAAAAAGTGTATAATTTTTGTATATAACATACAGAATGTGTGTGTATGTGTGTGTGTGTGTATGTGTTTGTGTGTATATATATATATATATATATATATATATATATATATATATATATATAGAGAGAGAGAGAGAGAGAATATGCAAATTATATATATTTTTCAGCTATTATTTTTACAGCAGCTATACAATGTAATTTTTCCTTTTTAGTTCATGAAATAACTAATTAATGAATTGATTATGATTGATGAGAATAAAAGTTGGGAGAGAAGTTCTTAGTTTAAAATTTAGAGATTTGAAAAAGCCATGTATGTTCAATGATGAAGACGCAATCTAGTTGTTAGAAATAATTCTAAGCTAGCATTTGGACATAAATTTGGTTGAAACTTGAAAAAAGAATTTTTCAAGTTGTGCTGAAAAATAATTTTTGAAAGTTGAAGTAGTGTTTGGGCATGCATTTTATTATCACGACCTTAAACCCGAACCCGGTCATGATGGCGCCTCTCGTGAAGACAAGGCTAGCCACCTCTCAGTCTATAAACTAGTACAACTGTCTGAAAAATGATAGAAATGATAAAGGAGGAGGAACACGAGATTGTGGATGTCAAGAAGCTACCTCGTGAACTCCGAATGTCCGCCTGAAGCTGGAAGGATTAGCACTTAGGACAGGAACCAACTACGCCTGAATCTGCACACAGGGGTGCAGGGAGTAAAGTGAGTATTCCAACTCAGTGAGTAACAAATGTAAATAAAGACTGAAAATAAGAAAACACATAAGGCACAAGACACTCCATAATGAAGCAGTAAAACCATTAAAATAGTAAATTAGTGAAAGACAGGTAAAAATCCTTTAACTCAAGTGAAATTTCAAGAAAAGACTCTTTTCAACTATAGCAGGTAAATAATAGGCAATTAAGGAAAATGAACACATAAAGGTTTGCCCCTCGGGCACTGTATCAACAAAATCGCCCCTGGGCAACATCTCAGAACAATAACATCCCCTCGGGCTTAATCTCACGTCACAATGGGTACCCGCGCTCACTAGGAGTGTGCAGACTCCTGTAGGGGCCCCTTACGGCCCAAGCGCAATATCAAGCCATCTCGTGGCGTCATCACTAGGCTCTCGGCCTCATATCAATCAAGCCACCTCGTGGCATACATATCTCAGGCCCTCGGTCTCAAAATCACTATCAAATGTTTCCTCACAACATAGGCCCTCGGCCTTACTCAGTCAAAATCCTCACAAGCCACTCGGGCAATAGTAAAACAATGTTTCTCAGCCCAAACATCAATTAAAACATCATTTAAGTATTAAACTTGAGTAAACATGGTTGAGTATGAAAAACAATGGATAATAACATGACTGAGTTCAACTATAAAGTCAAAACAGTGAGGAAATATCAATAAAAATCCCTGAATAGTTCAAATAGTTGGCACGAAGCCTAAATATGGCGTTTAGCCCAAATAATGATGATATCAAATAGATTTCAGTCAAATACGCGGTAAAATTATCAATCGGGACGGACCAAATCACAATCCCTAATAGTGCACGACCCCACGCTCGTCATCAAGCATGTGCTTCACCTCAATACAGCACTACGAAGTGCAATCCGGGGTTTCAAACCCTCAAAACATCATTTACAATCATTATCTACCTCGAACCGATCAAATCCCTAGCTCGCGACACCTTTGCCCCTTGAATCGGCCTCCACTCGCATTTAACCTATCCAAAATCAGAACGAGGACGTCAAAATATGCTAAGGGAACGAAGCCCTAGCGAAAATAATCAATAAAGGGCATAAATCCCGAAATTACCAAAACCCGATCCCCAGGCCCACGTCTTGAAATTCAGAAATTTTTACATCAATAGGTTCCTTATCTCCCCACAGGATCATACATATCAAAAGTTCTCAAATCCGCCCACAAATGGTCCTTCAAATCCTCAATTAAAGGCCTATGTTCCCAAGCCCTAGTTTCCTCAATTTTTACCCTTAATTTCCATGATTTCAAGCTTTAATCTGTGAAATATTAGCATAGGAATGGGTTTTAAATCCAAATCCCTTGCCTCAATGAAGTTCCCTTGAAATCCCTCTTTCAAATCGCCCAAAAGACTCCAAAGCCGAAGTTAAGAATGGTAAAAATAGCTCAAAATTGCGAATGAAATAACTTATATGTTCTGCCCAGACATTTTCACATCTGCGATACTTCAACCGCATCTATGGTACCGCATTTGCGGTTCTACATCCGCTTCTACGGAATCACTTAAGTTCCTAGCCACCCGCATCTACGGTTCCTCGCCCGCATTTGCGACATCGCAGATGCGGTTCTCCTAGCCGCTTCTGCGGTCCCAGTCAAACATACCTCTGGTCGCTTCTACAGCTCCTCTCTCGCATATGCAGCGCCGCACCTGCGGTCCCCAATCCGCAGGTGCAAAAATACCAGAAGCAGCAATTCAGCAACTGCAACAACAATCCAAACTTCCCGTTAACCATCCGAAATCACCCTGAGGCCATCGGGACCTCAACCAAAAGCATAAACATATCCCAATACCTTATTCAAACTTGTTCCAATCACCAAAATACCTCAAACAACATTAAATCACCCAAAACACATCGGATTCAAGCCAAACTTTATAAAATCTTCTAAATTTCGCTCTTGATAAAAAACCCAACCAAACCACGGCTGAATGACCTGAAATTTCGCACACACATCCCAATTGACACAGCAGAACTACTACAACTCTCGGAATTCCATTCTGACTCCTATATCAAAATCTCGCCTACCAACCGGAAAACACCAAAATATCAACTTAGCCAATTCAAGACTAAGTCTACTCCGAACCTCTAAAACTCATTCCGATCATGCTCCTAAGTCCCAAATCACCTCCCAAAGCTAACCAAACCAGTAGACTCACATTCGAGCCCTCTAACACATAAGTCAACATCCGATTGACTTTTCCAACTTAAACTTCCTTAAAAGAGACTAAGTGTCTAAAATCCTACCAAAATATTTCGGATTCAGTCCGACCAACCCGATACTACAAAACAGAGATAACAAAGCCTAAAGAAGTAGAAACAGGGAAAACGGAGAAGTAACTCATGAGACGACTGGTCGGCTTGTCACATTCTCCCCAACTTAAACAAACGTTTGTTCGCGAATGAATCAAGAAACATACCCGAAGCCTCAAACAAGTGAGGATATCTGCTCCGCATCTCCCGCTCGGTCCACCAGGTAGCCTCATCCACGGGCTGAGCTCTCCACTGCACTTTCACTGAAGCTATATCCTTTGATCTCAACTTTTGAACCTGATGACCCAAAATAGCTACTGGCTCCACATCGTAGGTCAAATCATCATCCAACTGAACCGTGCTGAAATCCAGAACATGAGACATATCCCCAATATACTTCCGGAGCATAGAAACATGAAATACTGAATGCACACTCGACAAGCTGTTGGAAAAGAAAGCTCATAATCCACCTCCCCAATCCTCTTAAGCACCTCAAAAGGCCTAATGAACTGCGGACTCGATTTCCCTTTCTTCCCAAATCTCATAACACCCTTCACGGGCAAAACCTTCAGCAAAACATTTTCACCAACCATGTAGGACACATCCCAAACCTTCCTATCAGCATAGCTCTTTTGCCTCGGTTGCACTATACGAAGCCTCTCTTGAATCACCTTCACCTTCTCCAAAGTATCCTGCACCAAATCAGTCCCCAATAGCCTAGACTTATCGGGCTCGAACCAACCAACTGGAGACCTACACTGCCTCCCATACAAAGCCTCATATGGAGCCATCTGAATACTCGACTGGTAGCTGTTGTTATAAGCAAACTCTACAAGCAGTAGAAATGGATCCCATGAACCTCCGAAATTGATGACACAAGCACGCAACATGTCCTCCAATATCTGAATAGTACGCTCGGACTGCCCATCCGTCTAAGGATGAAAAGTTGTGCTCAACTCAACCTGAGTACCCAACTCTCGCTGCACAGACCTCCAAAACTGCGAAGTAAACTGAGTGCCCCTATCTGAAATGATGGAAACTAGGAAACCATGCAAACAAACAATCTCTCGGAAATAGATCTTTGCCAACCGCTCTAAAGAATAGGTAGTACACACAGGAATGAACTGCACGAACTTGGTCAGGATCCACAATCACCCAAATAGCATCGAACTTTCTCAAAGTCCATGGAAGTCCAACAACAAAGTCCATAGTGATCCTCTCCCACTTCCACTCTAGAATATCTATCCACTGAAGCAAGCCACCCGGTCTCTGATGCTCATATTTCACCTGGTGACAATTGAGACACCGAGCCACAAATCCCATGATATCTTTCTTCATTCTTCTCCACCAATAGTGTTGCCTCAAATCCTGATACATCTTCGTGACACCCGGATGAATGGAGGCTACGATGATCAGTAAACACCTCACAAGACACACCATACAAGTAATGCCTCCAAATCTTCAACGCATGAACTATGGCAGCCAACTCCAAATCATGAACGGGGTAGTTCTTCTTATGGGGATTCAACTGATGAGAAGCATAAGCAATAACCCTACCCCCTGCATCAATACACAACCAATACCAACTCTCAAAGAATCACAATACACGGTATATGAACCTGAAGCTGATGGCAAAACCAACACTGGAGTCGTGGTCAATGCTGTTGTCACGCCCTAAAATCGAGGGGTGCGACCGGTGCTTAACCGAGCAAGCCCGATGGAGCAAGCCTATTAGGTTTCATTCTACCCAAAAATTAATTTTATGAATAACAAGGAGATGAACTCCATAAATCCTACTTTATGAGCATTACATTGACAATTTTTATCTTTGTCTTTCATTAACAGTTCAACCATACTATCAAGATTATTACAATTAATAGATACGAAGGAAAAATTCTGCCAAATAATAACATATCTAGTTCAAATTTTCAATACCTGACACCACCCACAACCTGTCTATGGAGCCTTTAAACACAACTGAAGAGTAATGTAGAAATACCGGCAATAAGGCTTCGGCTATACGTCAAAAGTGGGAGTCTACAACAAAAGGTATACAACATAACCCCTTGAAGTAAGAAGGGTCTCACCAAGACCTTAAGAGGAGGACACTACGCTACGCGCGATCGGCACTATCCACTACGGAGCCACCTACATTCATTTAAAAATATAGCGCCCCGGCAAAAGGGACGTTAGTACCATGGAATAGTACTAGTATGTATAACTGAACACCATCTAATTTGAAAGAACTTTCATACAAGAATAAGGAAATCACAAGTATAACTCAAAAACTTTAAATGGCCACAACATTATCAAATAAAAGAATCATACCATTTTCCCATAGCTTTTAGTTTTGGGGCATTTCATACTATTCATCATTGCCCACAATATTACTGCTATCTTGAGCGGAGTACGATCACGACCTGATCGACTAGGTTTCCTCATTTGAGACATACACTTCAATTACAAATACAATACCACCATGTGTGCGACATGGCGTCCGATCTCGGCCCGATCGGCTATGCCGCCCAACTAAGGCATTTCCCTTTTTCCCTCAATCATCTCATTTCAATCTTTCTTTCACATATATCATTTCATAGGCACTTGGGGCCACAACTATCACGTCATATAGTTGGCACTAGGCCACATCTCACATCATTCCCAATTTCAATGTTAGATTTGTAATTTAGGTTAATATGGGCACACAAGAACAAATAAAATTGTAAGCATAGATGAGACTTCACATAGATGGCACAACATATGCAGCTTCAATCTTAATTTAAGGTCTAGACATTTCAATACATGATTCATATTCATTGCACCTTTTCAAGTTATCAGGAATAACACTTCGACCACATTGAGACACATCTTTCATGCCTATAAGGTTGCAACTCCAATTCATATGAAACAACAATCAATATAACAATCTAACCTTAATCTTACCGCATTTACACAAACACCAATGCAGCTCAATTTCTAAAAGACGGGATTTTAGTCATACATATCTCAAAGAGCTTTTCCGTAAGTTACTACAACATTCCGGAAATTCTAGCAATTCCAATCAACTTTGAGACATAACAAAATTGAACACAAATTAGGAAGGTATTCATGGTTTCAGCTCATTTGAGCATTTTATCAAATACTAGTTGAGCATCTTGATTTCAAATCTCTTTTACAAGGTTTCCTTCATTTCCCAACCCAATCTTTACTTATTTATGTTCAACAATCTTCCCACAAACCTAATTTGTACGTGCATGTATACATAATACTACACCCAAGAATCATACCTCAATAACCCATCTTATACCCCAAACTCGAAATTAAAGTCTAATGTATAGAACCTTACCTCTTAGATAAAGAATATGTGATTGGGTTCTTTGATTCTTGAAGACTCGAGCAAGAGATGGGTGATTATGAAGCAAGGCTCCTTCTCTCTCTTTATCTCTCTATATGCTCTCAACTCTCTCTAAAATCAGTAGAAAATTACCCCAAATGAAGCCACAAAGAGTATATATTAAAAGGGGTCGGGTTATAAAAATAGGAAAAATAAGCCTCCGAAATCTGGTCTGCGATCGCATGATGGAACACAAATCAAGAATATAGGCCGCAGAATGCATCACTAAATAGGTGCCTAAATCTGGGCAACACTAGCCCAATCTACGACAGATCTGCGATCGCAGAGTAAAAAATGCGACATATTTGCGATCGCAGATTCGATACAGGATTGCATTTTTTCAGCCTTTGGTAATTTGATCATAACGTTCTGTAGGAATGTCTAAATGACGAACAGTTTGAAGCGTTAGAAACTAGACTCAAAGACATTTCATAAGATAGGTTGTTCATCATATAATACCTTATACATATTTAGATATGCTCGTTCAATGTGTGGACTTGTGCAAACACATTTGGAATCTTTGCCTATTATAAAATTTTCCAATTTGACTTAGGCTTAGGCCTTTCCTTGGGCCCCAAATGACTCACCATAAGACTTGTACACTTATTTACCAAATACAATTTATTCCCACCATGTTAATAGCACATAAAATATTATAATTAGCCTACGTGGCACCACGAAATCCTAAATTACTTAGCGAAATTTTTTGGGGCCTTACAGCTATCTTGAGCTTCTGAAAGCTCTCCTCACACTCGTCCGACCATAAAAATGAAGCAGCCTTCTGAGTCAACTTGGTCAAGGGCGATGCGATATAGAAGAATCTCTGAACAAACCAGCGATAATAGCCCGCCAAACCAAGAAAGTTGTGAATCTCTGTGGTTGAGAACGGTTTGGGCCAACTCTGAACCGCCTCTATCCTCTTCGGATCAACCTAAATACCCTCTCTAGACACCACGTGCCCCAAGAAAGCCACTGAACTGAGCCAAAACTCACACTTGGAGAATTTTACATAAAGCTTCTCCTTCCTCAATCTCTATAACACGACTCTCAAATGCTCCGCGTGCTCCTCCTGACTACGCGAGTACACCAGAATATCATCTATGAAGAGAATCATGAATGAATAAAAATAAGGCTGAAACATGTTGTTCATCAAATGCATGAATGTTGCTGGGGCGTTGGTCAACCCAAAAGACATCACCAAGAACTCATAATGACCATATCGGGTCCTAAAAGTTGTCTTAAGAATATCCGAATCCCTGATCTTCAACTAGTGATAACCTTAGCGGAGATCAAATTGGAGAACATTCTCGCTCCCTGAAGCTGGTCGAATAAATCATCAATGAGAGGTAAAGGATACTTGTTCTTAATTGTTACCTTGTTTAGTTTCCTGCAATCAATGCACATCCTCATTGTGTCATCTTTCTCTTCACAAATAGAATCGGTGCACCCCAAGGTGACACACTAGGCCGAATGAACCCCTTATCAAGGAGTTCCTAAAGCTGCTCCTTTAATTCTTTCAACTCCGCTAGTGCCATACGATACATCGAAATAGAAATGGGTTGAGTGCCCAGCACCAGGTCAGTACCAAAATTAACATCCCTGTCCGGTGGCATGCCCGGCAGGTCTGTAGGAAACATATCGAGAAAATCCCTCACAATTCAAACAGAATCAATATTGGGAGTCTCAGCACTGACATCCCGCACAAAGGCTAGATACGAAAGACAACCCTTCCTAACTATACGCTTGGCTTTCAAGAATGAGATCACTCTACTGGGAACATAATTAGTCATACCTCGCCACTCGATCCGTGTCATACCCAGCATAGCAAAAGGGACTGTCTTAGCATGACAATCAAGAATAGCACGACACGGGGATAGCCAATCCATGCAAAATATGACATTAAAATCCACCATACACAATAATAAAAGATCCACACATGTCTCCAGACACCTAATAGTCACCACACATGACCAGTATATACGGTCTATAACAACATTATCGTCCACCGGGGTATATACATGAACAAGTGAAGCAGAGAAACTAATGGGGAATACCCAAATAATGATCAAAGTATGATGACACATAATAAACGATGGAACCGGGATCAAATAATATATAGGCATCTCTGTGGCAGACTAAAACAATACCTATAATAACAGCATCTGAAGCAATAGCATCGGGTTTACTTGGAAGCGCATAGAAACAGGCCTGACCGCCCTCTGATTGACCTCCCCCTCCGAGGAAACCCATGGCTGACTGACCTCCACCCCTAGCTGGCTGGGCGGGTGGTGATAAAGCAACGAGCGCTAAAGCCGATGACTGACCCCTCTATTGGGATGAACTAGCAAAATAATGAGGACACTGCCTCCACATGTGACCCATCTCTCCACACTCATAACAACTCCCAGGTGCTAGAGAAGGGGACTAGCAGATGTACTTGGCATAGAATAGCCCTGAACTGATGGAGGACATGATGAATTTTGAGCTGGAAGGGCACTAAGTGATGACTGGCCATGCTGAGAACTGTGATAACTATGACCCCACGATGCCCCACGATAACTTGGCTGAGCACGCCTGAATGGATGGCCTCGGTCGTGCTGAAACTGACTTCTCGAAGAAGCACCACTATAACTGCCAGATCCTCGAGGCCTCTTGGCCTCCCTCTCCTCTAGCTCCTGGCGACGAACAAACTCAATCTCATGGGCAATATCCACAACCTCCTCGAACATAGCACCAGTCACCCTCTCCCTGGTCACGAGAATACAGAGCTAATAAGTAAGACCATCAACAAACCTCCTAATCTTCTCTCTATCTGTCGGACCCAACCAAATTGCATGACGAGCTAACTCGGAAAACCTCAACTCATACTGCGACATGGTCATCTCCCCCTGACGCAAGCACTCAAACTGGCTACGCAACTCCTCTCTGCGAGACTACGACACATACTTCTCTAGAAAAAGAACGGAGAACTGCCGCCAGGTAAGGGGTGCTGCACCAACAAGCCTACGCCTCTCAAAATTCTCCCACCAAGTGAAAGCAGCTCCTGAATTGAAATGTAGTGAAAGCGACCCCACTGGTCTCCAAAATTCCCGCGGTACAAAGTATCCTCTGACATTTATCCAAAAAGACCTGGGCATCCTCGCCCTTTGCACCACTGAAGGTCGGAGGCTGAAGTCTACCAAATCTCTCCAACCTACACTGCTCATCCTCCAGCATGGCGGGAACTACATAGTCCTGAGTAGCTGCAACCGGTTGGGCTGGACGTGCTCCCGGCGTTTAAAGCCCCTGCACGACCTGCTCAGGTATGCAAGCGGCGGGAGTCTGATTGCCTACCTCGGCCTGAGAAGTAGATGCAGTTGTAGTGGCTGAAATAGCTGAGCTAAGCCAGTGCAAACTGGTAAGATCTGAGCCAAGGCCTCCTAAAGACCTGGAATCACAATGGGCATAGTTGGTGCCTGAGTTGGTGCTGCTGGAGCGTCCATAACTGGGACCTGATCCTGAACTGGGGCAGCTAGTGGATCTACAGGTGCTACCCTAGCTGTTCTGCCCCTACCACGACCGCATCCTCGGCCTCCGATGGCCATAGTTGGTGGCACTGGTGGTAGTCCATCCCGACCGTTAGTGCATGTCCTCACCATCTGTGAGAGAATAGAATAACAGAAGTTTAGTACTCGGATCAACAAATTCACACAACAAGAATTTTAAGAATATGGAGTTCTTCCTAAAGGTTCTGCAGCCTCTCGAGGATAAATATAGACGTCTCTGTACCGATCCACGAGACTCTACTAAACCTGCTCATGACTCTTGAGACCTATGTAACCTAGGCTCTGATACCAACTTGTCACTAACCTAAACCCGAACCGGGTCGTGATGGTGCCTCTCATGAAGACAAGGCCAGCCAACTCTACTCAATTCACTTTTTAATCATTTAAACAATGAGAAAACAGTCTAAAACATGATTTAATAATACTAAGTAATAGATAATATCATAAAAATATGGAAGTACAACCCAACACAACCCTAACCGGGGTGTCACTAGTCACGAGCATCTAACAACAAGGAATACTCCAAAGCAGCTAAGTCTATAAACTAGTACAACTATCTGAAAAGGGATAGAAATGATAAAGGAGGAGGAACACAGGACTGCGGACGTCACACAGCTACCTCATGAACTCCGAATGTCTGCCTGAAGCTCGAAGGATTAGCACTCGGGAGTGAAACCAGCTATGCCTGAATCTGCACACATGGGTACATGGAGTAAAGTGAGTACTCCAACTCAGTGAGTAACAAATGTAAACAAAGACTGAAAGTGAGAAAACACATAAGACACAAGACACTCTATAATAAAGCAGCAAAACCATTAAAATAGTAAATCAGTGAAAGATAGGTAAAAATCCTTTAACTCATGTGAAATTTCAAAAAAAGACTCTTTTCAACAATAGCATGTAATTAACAGGCAATTAAGAAAAATGAAAACATAAAGGTTTTCCCCTCGGGCACTGTATCAACAAAACCGCCCCTTGGGCAACATCTCAGAATAATACTGGCCCCTCGGGCTCAATCTCACATCGCAATGGGTACCCGCGCTCACTAGGGGTCTGCAGACTCCTAGAGGGGCCCTTTACATCCCAAGCGCAATATCAAGCCATCTCGTGGCGTCATCACTAGGATCTCGATCTCATATCAATCATGCCACCCCATGGCGTACATATCTCAGGCCCTCAGCCTCAGAATCAGTATCAAATGTTTTCTCACAACATAAGCCCTCAGCCTTACTTAATCAAAATCCTCACAAGCCACTCGAGCAATAGTAAAACAGTGTTTCTCAGCCTAAACATCATTTAAAATATCATTAAATATTAAAACTAAGTAAACATGGTTGATTATGAAAACAGTGGAAAATAACATGACTTAGTTTAAGTATAAAGTCAAAACAGTGAGGAAATATCAATAAAAATCCCTGAAGGATTCAAATAGTTGGCACGAAGCCCAAATATGGCGTTCAGCCCAAATAATGATGATAGCAAATAGATTTTAGTCAAATACACGGTAAAATTATCAATCGGGATGGACCAAGTCATAATGCCCAATATTCCACGACCCCACGCTCATCATCAAGCATGTGTCTCACCTCAATATAGCACTATGATGTGCAATCCATAGTTTCCAACCCTCCAAATATCATTTACAATCATTACTCACCTCGAACCGGTCAAATCCCTAGCACGTGATACCTTTGCCCCTTGAATCGGCCTCTACTTGCGTCGAATCTATCCAAAATCAGAACGAGGACGTCAAAATATGCTAAGGGAATGAAGCCCTAGCGAAAACAATCAATAAAGGGCACGAATCCCGAAATTACCAAAACTCGACCCCTAGGCCCACATTTCTAAATTCAGAAATTTTTACATCAATAGGTTCCTTATCTCCCCACGGGTTCATACATAACAAAAGTTCTCAAATCCGACCCCAAATGGTCCTTCAAATCCTCAATTAAAGGCCTAAGTTCTCAAGCCCTAGTTTCCTCAATTTTTACCCTTAATTTCCATGATTTCTAGCTTTAATCCATTGAAATAATAGCAAGTAATGAGTTTTAAGTCCAAATCCCTTACCTCAATGAAGTTCCCTTGAAATCCCTCTTTCAAATCGCCCAAAAATCTCCAAAGCCGAAGTCAAGAATGGTGAAAATAGCTCAAAATCGCGAATGGAATAACTTATTTGTCCTGCCCAGACATTTCCCAGCAAATAATGATGATAGCAAATAGATTTTAGTCAAATACACGGTAAAATTATCAATCGGGATGGACCAAGTCATAATGCCCAATATTGCACGACCCCACGCTCATCATCAAGCATGTGTCTCACCTTAATATAGCACTACGATGTGCAATCCATAGTTTCCAACCCTCCAAATATCATTTACAATCATTACTCACCTCGAACCGGTCAAATCCCTAGCACGTGATAGCTTTGCCCCTTGAATCGGCCTCCACTTGCGTCGAATCTATCCAAAATCAGAACGAGGACGTCAAAATATGCTAAGGGAACGAAGCCCTAGCGAAAACAATCAATAAAGGGCACGAATCCCGAAATTACCAAAACTCGACCCCTAGGCCCACATTTCTAAATTCAGAAATTTTTACATCAATAGGTTCCTTATCTCCCCACGGGTTCATACATAACAAAAGTTCTCAAATCCGACCCCAAATGGTCTTTCAAATCCTCAATTAAAGGCCTAAGTTCCCAAGCCCTAGTTTCCTCAATTTTTACCCTTAATTTCCATGATTTATAGATTTAATCCATTGAAATAATAGCATAGGAATGAGTTTTAAATCCAAATTCCTTACCTCAATGAAGTTCCCTTGAAATCCCTCTTTCAAATCGCCCAAAAATCTCCAAAGCCGAAGTCAAGAATGGTGAAAATAGCTCAAAATCGCGAATGGAATAACTTATTTGTCCTGCCCAGACATTTCCACATCTTCGGTACTTCAACCGCATCTACGATACCGCATTTACGGTTCTACGTCCGCTTCTGCGAAATCACTTAAGTTCCCAGCTACCCGCATCTACGGTTCCTCGCCCACATCTGCGACATCGCAGATGCAGTTCTCCTAGCCACTTCTGCCATCCCAGTCAAACATACCTCTGGCCTCTTCTGAGGCCCCTATCTCGCATATGCGGTGCCGCACCTGCGGTCCCCAATCCGCAGGTGCGAAAATACCAGAAGCAGCAATTCAGCAACTACAACAACAATCCAAACTTCCTGTTAACCATCTGAAATTACCCTGAGGCCTCCGGGACCTCAACCAAAAGCACAAACATATCTCAATACCTTATTCAAACTTGTTCCAATCACCAAAAGACCTCAAACAACATTAAATCACCCAAAACACATCGGATTCAAGCCAAACTTTCTAAAATCTTCTAAATTTCGCTCTTCATCAAAACCCCAACCAAACCACGTCCGAATGACCTAAAATTTTGCAAACACATCCCAATTGACACAACAGAACTACTGTAACTCTCGGATTCCATTCCGACTCCTATATCAAAATCTCGCCTACCAAACGAAAATCGCCAAAATATCAACTTTGCCAATTCAAGCCTAAGTCTACTCTGAACCTCCAAAACTCATTCCAATCATGCGCCTAAGTCCCAAATCACCTCCCAAAGCTAGCCGAACCATCAGACTCACATCTGGGCCCTCTAACACATAAATCAACATCCAGTTGACCTTTCAAACTTAAACTTCCTTAAAAGAGACTAAGTGTCTCAAACCCTACCAAAATCATTCAGGATTCGATCCGACCAACCCGATAATACAAAATATGGATAACAAAGCATAAAGAAGTAGAAATAGGGGAAACAGAACGATAACTCATGAGACGACTAGTCAGGTTGTCACATTGTTTTTGAAGAAAAAAATACTTTAAATATTGTGAGTGAAAAAAACAAATTACCCAAAAAATTCCACGAACAAATAATGCTTTCAAAATTTGTTTTTTAGAGAAAGCAGCCAAAGGTTATGGCCAAACAAAAGCTTAATATCATGTCTATTTAGGTCTGATCCATTCCCTTAATATAATAAGATGTATACGTCAATTTCTCTGTAGCAAGAAGACCTGTGAACCCCCTCGCAAAAGTTCAATCTCATAAGTAAAACTAATTGGTCGAATAAAAGATTTTTTTTAAAAATAAGACTCCCTTTCATAACAACCCTCTGATTGAGACTTATGCTTAAAGCAAAGATATTGGACGAACTACATAACAATAACAATTACATCTGAATTCTAAATAATTTGAGGTCACAATCGATTATAGTGTATATTATTGAGATTATTGTTCTTAGACTGAGTACCAAACATGTCTGTATCATATACTAAGACAGAGTAGTCATTTTCATCTGATAATAACCACGGAAAATGGCCTAAACTATCCCTATCATTTACTAAATGATTTATAAATACCCTTCGTCCATCTACCCTTCCAAAAAAACATATGACATTATTTCTATTAAGAAATTACCCCTCTATTTAACGGCAATAGATGTGAGCCCCACGTTTAACGAGTTGGCAATATATTACTGGGCCATGTAGCTGATGTGACTACCCGGCCAGTCGTCTCATGAGTTAATGCTCTGTTTCCCCCATTTCTGCTTCTTATTTCTTTGTTCAGTTGTATTTCATATCACCGGGTTGATCGATTCGGGTTCGGAGAGGTTTTGGAAAGGTTTGAGACACTTAGTCTCTTTTGAGGAAGCTTAAGTCAGAAAAGACAACCGGATGTAGACTTATGTGTTAGAGGGCTCGGATGTAAGTTCCGATAGTTCTGATAGCTTCGGGAGGTAATTTGGAACATAGGAGCATAATCAGAATGTGGTTTGGAGGTCCGGAGTAGATTTAGGATTGAATTGGCGAAATTGGATTTTTGGCATTTTCCGGTTGATAGGTAAGATTTTGATATAGGGGTCATAATGGAATTATGGGAGTTTCAACAGTTCCATTGTCTTATTTGGGATGTGTGTGCAAAATTTCAGGTCATTCGGACGTGGTTTGGTTGGGTTTTTGGTCAAAAGCGTAATTTAGAAGATTATGTAATTCTTAGGCTTGAATTCGGGGCAAATTTGGTATTTTGATGTTGTTTTGAGCATTCTGAAGGTTGGAACAAGTTTGAATGATATTATGGGATATGTTGGCATGTTTCGTTGGTGTCCCGAGGGCCTCAGGTGAGTTTTAGAGGGTTGAACAGACCATTTTAAGTTAAAGAAAAGTTGCTGATTTTCGTTTCAGCTGTTGCGAGGGGGTCCCGCGTTCACAAAGGGTCGGAATGGGAATCATCGCGTTCGCGAGATGGCTGACCGCGTTCGCAATTGTTGGTGAGGCTGAGGCATTGCGTTCACGATAATGGGTCGCGTTCACGTAGGAGAATTTTGGTCAATGGAATTTTTGTGCTTAGCAAACGCGAGTATTTGACCGCGTTCACGAAGAAGGACTTCTGATCGCTGGGCTGAATGTTTAAAAGGCCATTTTCGCAAGTTTTGGCCTAAGTTCACCATTTTTGACTCAGTTTTGAAGCTTTTTGAGAGAGATTGAAGAGGGAATCAAGGAGAACTTGTTGGAGGTAAGAATTTTGGACTTAATACTCGATCCTATTGTGATTTCTACCTAATTAAACATGAAATTTGGGGAATTTGAAGCCTAGATTGGGGATTTAGGGCTTGGAAACTTGAGACTTTAATCAAGGGATTTGAACCATTTGTGGTCGAATTTTGGTAATCTTGGTATGTATGAACTCGTGGGAGGATAAGGATGATGTGATTTTTATCGAGTTTCAAGACGTGGGCCCGGGGATCGGGTTTGGCTAATTTTGTATTTTCGGTATAAATTGATTATTTTAGCTTGGGTTTCGATCCTTTAGCGTATTCTAATGTTATGATTCTAATTTTAGGAAGATTCAGCGCGAGTTGAGGCTGAGGCGAGAGGCAAAGGCGTCGCAGAGTAGTATTTGCATCTGGTTTGAGGTAAGTAACCATTGTAAATATGAAACTGAGGGTACAAACCCCGGTATTTCGAATTGTTTTGATAAATGAGGTGATGCACATAATAGGTGACGAGCGTGTGGGTGTGCACCGGTAGGGATTGTGACTTGGTCCATCCCGTAGCGACTATTAAGCCACGTATTTTATTTGAAATCTTATAATATTCCGTATTTTAGACATTTACATTGTATTATGGGCTGCATACGATGTTTGGGGCCTTGTGCCGACCTGTTCAGACCCTTAGGGGCATTTTTACTATTTTCCTCACTCTATTTGTTTGAAAGCATATCCTCAGTCAGGTTTTACATGTTAATTGTTTAAAACTGGTTTTATCACTGTACTTCTTAAAATAAGAGTATTGTTCGGACTGAGTTCCCTGATTTCTACTATTATGCCTGAGGTTCTGTGAGGTTAATGATTAAAAGAGGTTGAGGACCTAATGGTGAGGATACATATATATTATGGATCTGGCTGCACGCCGCATCAATACTTATATGGACCGGGTTGCACGCCGCAACGATATATATATTGGATCGGGCTGTGCGCCGCAGCGATATGACGTTTGGGCTGTAGGAGCCTCTCCGGAGTCTGTACACCCTCAGTAAGCGTAGTCAACTATAAACTATGGATCGGGCTGCACGCCGAAGCGGTTAAAATAATTATTACTATTATGAGATATTATTGAGCCTGAGTCTTGAGAGTGAGTACTGAGTGACGAGATCTGAGTCACGAGTGGCTAAGAGGCTGCCCGAGAGGCCATATTCTGAGTGATACCTTGCCCGAAGGGCCTCTTTATGATATTTTCACTGATTTTACTCTTCTTTTAAAATAAACCTCTGTTGAAAAATTTCTAAGTAAATGATTTCAAGTATTCCAATTAAAACTGAAGATTTTATGAGGAGATTGGTTTTTAAACTGTGGAGTTTGATCTGTTATTCTGTTGTTTACTCTTTTATATGATTTTAATTGCTCGTCATTGCTTTCAAACCTTATTTACTTTAGTTACTTACTGAGTTGGCGTACTTACGTTACTACCTACACCTTGTGTGCAGATCCAGGTGCCCGAGCGGCAGAGTAAGGGTCCTCAACATTATCAGAGTTTGCCGGAGACTGCAAGGAAATTGTATGGCGTCCGCAGCCCTGCTTTCCTCCTTCTTATCTTGTTTTTTTCTGCATTTTAGATTTATGATGTATTAGATAGTCGATTGTATATTTAGAGGCTCTAGACTCGTGACACCAGATGTTTGGGCTATGTTGGTTTACTATTTTATTGATTCCGCACATTTTTAGTTGTTTTATACATTTCTTATTGAAAATTGAGATTTAACCCGTGTTAGAAAAATGGTTTTTACAAAAGAAAAAGGGTTGTGATTAATGTTGGGTTGGCTTGCCTAGTAATGTGATAGGCACTATCACGACCGGGTATTTGGAGTCGTGACAAGTTGGTATCTGAGCCTAGGATACATAGGTCTCGCGAGTCATGAGCCGGTTAAGTATAGTCTCGTAGATCAGTACGAAGACGTCTGTACTTATCCTCACGAGGCTACAAAACCTTTAGGAAAATCTTCATATTCTTGAAATTCTTATCATGCGAATTTGTTGATCCTAGTACTAAACTTCTGTTATCACATTCTCTCACAGATGGTGAGGATACGTGCTATCGGGCAAAGTTGGGGCCACTAGAAGCAGAGGATGCGGTCGAGGCCATGGTAGGGGCATAGCAGCTAGGGCAGCACCTGCAGATCCACCAGCTACCCCAGTTCAGGATCTGGTCCTAGTTGGGGACGCTACAGAAGCACCATCTTAGGCACCAGCTATGCCTATTGTGATTCTTGGCCTTCAAGAGGCTTTAACTCAGATTTTATCGGTGTGTACCAGTTTGGCTCAGGTGGTCTCAATTACTACGGCCACAACTACTTCTCAGGCCGCGGGAGGCACCCAAACTCCCGTTGCTCGCACACCTGAGTAGGTTGTGCAGTGACTTCAGACACCTAGGGCACCTCCAGCCCAGCCGATTGCACCTGCTCAGGTATATGTGGTACTAGTTATGCCGGACGATGAACAGCGTCGACTAGAGAGGTTTGGTAGACTCCATCCTCCGACTTTTAGTGGTGCAGAGGGCGAAGATGCCCAGGTTTTCTTGGATAAGTCTAGAGGATGCTTCGTACGACGGGTATTCTAGAGACCAATGGTGTAGCATTTACTACCTTTCAGTTTTCTGGGGCTGACTTTACTTGGTGGAAGGCTTATGAAAGGCGTAGGCCTATTAGTGCAGCGTCCCTTACCTGGCAGCAGTTCTCTGTTCTCTTTTTGGAGAAGTATGTGCCATAGTCTCGCTAAGAGGAGCTGTGCAGGTAGTTCGAATAGTTCCGTCAGGGAGATATCACTGTGATGCAGTATGAGATGCGGTTCTCTAAGTTATCTCATCATGCGGTCTGGTTGGTTCCCACAAATCGAGAGAGGATCAGGAGGTTCGTTGATGGCCTCACATATCAGCTTTGGATTCTCATGACTAGGGAGCGGGTGTCAGGTGCTACTTTCGAGGAGGTTGTTGACATTGCCTATGATATTTAGTCAGTTCGTTGCCAGGAGCGAGATGGGAGGGAGGCCAAAAGGCCTCGGGGATCTGGTAGCTTTGATAGTTCTCCTTCGAGGGGTCGATTTTAGCATGACAGAGGCCTCAGCTCGCCCAAGTTATTATGGGGCATCATTGGGTCGTAGTTCTCACAGTTCTCATCAGGGCCATTCATCACTCATTGCCCTTCCAGCCTAGAGTTCTTCTCGTGCTCCATCAGTTCAGGGTTCTTCTATGCCAGGTCCTTCTACTGGTCATTCTGGTGCCAGGGGTTCCCATCAGTTCCCATCTCCAGCAGCGGGGAGCTGTTATGAGTGTGGAGAGTTTGGGCATATGAGGATGCAGTGTCCTCATCTTCTTGAGGGTCCATCTCAGCAAAGGGGTCGACCCTCGACTTCAACTCCAGTCACTTCACCACCCACCTAGGCAGCTAGGGGTGGGGTTTAGTGATCTAGGGGTTGCCGTAGAGGGGGAGGTCAATCAGGTGGTGGTCGGCTCATTTCTATTCCCTCCCACGTAGACCAGATGCTGATGCTTCAGATACCATGATTTCAGGTATTGTTTCTGTCTGCCATAGAGATACCTCTGTATTATTTGATCCCAATTCCACTTTTTCTTATGTGTCATCATACTTTGCCCGTTATTTGAATACGTTCCGTGAGTCTCTTGTTTAACCTATTCATGTATCTACTCTTGTGGGCGATACTGTCATTGTAGACCATATGTACCGGTCGTGTGTGGTGACTATTGGGGTCTGGAGAGTCGAGTGGATCTTTTATTATTATGTATGGTGGATTTCGATGTTATTTTGGGGATGGATTGACTATCTCCATGTCGTGCTATTTTGGACTGTCATACTAAGACAGTGACAATGGCTATACCGGGCGTGCCACAGATCGAGTGGCGAGGTTTGACTGATTTTGTCCCTAATAGGTCATTTTCTTTCTGAAGGCCCAACGTATGGTTGGGAAGGGTTGTCTTACGTATCTAGCCCTTGTGATGGATGTCGGTGCAGAGACTCCCAGTATTGATTCTGTTATAGTTGTGATGGATTTTCCCGATGCATTTCCTGCAGACCTGCCGGACATGCCACCCGATAGGGATATTGATTTTGGTATTGACCTGGTGCCGGGCACTCAACCCATTTTTATTTCGTCGTATCGTATGGCACTAGCTGAGTTAAAGGATTTAAAGGAGCGGCTTCAGGAACTCCTTGATAAGGGGTTCATTCGGCCTAGTGTGTCGCCTTGGGGTGCACCGGTTCTATTTTTGAAGAAGAACGATGGCACTATGAGGATGCGCATTGATTATAGGCAATTGAACAAAGTAACAATTAAGAACAAGTATTCCTTGCCTTGTATTGATGATTTATTTGACCAGCTTCACGGAGCAGGTGTGTTCTCCAAGATTGATCTCTGTTCAGGTTATCACCAGTTGAAGATCAGGGACTCGGATATTCTTAAGATAGCTTTCAGGACCCGATATGGTCATTATGAGTTGTTGGTGATGTCTTTTGGGCTGACTATGCCCCAGCAGCGTTCATGCATCTGATGAACAGCGTGTTTCGGCCTTATCTCGACTCATTCTCCATAGTCTTCATTGATGATATTCTGGAGTATTCGTGTAGTCAGGAGGAGCACGCGGAGCATTTGAGAGTTGTGTTGTAGAGATTGAAGGAGGAGAAGCTTTATGCAAAATTCTCCAAGTGTGAGTTTTGGCTCAGTTCAGTGGCTTTCTTGGGGCACGTGGTGTCCAGCGAGGGTATTCAGGCTAATCTAAAGAAGATTGAGGCGGTTCAAAGTTGGCCCACACCGTCCTCAACTATAGAGATTCGCAACTTTCTTGATTTGGCGAGTTATTATCGCCGGTTTGTTCAGGGATTCTCGTCTATCACATCACCCTTGACCAAGTTGACTCAGAAGGGTGCTTCATTTGTATGGTCGGATGAGTGTGACGAGAGCTTTCAGAAGCTCAAGACATTCTTGACCACAACTCTAATGTTAGTTTTTCTATCAGCTTCAGGTTCATATATTGTGTATTGTGATGCTTTGAAAGCTGGTATTGGGTGTGTATTGATGTAGGAGGGTAGAGTTACTACTTATGCTTCTCGTCAGTTGAAGACCTATGAGAAGAACTACCCCGTTCATGATTTGGAATTAGCTGCCATTGTTCACGCATTGAAGATTTGGAGGCACTACTTTTATGGTGTGTCTTGTGAGGTGTTTACTGATCATCATAATCTGTAGCACTTGTTCAAGTAGAAGGATCTTAATTTGAGGAAGCGAAGGTTGTTGGAGTTGCTAAAGGATTATGATATTACTATTTTGCACCATCCGGGAAAAGCCAATGTGGTGGCCGATGCTTTGAGCCGGAAGGTGGTGAGTATGGGGAGTTTGGCATACATTCCAGCTGGGGAGAGACCTCTTGCAGTTGATGTTTAGGCCTTGGCTAATCGGTTCGTGAAGTTAAATTTTTTGGAGCCCCATCGGGTATTGTCTTGTGTGGTTTCTCAGTCTTCCTTATATGATCGCATCAGAGAGCGCCAGTACGATGTTCCGCACTTGCTTGTCCTTAAGGACAGAGTTCAGCACGGTGATGCCAGATATATGACTATTGGTGATGATGGGGTGTTGAGGATGCAGGACCGGATTTGTGTACCCAATGTGGATGGGTTTTAGGAGTTGATTCTGGAGGAGGCCCATAGCTCACGGTATTCCATTCATCTAGGTGTCGCGAAGTTGTATGAGGATCTGAGACAGCATTATTGGTGGAGGAGAATGAAGAAAGACATTGTGGGATTTGTGGCTCGGTGTCACAATTGTCAACAGGTGAAATATGAGCATCAGAGACTGGGTAGCCTGCTTCAGCGGATGGATATTCCAGAGTGGAAGTGGGAGCGGATCACCATGGACTTGGTAGTTGGTCTCCCATGGACCTTGAAGTAGTTTGATGCTATTTGGGTGATTGTGGATCGGTTGACCAAGGCCGCGCACTTCATCCTATGTGTACTACCTATTCTTTAGAGAGGTTGTCAGAGATCTATATCTGGGAGATTGTTCATTTTCATGGTGTACCATTTTCCATCATTTCAGATAGGGGCACTCAGTTTACTTTGAAGTTTTGGAGGTTTGTGCAGCGAGAGTTGGGTACTCAGGTTGAGTTGAGCACAGCTTTTCACCCTTAGATAGACGGGCAGTCCGAGCGCACTATTCAAATATTGGAGGACATGTTGCGCGCTTGTTTCATTGATTTCGAAGGGTCATGGGATCAATTTCTACCGCTTGCAGAGTTTGCTTATAACAACAGCTACCAGTCGAGTATTTAGATGGCCCCATATGAGGCTTTGTATGAGAGGCGGTGTAGATCTCCAATTGGTTGGTTTGATCCGGGTGAGGCTAGGCTATTGGGTACAGACTTGGTGCAGAATGCTTTAGGCAAGGTGAAGGTGATTCAAGAGAGGCTTCGCACAGCGCAATCAAGACAGAAGAGTTATGCTGACAGGAAGGTACATGATGTGTCCTACATGGTTGGCGAGAAGGTTATGTTGAAGGTTTCACTCATGAAGGGTGGTATGAGATTTGGGAAGAAAGGGAAATTGAGTCCTCGGTTCATTGGGCCTTTTCAGGTGCTTCGGAGTATTGGGGAGGTGGCTTATGAGCTTGCTTTGCCACCCAGCTTGTCGAGTGTGCATCCGATATTTCATGTTTCTATGCTCCGAAAGTATATTGGGGATCCGTCTCATGTTCTAGATTTCATCCCGGTTCAGTTGGATGGTGATTTGACTTATGATGTAGAGCCAACAACTATTTTGGAGCGTCAAGTTCGAAAGTTGAGATCAGAGGATATAGCTTCAATGAAATTGTAGTGCAGAGATCGGCCCGTGAAGGAGGCTACCTGGGCGACCGAGCGGGAGATGCGGAGCAGATATCCTCACCTATTTGAGGCTTCAGGTATGTTTCTTGACTCGTTCGAGAGCAAACGTTTGTTTAAGAGGGAGAGGATGTGACGATCCGGTAGTCATCTCATGAATTACCGCTCTGTTTCCCCTATTTCTGCTTCTTATTGCTTTGTTCAGTTGTATTTCATGTCATTGGGTTGATTGATTCGGGTTCGGAGAGGTTTTAGCAAGGTTTGAGACACTTAGTCTCTTTGAGGAAGCTTAAGTTGGAAACATCAACTGGATGTTGACTTATGTGTTAGAGGGCTTAGATGTGAGTTCTGATGGTTCGGATAGCTTCGAGAGATTATTTGGGACTTACGAGCATGATCGGAATGTGGTTTGGAGGTCCGGAGTAGATTTAGGCTTGAATTGGCAAAATTGGATTTTTGGTGTTTTCCGGTTAATAGGTAAGATTTTGATATAAAGACTCAGAATGGATTTCCGGGAGTAGCAATAGTTCTGTTGTGTCATTTGGGATGTACGTACAAAACTTCAGGTCATTCGGACGTGGTTTGGTTAGGTTTTTGATCAAAAGCGTAATTTAGAAGATTTTGGAATTCTTAGGCTTGAATCTGATGCGAATTTTGTGTTTTGATGTTGTTTGGAGCATTCCGAAGGTTGGAACAAGTTTGAATGATTTTATGGGATATGTTGGCATGTTTGGTTGGGGTCTCGAGGGCCTCAGGTGAGTTTCGGAGGGTTGAACGGACCATTTTAAGTTAAAGAAAAGTTGCAGATTTTGGTTTCAGCTGTTGCAGGCATATTGTTATTCGCATTTGCGAGTGGACCCTCGCGTTCGCGAAGGGTCAGGAAGGGAGGCATTAGATTTGGACTTCGCGTTCGTGAGGGGGTCGTGCGTTTGCGAAGGGTCGGAATGGGAAGTATCACGTTCGCGAGAGGGTTGGTGAGGCTGAGGCATCGCGTTCGCGATGATGCATTCGCGTAGGAGAATTTTGGTGAATGGAATTTTTGTGCATCACGAACGCGAGGCTTTGACCGCATTCGCGAAGAAGGATTTCTGATCGCTGGGCAGAATATTTAAAAGGTCATTTTCGCGAGTTTTGGTCTAAGTTCACCATTTTTTACTCAGTTTTAAAGCTTTTTAAGAGAGATTGAAGAGGGAATCAAGGAGAACTTGTTGGAGGTAAGAATTTTGGACTTAATACTCGTTCTTATTATGATTTCTACCTAATTAAACCTGAAATTTGGGGAATTTGAAGCCTAAATTGAGGAGTTAGGGCTTGGAAACTTGAGACTTTAATCTAGGGATTTGAAGGGCCATTTGTGGTTGGATTTTGGTAATCTTGGTATGTATGAACTCGTGGGAGGATAAGGCTTCCGTTGATATTATTTTTATTGAGTTTCAAGATGCGAGTCTGGGGGTCGGGTTTGGCCAATTTCGGGATTTTTGGTATAATTTGATTATTTTCGATTGGACTTCGATCCTTTTGTGTGTTCTAATGTTATGATTCTGATTTTGGGAAGATTCGGCGCGAGTTGAGGCCAAGGCGAGAGGCAAAGGCATCGCAGATTAGTATTTTCATCCGGTTTGAGGTAAGTAACCATTGTAAATCTGGAACTGAGGGTACAAACCCCGGTATTTTGAATTGTTTTGATAAATGAGGTGACGCACATGCTAGGTGACGAGCGTGCAGGAGTGCACCGGTAAGGATTGTGATTTAGTCCGTCCCGTAGAGACTATTAAGCCACGTATTTGATTTGAAATCTTATAATATTCCGTATTTTAGACATTTACACTGTATTATGGGTTGCATGCCATGTTTGGGGCCTTGTGCCGACCTGTTGAGACCCTTAGGGGCATTTTTACTGTTTTCCTCACTCTATTTATTTGAAAGCATATCCTCAGTCAGGTTTTACCTGTTTATTGTTTAAAAGTAGTTTTATCATTGTACTTCTTAAAATGCGAGAACTGTTCGGATTGAGTACCTGATTTCTACTGTTATACCCGAGGAGCTGTGAGGTTAATGACTGAGAGGTTGAGGACCTAATGGTGAGGATATATATATATATATATTATGGATCGGGTTGCACGCCGCATCGATACTTATATGGATCGAGTTACATGCCACATCGATATATATATTGGATCGGGCTGCATGCCGCAGCGATATGTTGCTTGGGCTGTAGGAGCCACTCCGGAGTCTGTATACCCCTAGTGAGCGTAGTCGACTATAAACTATGGATCGGGCTGCACGCCGCAGTGGTTACTATGATTATTACTATTATGAGATATTGTTGAGCCTGAGTGTTGAGAGTGAGTACTGAGTGACGAGAGCTGAGTCACGAGTGACTGAGAGGCTGCCCGAGAGACCATATTATGAGTGATACCTTGCCCGAAGGGCACATTTATGATATTTTCACTGATTTCACTCTTCTTTTAAAATAAGCCTCTGTTGTAAAATTACTAAGTAAATGATTTCAAGTATTCCAATTGAATCTGAAGATTTTATGACGAGACTGGTTTTTAAACTGTGGAGTTTGATCTGTTATTCTTTTGTTTACTCCTTTATATGATTTTAACTGCCTGTCACTGCTTTCAGACCTTATTTACTTTAGTTACTTACTGAGTTGGCGTACTCACGTTACTCCTTGCACCTTGTGTGCAGATCCAGGTGCCCGAGCGGCAGAGTGAGGGTCCTCAGCATTATCAGAGTTTGCCGGAGACTGCAAGGTAGCTGCATGGCGTCCGCAACCCTGCTTTCCTCCTTTCTATCTTGTTCTTTTCTGCATTTTAGATTTATAATGTATTAGACAGTTGGTTGTATATTTAAAGGCTCTAGACTCGTGACACTAGATGTTTGGGCTGTGTTGGTTTACTATTTTATTGATTACGCACATTTTTAGTTGTTTTATACATTTCTTATGAAAAAATAAGATTTAACCCGTGTTAGAAAAATGATTTTTATAAAAGAAAAAAGGTTGTGATTAATGTTGGGTTGGCTTGCCTAGTAATGTAATAGGCACCATCACGACTAGGTATTTGGACTCGTGACAGCTTATTGGGTCAAACAAAAATTATGGGTAGAATATACCCACCACAATTATTTGACCCGCTCTAATTATTTTTTAACTTAAAAAAGAAAAAAAATACTTACCAATCTTCTTCCTTCACCATTGTCATCACTCCTATTTTCCGCCATAACCACCACAAATCTTGACCACCCCTATGTATTGATTTACAACGACAAGTTTGGAAAAAAAAAACATTTTCTCGTTGTAGTAGTAGGAGTACTATTTATTAATGGTAGAATCTCCAAACAAATAAATCCATCATAATCGTGGCAGATGTTCTTCAAGATATATTTACATACACATAATCAATTTTATAAATTGAAGGAGTAAATACAATTTGCAAGAAAGGTGAAAGAATTCTAACTAAGTTGCTAGCATTTGGAGAAAATCTTGCCGGTACGGTGTATGACTTCCCTTAGCCTTTAAATTTCCGGCGACTTTCGATGCCAGAAGTTTTCTTTTTTGTTTCTTTTTCTGGCAGTAAAAAAGCATAACAGGTTGCGGTGAAAACGGAAAAAATAGGCTGGATGGACGGAATTCCCCTTTTTTTCTTAGTTTTTCTACATTGACTTACAAACAACGGAAAATTCACTATTAATCCGCCGGATAAAAAAAGGATTGGGTTTACTGTGCAAAACTTGGATGAAAAAAGAAGGAGGTTTTTCAATACTAATAGCTTACTTCTTCTACTCTAAACTTTAAGCACTCCCCTTGATTACTCTCCTTAGTTTTAGGCACACCCATAGACAAAACACCCAGAATTTGACACAGGCAGATTTGCTGGAGCAGTCGCCGGCAGATTCCCCATCGAAGGTTCGTCTCCCTTTTTTCTTACCCATCAAATGAAGAAGGAAGAAAGAGAAAGCGAAAATATTAAGAAAAAAGAGAAAATAATGGGCCGGGCAAATAATTGGGTGAGTTTGGTTAATGGGGCAAATATTTGGATTCTGAACGAGAGCCACGTGGCCCAATAAAAAAATGACAACACATTAGACGTGGAGCCCACATGCAGCGCTGTTAAAAAGAGGGGTACTTTTAGATATAGAAATAACGTCGTGTGTTTTTTTTGGACGGATAGATGGACGGATAGTATTTATAAACCATTTATCAAACGATAAGGGTAATTTTGACCCTTTTCCGTAATAACAAAACAAAAATTAGGCACTTGGTAGTGTCGTTGTTTGAATAAATGCTTCTCTGCCCTTTTTCTTTTCCTACTAAATTTAAATTTTCAGTTTAAATTTGGAAATTTAAACCAAATTTCCAAGTTCTAAAGCATGCAAGGGCTGGTATGGAGTTGTATGCTTTAATGGCAGGGTAAGCAAGTTGGATATTCCATATGCTAGTGTCATTGGGACACTCAACAATTTTCCATTTTCATCTCTCCCTTTTCTTGAATATATTGATCTTAGCAGGAACCAGCTCTTTGGTACCATCCCACTTGAAATTGTTAAACTCAATAATCTTGTCTCTCTTGACTTGTCGTCCAATCAGATTTCAGGACCAATCCCACCACAAATCGGCTCAGTAGCCAATCTTGAGACCTTATACATAATTGAAAACTATTTAAATGGTTCCATTCCAGGAGAAATAGGTTGTTTAATGTCTCTTAATGATCTAGCTCTGGGTAATAACTCTCTTAGTGGTTCTATTTCTAGATTTTTGGGGAATTTGGGCAACTTGACCAATTTGTCTCTTCGTGAGAATCACTTTTCTGGTACCATTCCTGAAGATATAGGTAACCTAAGGTCTCTTACTATTCTAGATTTGAGTGATAACATTCTAAATGGTTGTATTCCTGCTTTATTGGGAAATTTGACCAACTTGTCCCTTTTGTTTCTTTATGAGAATCATCTTTCAGGCCCCATTCCTGAAGATATAGGTAACCTAAGGTCTCTTTCTATGCTAGATTTGAGTGATAACACTCTAAATGGTTCTACTCCTGCTTCATTGTGGAATTTGACCAACTTGTCCATTTTGTATCTTCATATCAATCATCTTTCCGACCCCATTCCTGAAGAAATAGGTAACCTAAAATCTCTTATTGGGCTTTTCTTTGACTTCTAACTTTCTTAATGGTTCTATTCCTGCTTCATTGGGGAGTTTGAGAAACTTGCAAGTTCTATCTCTACATGAAAATAATCTCACTGAGGAAATTCCATCTTCTATTTGCAATTTGACATTATTGAAAAGTTTGTTTTTGGGGAGAAATAACCTGAAGGGAAAAATTCTGCAATGCTTAAATAATATCAGTGGCCTTTTAGTTTTGATGATGTCACAAAATAATCTTAATGGAGAGATTCCTTTGTCTATTTGCAATTTAACATCAGTACATATTCTAGATTTGGGTAGAAACAATCTGAAGGGAGAAATTTCGCAATGTTTTAGCGACACGAGTGATTATATTGAGGTTTTGGATATGCACCACATAATCTTTCTGGTACTCTTCCAACAACTTTTACCACTAGAAGTGTACTCAGAATCTTCAACTTGCGTGGCAATGAACTAGAGGGAGATATTCCTTGATCCTTGGCCAATTGCAAAGAGTTGCAAGTTCTTGATTTAGGAGATAATCACCTCAATGACACATCTCCGATGTGGTTGGGAATTCTGCCGAAGCTGCAAGTTTTAAGCTTGAGATGGAATAAATTACATGGAACCATCAGGACGCCAAGAATTGACAATTTGTTTCCTAAGCTTAGAATCTTAGATCTCTCTTACAATGTCTTCACAGATAACTTACCGACGAGTTTGTTTCAACATCTGAAAGCCATGAGGACAATTGATCAAACAATGGAAGCACCAAGATATCTTGGAGACGAATATGACAAAGATTCCATTACTTTTACAACCAAGGGATTGGAGCTAGAACTTGTTAGAATTTTGATAGTTTACACCGCTATTGATCTTTCAAGTAACAGATTTGAAGGACATATTCCAAGTATTATGGGAGATCTTATTGCACTTCGGGTTTTGAATTTATCGCATAATCGGTTGCAAGGTCGCATACCACCATCACTCGGAGATTTAACTTTGGTTGAATCATTGGACCTTTTAGTTAACCAGCTAGTAGGAAAGATACCAGCACAACTTTCTTCTCATATCACATGTCTTGAAGTCTTAAATCTTTCCTATAATCATCTCGAAAGGTGCATCCCTCAAAGACCTCAATTTGTAACATTTTAGAAGAATTCGTATGAAGGTAATGATGGATTGCGTGGATTTCCGATTTCAAAAGGTTGTGGCAATGATAAGGTATCAGAGACAAATAATAATGCATCTGCGCTAGTTGATCAAGAAAGCAATTCTGAATTTCTCAATGATTTCTGGAAAGCTGCTCTTATGGGATATGGAAGTGGACTAATTATAGGATTATCCATAGCATATTTTATGCTTTTAGCTCGAACTCCCAACTGGCTTTCTTGGATTGTTGAAGAACTAGAACACAAAATCACCATGAGAGGGCGAAAGAAGCAGCGAGCCCGTCAAAGACAGAAGATGAAATTATTTGCTTCTAGAGGAGTTAAAATTTTAGGTAATGAAATTAAATTCTACACTGATCGTTTGTTTATTGCAACTATCAACATCTGAGTTTTCATAAGTTTCTTATATCAGCAATTGACCGAATGCTCTATAATGTATTTTTTTTTTCTAATAATTATTTTAATAAAACTTATTTAATTAGTAGTAGAAATTGAAAAAGAATAAGTTGACTCAAGCTGTAGAAAGTATAATATAGTTTGACTCACTATCTTGTTTTTCAAATTTTCAGTTGTCAAGGATTAGATCGAATATGTTGGCGTAATGGTTATGGTTATTCCTATGCTCATTTTTCAGCTCTATTGTGTGACATGTCTGTCATCTGTGTTTATATTTGTTTTTCTTCTTTTCCTGACTTGACAATGTTTGTATTGATCTACAAAAGATGTAGTGCTCCCTTTTATGAAAAATTGCCCCGAGTGGTGTGGAATGCTCAATCCACCAAAAGTGTAAATCCTTTTACTTTTACCAACTATCAAGAATACTGCCAATTGAATAAGTCATTTTTGAATCATTAATATGCATTCTTAATAGTTCCATGCACTATTTCCATAACAATGAATGTTGTTGATTTACACATAAAAGTTTTTATTTTGTTGTTGGACTACCATGCCTTGTAC
The DNA here is from genome assembly GCF_000393655.2 of Nicotiana sylvestris. Classification (NCBI taxonomy): domain Eukaryota; kingdom Viridiplantae; phylum Streptophyta; class Magnoliopsida; order Solanales; family Solanaceae; genus Nicotiana; species Nicotiana sylvestris. The sequence continues at coordinate 3,809,594 of NC_091066.1, read as the reverse complement.
CTTTCCACTATGTTTGGCTTTTTTTTGTTCTTTATATTAATCTTCAATATGATTTATTTTCCTCTGGATTTATTATCCCTTTTAGTCTTCTTGAGCCGAGTATCTATCGGAAACGACCTCTTTACCTCATCGGTGTGACGACCCGGCCAGTCGTCCCATGGGTTACCACTCCATTTCTCCCATTTCTGCTTCTTATTGCTTTGTCTATCAGTTCTATATGTGATCCGGTTGGTTCGCTCGAGTTCGGAAAGGATTTGGTAAGGTTTGAGACACTTAGTCTCTTTTGAGGAAGCTTAAGTTGAAAAAGTCAACCGGATATTGACTTATGTGTTAGAGGGATCGGATGTGAATTCCAATGGTTCGGATAGCTTCAGGAGGTGATTTGAGACTTAGGAGCGTGATCGGAATGAGTTTTGAAGGTTCAAAGTAGATTTAGGCTTGAATTGGCAAAGTTGGTATTTGGCGATTTCCGGTTGGTAGTGAGATTTTGATATAGGGGTCAGAATGGAATTTTGAGAGTTGCAATAGTTCTGTTGTATCATTTGGAATGTGTGTAAAAAATTTCAGGTCATTCGGACGTGGTTTGGTTGGGTTTTTGATCAAAAGCGGAATTCAGAAGATTTTGGAAACATAGGCTTGAATCCGATGTGTTTTGGTTGATTCGATATTGTTTGAGGTATTTGGAAGATTGGTATAAGTTTGAATAAGGTTTTGGGATATGTTGGTGCTTTTGGTTGAGGTCCTAGGGGGCCTCGGGGTGATTTCGGATGGTTGACAGAGAGTGGATTTTTTGGTGAAACTGCAGATTTTCTGCTTCTTGTGTTTCTGCACCTGCGGATTAGGGACCCCAGGTGCGATGCCGCATATGCAATGAAGGGGGCCGCATAAGCGGAAAGGAGCTAGGGAGGCAGAAACCGCAGAAGCGGTTGGAGAACCGCACCTGCAATGGCGCAGGTGCGGATAGTAGATCACATATGCGAAAAATGGGGACTTAAGTGAGGACCACAGATGCGGTGGTCTTGACCGCATAAGCGGCACCGTAGATGTGGTGGATTGACCGCAGGTGCGAAAATGCCTAGGTCAGAATGTATATATTTCTTCCTTCGCGATTTTCAGAGGGTTTCACCATTTTTAAATGCGAATTCTAGAGTTTTGGGCAATTTTGAAGAGAGAATTCAAGGAGACTTAATTGAGGTAAGGATTTTGGACCTAAAACTCGTTCCTATGGTATTATCTCACGGATTAGAGCTATAATTACTGGAATTTAAGGGTTAAAACTGGGGAAACTAGGGCTTGGTATTGAAGCCCTAGACTTGAGGATTTGAGGGACCATTTGTGGTCAGATTTTGGTACTTTCGATATGTATGAACTCGTGGTAGATAAGGAATCCATTGATGTGACTTTTATCGAATTCCGAGACGTGGGTCCAGGGGTCGGATTTTGGTAATTTTGGGATTTAAGTTGTAAATTGATTATTTTTGCTTGGGCTTCATTCCCTTAGCATATTTTGACATCGTGATTCTAATTTTGGATAGATTTGACGCGAGTGAAGGCCGATTCGGGGGGCAGAGGCGTCGCGGGCTAGAGATTTGACCGGATTGAGGTGAGTAATGATTGTAAATGATGTTCTGAGGGCATGAAACCCCGGATTGCACATCGTTGTGCTATATTGAGGTGACACACATGCTAGATGACGAGCGTGGGGTCGTGCAGTGTTGGGGATTGTGACTTAGTCCATCCCGAATGACTATTTTTCCTCGTATTTGACTAAAAACTATTTGCTATCATCATGTTTTGGGTTGAATGTCATATCTAGGCCTCGTGCCAACTATTTGAACCCTTATGGGATTTTTTTAATTGATATTTCCTCATTATTTGACTTTATACTTGAACTTAGTCATGCTATATTCTACTGTTTTCATAACTCTGTCATGTTTACTCTGCTTTAACACTTAAATGATATTTTAAATGATTTTTGGGCTGAGCACTATGTTTTACTGTTGCCCGAGTGGCTGTGAGATTCTGACTGAGTAAGGTCGAGGGCCTATGTTGTGAGGAAACACTGATAATGATTATGAGCCTGAGGGCCTGAGATTTATACGCCACGAAATGGCTTGTTGATATGAGGCTGAGGGTCTAGTGACGATGTCACGAGATGGCTTGATATTGCGCTTGGGCCGTAAGGGGCCCCTTCAGGAGTCTGCACACCCCCAGTGAGCGCGGGTACCCATTGTGATGTGAGAGATAGCCCGAGGGGCTGGTGTTGTTCTATGATCTTGCCCGAGGGGCGATCCTTTATGTGTTTATCTTTCTTATTTGCCTGTCAATTGTTTGCTTATTGTTAAAAAGGCATTTTATGAAGTTTTAAACTGAACTCAGTAATTTTACATATCTTACTGCTTCATTGCTTTATTGGCTTTTACTGCTTCCTTGTAGCCTATTATGTGTCTTACATGATTTCTTGCTTTTAGTCTTTATTTATGATTATTACTCACTGGGTTGGAGTACTCACTTTACTCCCTGCACCCCGTGTGCAGATTCAAGCGTTGTTGATCCTGCTAGCGAGTGTTGATCTTTCTAGCTCAGGCGGATTCGAAAATTCTCTAGGTTGCTGCCGGCATTCTCACCCCAGAGCTTCTTCCTTTATCTTATCTTCCTATGTTTTAGATTTGTATTAGACTATATAGACCTTTCTTGTATCATCTGGATTGTAAATGCTCTTGACTAGTGACACCCTAGTATCGGGCTGTGATGAATTTTATTCCGCAACTGTAATGTTCACTGCTTACTTTGGGATTATTTATTACGTTTTGGACATAATTCTTATTGTTTTATTGTTTAAACTGAATTGGGAAAGTGGCGGCTGGCCTTGTCTTCACGAGAGGTGCAATCACAGCCGCGTCCGGGTTTAGGGTCATGGCAAGTTGGTATCAGAGCCTAGGTTACATAGGTCTCACGGGTCATGAGTAGGTTTAGTAGAGTCTCGCGGATCGGTACGGAGACATCTGTATTTATCCTCGAGAGGCTACAGAACCTTTAGAAAAACTTAATATTCTTGAAATTCTTGTCGTGCGAACTTGTTGATCTGAGTATTAAACTTCTATTATTCTATTCTCTCACAAATGGTGAGGACATGTGCTACCTGTCAAGATGGACGACCATCAGTACCACCAGCTGTGGCCACTAGAGGCCGAGGACGCGGTCGTGGTCGTGGTAGGGGCAAAGGTGTGTCCCGCACAGCAGCTAGGGCAGCACCTGTAGATCCACCAGCCGCCCCAGTTCAAGATCAGGTTCCAGTTGTGGACGCTCCAATAGCACTAGTTCAGGCACCAGCTGTGCCCATTGTGATTCCGGGTCTTCAGGAGGCCTTGGCTAAGATTCTATCAGCTTGCACTGGCCTAGCTCAGGCGGTTTCAATCACTACAGTCGCAACTACTTTTAAGACCGGGGGAGGCACTTAGACTCCCGCCGCTCGCACACCTAAGCAGGTCGTGCAAGGACTTCGACACTGGGGGCACATCTAGCCCAGCCAGTTGTAGCTGCTCAGGACAATATAGTTCCTGCTATGCTAGAGGACGAGCAGCGTAGGTTGGAGAGGTTTTGTAGGCTTTGTCCTCCGACCTTCAGTGGTGCAGAGGGCGAGGATGCCCAAGGTTTTTTGGATAAGTGTCAGAGGATACTTCGTACAACGGGTATTTTGGAGACTAGCGGGGTCACTTTCACCACTTATTAGTGTTTTGGATCTACCTTCACTTGGTGGGAGACTTTTGAGATGCGTAGGCCTGTAAGTGTAGCACCTCTTACCTGGCAGCAGTTCTCCATTCTCTTTCTATAGAAGTATGTGCCGCAGTCTCGCAGAGAGGAGCTGCGCAGGCAGTTTGAGTGGTTACGTTAGGGAGAGATGACTATGACGCAGTATGAGATGAGGTTCTCCGAGTTAGCTCGTTATGCTAATTGGTTAGTTCCGACAGATAGAAAGAGGATTAGGATGTTTGTTGATGGCCTCACTTATCAGCTTTGTATTTTTATGACTAGGGAGAGGGTGACTGATGCGACTTTTGAGGAGGTTGTAGACATTGCTCGTGAGATTGAGTCAGTTCGTCACCAGGAGTAAGAGGAGAGGGAGGCCAAGAGGCCTCGAGGATCTAGTAGTTATAGTGGTGCTCCTTCGATAGGTTAGTTTCAGCACGGTAGAGGCCGTCCATTCAGGCATGCTCAGCCAGCTCGCCCAAGTTATCATGGGGCATTGTCGGGTCATGGTTATCACAGTTCTCAACAGGGTAAGTCATCACTTAGTTCCCTTCCAGCTCAGAGTTTATCCCGTGCTCCATCCGTTCAGGGCTCTTCTATGCTGAGTGCATCTGCTAGTCATTACGGTGCTAGGGGTTCCCTTCAATCCCCGTCTCCAGCACCAAGGAGTTGTTATGAGTGTGGAGAGTTGGGGCACATGTGGAGGCAGTGTCCTCATCGTCTTGAAGGTTCATCTCAGCAGAGGAGTCAGCCATCGACTTCGGCACCAGTTACATCACCACCCACCCACCCAGCTAGGGGTGGAGGATAGTCAGTTAGGGGTCACCCCAGAGGGGAAGGTCGATCAGGTGGTTGTCAGGCCCGTTTCTATGCACTTCCAGCTAGACCCGATGCTATTGTTTTCGATGTTATTATTACAGGTATTGTTTCAATCTTCCACAAAGCTGCATCTGTATTATTTGATCCCGGTTCCACATTTTCTTATGTGTCATCATACTTTGCTCATTATTTGGGTACGCCCTGTGAGTCTCTTGTTTCACCTATTCATGTATCCACCTCGGTGGGCGATATTATTTTGTAGACCGCGTGTACCGGTCGTGTGTGGTGACTATTGGGGGTCTGGAGACCCGAGTGGATCTTTTACTATTATGTATGGTGGATTTCGATGTCATTTTGGGCATGGATTGGCTATCTCCGTGTCATGCTATTTTGGACTGTCATGCCAAGACAATCATATTGGTTATACCGAGTATGCCACGAATTGAGTGGTGAGGTGTAACTGATTATGTTCCCAGTAGGGTAATCTCATTCTTGAAAGCCCAGCATATGGTTGGGAAGGGTTGCCTTTCGTATCTAGCTTTTGTGAGGGATGTCGGTGCAGAGACTCCCAGTATTGATTCTGTTCCACTTGTGAGGGATTTTCCCGATGTGTTTCCTGCGGACCTGCTGGGCATGCCACCGGACAGGGATATTGACATTGGTATTGACCTGGTGTCGGGCACTCAGTCCATCTCTATTACACTGTATTGTATGGCACCAGCGAAGTTAAAGGAGTTAAAGGACCAACTTCAGGAACTCCTTGATAAGGGGTTCATTCGGCCTAGTGTGTTACCTTGGGGTGCGCCGGTTCTATTTGTGAAGAAGAAGGATGGCACGATGAGGATGTGCATTGATTATAGGCAATTGAACAAAGTAACAATTAAGAACAAGTATCATTTGCCTCACATTGATGATTTATTCGACCAGCTTCAGGGAGCGAGAGTGTTCTCCAAGATTGATCTCCGTTTGGGTTATCACTATTTGAAGATTAGGGACTCGGATATTCTTAAGACGACTTTTAGGACCCGATATGGTCATTATGAGTTCTTGGTGATGTTTTTCGGGTTGACCAATGCCCTAGCAGCGTTCATGCATTTGATGAACAGCGTGTTCTGACCTTATCTCGACTCATTTGTCATAGTCTTCATTGATGATATTTTGGTGTATTCGAGTAGTCAGGAGGAGCATGCGAAGCATTTGAGAGTTGTGTTGCAGAGATTGATGGAGGAGAAGTTTTATGCAAATTTCTCCAAGTGTGAGTTTTGGCTCAGTTCAGTGGCTTTCTTGGGGCATGTGGTGTCCAGCGAGGGTATTCAGGTTGATCCGAAGAAGATAGAGGCAGTTCAGAGTTGGCCAAGACCGTCCTCAGCCATAGAGATTTGCAGCTTTCTTGGTTTGACGGGTTATTATTGCCGGTTTATTTAGGGATTCTCATCTATTGCATCGCCCTTAACCAAGTTGACTCAGAAGGGTACTTCATTTGTATGGTCGGATGCGTGTGAGGACAGCTTTCAGAAGCTCAAGACAGCCTTGACCACATCTCTAGTGTTAGTTTTGCCATCAGCTTCAGGTTCATATACCGTGTATTATAATGCTTTGAGAGTTGGTATTGGGTGTGTATTGATGCAGAAGGGTAGAGTTATTGCTTATGCTACTCGTTAGTTGAAGCCCCATGAGAAGAACTACCCCTTTCATGATTTGGAGTTGGCTGTCATAGTTCACGTGTTGAAGATTTGGAGGCATTACATGTATGGTGTGTCTTGTAAGGTGTTTACTGATCATTGTAGTCTCCAACACTTGTTCAAGCAGAAGGATCTAAATTTGTGGCAGCGTAGGTGGTTAGAGTTACTAAAGGATTATGATATCACTATATTGTACCATCCGGGAAAGGCCAATGTGGTGGCCGATGCTTTGAGCTGAAAGGCGGTGAGTATGGGGAGTTTGGCATATATATTCCAGTTGGGGAGAGATATCTTGCAGTTGATTGTAACGACCCGACCGGTCGTTTCGATCTTTTGCACTTTGATCGACAGTTCTCAGGTATGACTTGCCCCGTATGATGTATTATAACTGATGTAAATCGTTGATTTTGGTTTTCACGGAAATCGGTATGAATTCAAAAGAACAGTCTCAGTTGAAAGCTTTGAATTTGAAAGGTTTGATCGAGAGTTGTCCTATTTGTATTTGAGCTCGGATCAGAATTTTTATGATTTGGTTAGCTTTGTTGGGTGATTTATGACTTAGGAGTGTGATCGGAATTAGTTTTGGAGGTCCGGAGTAGAAATAAGCTTGAATTGGCGAAGTTAGTATTTTGGAGATTTCTGGTTGATAGGTTAGATTTTGATCCAAGTGTTAGAATGGAATTCCGAGAGTTGTTGTAGCTTGGTTATGTCATTTGTGATGTGTGTACAAAATTTTAGGTAATTCAGACGTGGTTGGGTTGGGTTTTTGATCGAAAGCGTATTTCATAAGTTTTTAGAAAACTTAGGCTTGAATTCGATGTGAATTGATGGATTTGATGTTGTTTGAAGTGTTTTGATGATTGGAACAAGTTTGAATAAGGTATTGGGTCATGTTCGTGCTTTTGGTTGAGGCCCCGGAGGCCTCGGGGTGATTTCGGATGGTTGGCAGAGAAATTGGAATTTGTGTTGCAGCTTTAGATTTGTTGCTTCTGGTATTTCCGCATTTGCGGTTTGTGGACCGCAGATGCGGGTGTATCATCGCAGAAGCGAAAATGGGTCAGGCGAGCTGGATCACAGAAGCGGCTAAAGGGATCGCATCTGCAGAAGCGCAGATGCGGCTTAGGCCGAGTTATTGAACTTCGCAGAAGCGGATGTGTTGACCGCATATGCGGTACCGCAAAAGCAAATTTTGGACCGCAGATGCGGTCATGTCCAGGCAGAATGTATATATGTCTTCCTTCGCAATTTTTTAAGGGTTTAACCATTTTTGCACTCGGAATTGGGAGCAAGAGAGGAATCAAAGAGACTTCGTTGAGGTAAGGATTTTGGACTTAAAACACATTCATATAGTAGAATTTCATGAATTTAGGGCTGTAACTAATGAGTTTAAAGGGCTAAAAATGGAAGATTAGGGCTTGAGTTTAAGAGGCCTTTAATGGAGGATTTGAGGGGTCATTTGAACACTGATTTTGATGTTGTTGATATGTATAATCTCGTGGAAGTATAAGGAACTCATTGATTTAAAAATTTCTGAGTTTCGAGAAGTGGGCCCAGGGCTTGGGTTTTTGGTAATTTCGGGATTTTTGCCCGTTATTGATTGTTTTCGCTTGGGCTTTGTTCCCTTAGCATATTGTGATGCATTCATTCTGATTTTGGATAGATTCGACGCGCGTGGAAGCCGATTTAAGGGGCAAAGGCATCGCGAGCTAGAGATTTCACCGGTTCGAGGTGAATAATGTTTGTAAAAGATATCCTAAGGTTTTGAAACCCCGGATTCGCACAACGTAGTGCTATATTGAGGTGAGACACGCGCTTGATGATGAACGTGGGGTCGTTTACTGTAGGGGATTGTGACTTGGTCCGTCCCGATTGACGCTTTCGCCACGTATTTAATTAAAACTTATTTGTTATCATCATTATTTGGACTGATTGCCATATTTGGGCTTCGAGCCAACTATTTGAACCCTCCAGGGATTTTTATCACTATTTCCTCATTGTTTTGACCTACTACTTGAACTCGGTCGCATTATTTTCCACTGTTGTACAACTCAGCCACTTTTACTCGGTTTTGAAACTAAAATGATCTATTAAATGATGTTTTGAGGCTGAGAACTATTGTTTTTACTAACGCCTGAGGGGCTTATGTGATTTCTTGACTGAGTATGGCCGAGGGCCAGATATGAGGATACTATGGGATCGGGCTGCGCGCCGCAGTAGTGTTATACTGATATTGATATGAGGCCGAGGGCCTAGATTTTATGCCACGAGATGGCTTGATATTACGCTTGGGCCGTAAGGAGCCCCTCCCGGAGTCTGCACACCCCTAGTGAGCATCGTCGACGAAATATATGGATCGGTCAGTACACCGCAGCGATATATAGATCGGACTGCACGCCGCAACGATGTTGGTACTGTTCTACGTATTTACTTTACTTCATCTATCTTCCATTATCTGTTGTTTGTGCTACTTCATGTGATATCTATTTGATCACCTAGCATTTATCTGTTAATTGAATGTTATGCCCGAGGGGCGGATTTTCGTGCTTATCTACACTATTTGTTTGCATTCATTTGCGTAACAGTTGAACAAGTCATTTTTAAAAAGAGGTTTAAACTGAGCTAAGATATTTTTCCAAGGATTTCACAATTTCACTGCTTTTATTCAAAGGGTTTTAGACTGCTCTATGCAGCATGTTGATGCATTTTTCGTGATTTCTTACTGCTCAGTTATTATTTACCTTTATAACTCACTGAGTTGGAGTACTCACTTTACTCCCTGCACCTCGTGTGCAGATGCAGGTATTTGTTCACCCGGTAGCAGGTTTTGAGCTGGTCGGAGGCTAAGTTATTAGAGTTTAGTGAGGTGACTGCCAGCGTTCGCAGCACCGCATCTCTTCCTTTTATTTATCAGTCCTATTTTATATGTTTCATGCCTTGCAGTTGTATTTATACTCTAATAGATGCTCATGACTTGTAACACCCCGGTTTGGGCTATGTCGGGTTGTACTTCCACTAATTATTATCATTTAATCACATTTAAACTGCTTATGAACTGTTTAACCGCTTTAAATAGGATGTATTGGGTTTAGTTGGCTGGCCTTGTCTTCACGAGAGGCGCCATCACGACCGGATCGGGAATTGGGTCGTGACATTGATGTTCAAGCCTTGGCCAATCGGTTTGTGAGGTTAGATATTTCGGAGCCCAGTCGGGTATTGGCATATGTGGTTTCTCGGTCTTCCTTATATGAGGCATCAGAGAGTGCCAGTATGATGATCCTCATTCGCTTGTCCTTAAGGACAGAGTTCAGCATGATGATGCCAGATATGTGACCATTAGTGATGATGGGGTGTTGAGGATGCAGGGCCGGATATGTGTGCCCAATGTAGATGGGCTTCGGGAGTTGATCCTAGAGAAGGCACATAGCTCGCGGTATTCCATACATCCGGGTTCCATGAAGATGTATTAGGATTTGAGGCAGTATTATTGGTGGAGGAGAATGAAGAAAGACATTGTGGGATTTGTAGTTCGGTGTCTCAATTGTCAACAGGTAAAATATGAGCATTAGAGACCGGGTGGCTTGCTTCAACAGATGGATATTCCAGAGTGGAAGTAGGAGAGGATCACTATGGACTTCGTAGTTGGACTTCCACGGACTTTGAAGAAGTTCGATGCTATTTGGGTGATTATGGATCGGCTGACCAAGTCGGCGCACTTCATTCCTGTGTGTACTACCTATTCTTCTGAGTGGTTGGTAGAGATCTATATTCGGGAGATTGTTCTTTTGAATGGTGTCCTAGTTTCCATCATTTCAGATAGGGTCACTCAGTTTACTTCACAGTTTTGGAGGTCTGTGCAACGAGAGTTGGGTACTCAGGTTGAGTTGAGCACAACATTTCACCCTCAAATGGACGGGCAGTCCGAGCGCACTATTCAGATATTGGAGGACATGTTGCGTGCTTGTGTCATTGATTTCGGAGGGTCATGGGATCAGTTTCTACCACTTGCAAAGTTTCCTTATAACAATAGCTACCAGTTGAGTATTCAGATGGCTCCATATGAGGCTTTGTATGGGAGGCGGTGTAGATCTCCAGTTGCTTGGTTCGAGCCGGGTGAGGCTAGGCTATTGGGGACAGACTTGGTGTAGGATACTTTAGAAAAGGTAAAGGTGATTCAGGAAAGGCTTCGTACGGTGCAGTCGAGGCAAAAGAGTTATGCTGATAGAAAGGTTCGGGATTGTGTCCTACATGGTTGGCGAGAAGGTTCTGTTGAATGTTTTTCCCATGAAGGGTATTATGAGATTTGGGAAGAAAGGTAAATTGAGTCCTCGGTTCATTGGGCCTTTTGAGATGCTTTGGAGGATTGGGGATGTGGCTTATGAGATTGCTTTGACACCCAGCTTGTCGAGTGTGCATCCGGTATTCCATGTTTCTATGCTCCGGAAATATATTAGGGATCTGTCTCATGTTCTAGATTTCATCACGGTTCAGTTGGATGGTGATTTGACTTATAATGTGGAGCTAGCAACTATTTTGGAGCGTCAGGTTCAAAAGTTGAGGTCAAAGGATATAGCTTCAGTGAAATTGCAGTGGAGAGGTTGGCCCGTGGATGAGGCTACCTAGGAGACCGAGCGGGAGATGTGGAGCAGATATCCTCACCTGTTTGAGGCTTCCGGTACGTTTCTTGACTCGTTCGAGGACGAGCGTTTGTTTAAGTTGGGGAGGATGTGATGACCCGGCTAGTTGTCTCATGGGTTCCGTTTCCCCCATTTTTTCTTCTTATTGCTTTGTCTATCGGTTCTATATGTGATCGGGTTGGTTGGCTCGAGTTCGGAAAGGATTTGGTAAGGTTTGAGACACTTAGTCTCGTTTGAGGAAGCTTAAGTTGGAAAAGTCAATCGGATGTTGACTTATGTATTAGAGGGCTCGGATATGAATTTCGATCATTCATATAGCTTCGGGAGGTGATTTGGGACTTAGGAGCGTGATCGGAATGAGTTTTGAAGGTTCAGCATAGATTTAGGCTTGAATTGGCGAAGTTGGTATTTTGGCCATTTCTGGTTGGTAGGTGAGATTTTGATATAGGGATCAAAATTAAATTTCGAGAGTTGCAGTAGTTCTGTTCTGTCATTTGGGATGTGTGTGCAAAATTTCAGGTCATTCGGACGTGGTTTGGTTGGGTTTTTTATCAAAAGCAGAATTTGGAAGATTTTGGAAACTTAGGCTTGAATCTGATGTGTTTTGTTTGATTCGATGTTGTTTAATGTGTTTTGAAGATTGGTATAAGTTTGTATAAGGTTTTGGGATATGTTGGTGCTTTTGGTAGAGGTCCCGGGAGGCCTCGGGGTGATTTCGGATGGTTGATGGAGAGTTTGGAATTTTTGGTGAAGCTGTAGATTTTCTGCTTCTGGTGTTTCTGCACCTGCGGATTGGGGACCACAAGTGCGATGCCGCAGATGCGATGAAGGGGGACACAGAAGTGAAAAGGACCTAGGGAGGCAGAAACCGCAGAAGCGGCTGGAGAACCATAGAGGGTTTCACCATTTTTAAATGCGAATTCTGGAGTTTGGGGTGATTTTGAAGAGATAATTCAAGGAGACTTCATTGAGGTAAGGATTTTGGATCTAAAACTCGTTCCTATGGTATTATCTCACGGATTAGAGCTATAATTAATGGAATTTAAGGGTTAACAATTAGGGAAACTAGGGCTTGGTATTGGAGACCTAGACTTGAGGATTTGAGGGACCATTTGTGGTCGGATTTTGGTACTTTTGATATGTATGAACTCATGGGGAGATAAGAAATCCATTAATGTGAATTTTATCGAATTCTGAGGCGTGGTCCTGGGGGTGGGGTTTTGGTAATTTCGGGATTTAAGTTGTAAATTGATTATTTTCGCATGAGCTTCGTTCCCTTAGCATATTTTGACATCGTGATTCTAATTTTGGATAGATTTGACGCGAGTGGAGGCTGATTCGAGGGGCAAAGGCGTCGCGAGCTAGAGATTCGACCGGATTGAGGTGAGTAATGATTGTAAATGATGTTCTGAGTGTATGAAACCCCAGATTGCAAATCGTTGTGCTATATTGAGGTGACGCACACGCTAGCTGATGAGCGTGGGGTCGTGCACTGTTGGGGATTGTGACTTAGTCCATCCCGAATGACTATTTTTCCGCGTATTTGACTGAAAACTATTTGCTATCATCATGTTTTGGGTTGAATGTCATATCTAGGCCTCGTGCCAACTATTTGAACCCTTATGGGATTTTTTTAATTGATATTTCCTCATTATTTGACTTTATACTTGAACTTAGTCATGCTATATTCTACTGTTTTCATAACTCTGTCATGTTTACTCTGCTTTAACACTTAAATGATATTTTAAATGATTTTTGGGCTGAGCACTATGTTTTACTGTTGCCCGAGTGGCTGTGAGATTCTGACTGAGTAAGGTCGAGGGCCTATGTTGTGAGGAAACACTGATTATGATTATGAGGCCGACGGCCTGAGATTTATACGCCACAAGATGGCTTGTTGATATGAGGCTGGGGCCTAGTGATGATTCCACGAGATGACTTGATATTGCGCTTGGGCCGTAAGGGGCCCCTCCCGGAGTCTGCACACCCCCAGTGAGCGCGGGTACCCATTGTGATGTGAGAGATAGCCCGAGGGACTGGTGTTGTTCAATGATCTTGCCCGAGGGGCGATCCTTTATGTGTTTATCTTTCTTATTTGCCTGTCAATTGCTTGCTTCATTGTCAAAAATACATTTTATGAAGTTTTAAATTGAAGTCAGTAATTTTACACATCTCACTGCTTCATTGCTTTACTTGCTTTTACTGCTTCCTTATAGCCTATAATGTGCCTTGCGTGATTTCTTGCCTTCAGTCTTTATTTATGATTATTACTCACTGAGTTGGAGTACTCACTTTACTCCCTACACCCCGTGTGTAGATTCAGGCGTTGTTGATCCCTCTAGCGAGTGTTGATCTTTCCAGCTCAAGCGGATTCAAAGATTCTCTAGGTAGCTGCCGGCGTTCGCAGCCCAGAGCTTCTTCCTTTATCTTATCTTCCTATGTTTTAGAGTTGTATTAGACTATATAGACCTTTCTTGTATCAATTGGATTGTAGATGCTCATGACTAGTGACACCCCGGTATCGGGCTGTATTGGGTTTTATTCTGCAACTGTAATATTCACTGCTTACTTTGGGATTATTTATTATGTTTTGGACTTAATTCTTATTGTTTAATTGCTTAAAACCGAAATGGGAAAGTGTCGGGTGGCCTTGTCTTCACGAGAGGATCCATCACGACCAGGTTCGGGTTTAGGGTCGTGACAATCGGTGTAGAAGTAAGCTCTGCGTACACACTACCCTCCCCAGACCTCACTAGTAAAATTATACTGGGTCGTTGTTGTTGTAGATTTATTATCCCTCTTTCATGTAAAAGCTCAAAAATGATGTATTGTTCTTGAAACCAAGAATTACACATGACAATTGGGAAGTTAACACAACTGGAACATCTCTGTTTCTATAACAACAACATCAATGGTATTATTCCCTATCAAATAAGCAATCTTCAGAATGTCTGACACTTGGATCTTGGATCAAATTACTTAGAAACTCCTGATTGGTCTAAAATGCAGAATATGCCTATGTTGACATATTTGAGCTTTGGTTACAATGAACTAAGATTAGAATTCCCTGAATTTGTACACCATTGCCATAATCTGACTTACGTCGATTTATCACTAAACCATTTGAACGGTTCAATCCCAGAAACAGTATTCACCAACTTGGACAAGTTTGAGTACCTCAATATTTCATCTAATTCTTTTCAAGGCTCATCGTCGTCAGATTTTTCCAAGTAAAAAGAATTTCAGCTTGGCAGCAACATGTTTTCTGGCTTAATTCCTGATGAAATTGGTTCGATCACCAGTCTTGGAGTTTTTGTACTTTTCAACAATTCATTTCAAGGAAAGATTCCATCTTCTATAGGCAGACTAAGAAATATTCAACAGCTGGATCTTCGATAGAATCGTTTGAATTCAACCATTCCTTCTGAGCTTGGCCTCATGTGTACTAACCTCACCGTCTTGGGCTTGTCATAGAATTCATTGGAAGGACCATTGCCTATATCCTTGACTTCTCTGACTGCATTAATATCTCAGGCAAAGTCCCAATAGTACCTCCTGGATTATGCAGCCATTTTACTCTTGAGGAGTTGACAATAAATGGGAGCAAATTCAATGGGAAATTACCATATTGCTTGAAAAATTGCACAGAGCTAAAAAGAATAAAGCCTGACGACAACAAATTATGAGGCAATCTTGCAGAGGCATTTGGAGTTCACCCGAATCTTCTTATCCTTTCTCTTAGTGACAACCACTTTTCAAGTGAAGTTTCACCTGACTGGTGGAAATGTGAAAATCTCACAGTACTAAGAATGGATGGAACCAAAATTACTGCTGTCGTCATCCCTTTGTCTATTTGCAATCTGACATCACTGCAAACTCTAGTTTTAGCAAGAAACAATTTGAGGGGAGCAATTCCACAATGTTTGGGTAATATCAGCGGCCTCCGCATTATATTTTGGATATGCACCACAACAATTTTTTCGGGACTCTTCCAACAACTTTTAGCATCGGAAGTGTAGTCAAAAGCTTCAACTTGCATGGCAATAAACTAGAGGGGAGAATTCCCCGATCTTTGCTAATTGCAAACAGTTCCAACTTCTTCATTTAGGAGATAATTACCTCAATGACACATTCACGATGTGGTTGGGAACTCTTCCAAACCTTAAAGTTTTAAGCTTGAGATCAAATAAATTGCATGGGGCCATTAGAACTTCAAGGATTGAAAACTTTCCTGAGCTTCGAATCATAGATCTCTCTTACAATGTTTTCACGAAAAACTTACCAACGGGTCTGTTTCAACAATTGAAAGCCATAAGAACAATTGATCAAACATTGAAGAAACCAAGATATCTTGGAGATGGGTATTACCAAGATTCTGTAACACTTGCAACCAAGGGACGAAATCTTGAACTTGTTAGAATTTGACAGTTTACACCGTTATTGATCTTTCAAGTAACAGATTTAAAGGACAAATTCCAAGTATTATTGGAGATCTCACTGCACTTCGTGTATTGACCTTATCTCATAATGGATTTCAACGTCATATACCAACTTACTGATTTGGCTAGTAATTGAAAAGCAAGTGTTTGACACTATCTTATTTTATCCAAATTTCAGATGTCAAGGATAAGAAGACGTTGGCGTAATGGATTTGGCTATTCCTATGTTCAAAGTTGCTTTATTAGAGAGTATATAATAATAATAATTATGTCATAATCCCGAATAAATTGGAATCAGTTTATATATATCATCATAGATTATATTGCTTCATTTAAACTCATATCGCTCTAGTGCTTTAGATTGCCGATTGCCTTATATTGAACTCAAACAAAGAGCTTTTGATTGATCTTGCGGACCTTGAACAATTGAAGGAGAACGCTGAACAAGCTGAAAAGAGTGAGGAAGACAGCCTGCGGCTTTTGTTCATATATTGCGTTTTTACTTTTTGCAATGGTCTCTTAAGCACTTGATAGTTTGTATTTTAACTGGTCTCAGCTGGCTAAAAGTACTTCAAAATTCGTTGTCATTGCTTGCTATATTTCCCGGGGGGAACATTTTCATTGAAAAGCCTGACATGAATACAATTGCTTCGATCGCAGGCTTACCAACTACTGCTGTAACCAATTGACCTATTCCAGTTACCATGTGTGTCAAAAGGTCTCATTTATTCTTTAGATTCGTCGTTAACTGCAGGGTGAACCAACATCTAAAATGATGTTTTACTGGCCCTCGTGGAATATGTTTGGATCAAGAATACAACTTGTCCATGAATCTGAAACCAAGAAAAGGACAAAAGCAATTCTTAAGTGTTTACATTTGTTTTTCTTCTTTTCCTGACTTATCTCATATTGCCTATCATGGGCAATATAGGTAAATCTTTTGATAAGAGCGAGCAATACCTATATTCATTTTTCAGCTCTATTTTGTGACATGCATGTCTGTCATCTGTGTTTACATTTGTTTTTCTTCTTTTCCTGACTTGACAATGTTTGCATTGATCTACAAAAGATGTAGTGCTCCCTTTTATGAAAAATTGCCCTGAGTGGTGTGGAATGCTCAATCCACCAAAAGTGTGAATCCTTATACTTTTACCAACTATCAAGAATACTGCCAATTGAATAAGTCATTTTTGAATCATTAATAAGCATTCTTGATAGTTCCATGCACTGTTTCTATAACAATGAATGGTGTTGATTTACACATAAAAAGTTTTTATTTTGTTGTTGGCCTACCACGCCTTGTACCTTTCCACTATGTTTGGCTTTTTTTTTTTTTTTGTCCTTTATTTTCATCTTCAATGTGATTTATTTTCCACTAAATTTGTTATCCCTCTTTCATGTAAAAGCTCAAAAAGAGATTGGGAAGTTAACACAACTGGAACATCTCAGTTTAATTTTTTTTAACAACAATATCAATGGTGTTATTCCCTATCAAATAAGCAATGTTCAGAATATGCCTATGTTTGACATATCTGAGCACTGTCGCCAGATTTTTCCAAGTTGTCCAAGTTAAAAAAACTTCAGCTTGGTAGCAACATGTTTTCTGGCTTAATTCCTGATGAAATTGGTTCGATCACCAGTCTTGAATTTTTTGTACTTTTCAACAATTCATTTCAAGGAAAGATTCCGTTTTTAATAGGAAGACTCAGAAATTTTCAACAGTTGGATCTTCGAAAGAATCGTTTGAATACAACCATTCCTTCTGAGCTTGGCCTCATGTGTACTAACCTCACCGTCTTGGGTTTGTCAGAGAATGAATTGGAAGGACCATTGTCTCATTTTGCATGACAATAAGCTATTGGGGAAACTCCCACGATCTTTGGCCAATTGCAAAGAGTTGCAAGTTCTTGATTTAGGAGATAATCACCTTAACGACACATTCAAATGTGGTTGGGAACTCTGCCAAAGCTGCAAGATTTAAGCTTGCGATCGAATAAATTGTATGAATCCATTAGAACTTCAAGGGATGAAAACATGTTCCTTGAGCTTCGAATATAAGATGTATCTTACAATGCCTTCACAGGAAGCATACCAACGAGTCTGTTTCAACAATTGAAAGCCATGAGAGTAATTAATCAAACATTGAAGGCACCTACATACCTTGGAGGTAAGTACTGCCAAGATTCTGTAACAATTGCAACCAAGGGGCTGGAGCTTAAATTTGTTAGAATATTGACAGTTTACACCACTATTGGTCTTTCAAAAGGGAAAATTTGTAACGACCCGATCGGTCGTTTTGAGCTCCGGCGCATCATTCAGCAGTTTGAGGCCATGAGCAGCTTCATCTCAGGTATATTGACTTGAGTGTATGGTCAGAATTAAAAATTCAGGAAGTTTGGAGTCAAAACTAAATGGAAATTCTCATTTTGAAAGCTTAAAATTTGAAGAAATGAACTAGGATTGGAATTTTGAGTAAAAGACCTCGGAATTGGGATCCGAAGGTTCCAGCAGGTTCGTATGATAATTTCGTACTTGGGCGTATGCCCGGATCGGGTTTTGGATAACCCAGGAGCGTTTTGGCGCCTACTGTGGAAGATAGCATTTTAGAAGAAATTGCATCAGTTTGGCTTAAAATGCATTTCAGTGTTATTGATGTCCGTTTGGAATTCCGAGACTAGGAGTAGCTCCGTATGGTGATTCTGGATTTGGGAGCGCGATCGGAAGTGAATTCGGAGGTCCGTAGGTCATTTTGGAGTCGTTTGGCTAAATATAGAAATTTGAAGGTTTTTGAGAAAATTCGACCGGAAGTGGAAATTTTGATATCGGGGTTGGAATGCGATTCCGAAAGTTGGGGCAAGTCCGTAATGTCGAATGTGACTTGTATGCAAAATTTGAAGTCATTCCTGAATGATTTTGGTAAGGTTTGAGACACTTAGTCTCTTTTAAGGAAGCTTAAGTTGGAAAAGTCAACCGGATGTTGACTTATGTGTTAGAGCGCTCGAAATGCGAATTTTATGGTTCAGATAGCTTTGTTAGGTGATTTGGGACTTAGGAGTGTGTCCGGAATATTTTTGTGATGACCGGTGTAGAATTAAGCTTGAATCGGCAAAGTTAGTATTTTGGCGAATTCCGGTTGATAGGTAAGATTTTGATCCGAGACTCGGAATGGAATTCCGAGAGTTGTTGTAGCTTCGTTATGTCATTTTGGACTTGTCTGCAAAATTTGAGATCATTCGGACTAGTTTTGACGTGTTTCGACATCGGATGTGAAAATTTGAAGTTTCAAAGTTCATAGGCTTGAATCCGTGGTGAATTTAGTATTTTTGCGTTGTTTTTGGTGATTCGAAGGAACAACTAAGTTTGTGTCATATTATGGGACTTGTTAGTATACTTTGTTGGGATCCCATGAGGCTCGGACAAATTTTGGAAGAGTTTTTGGAAGATTTTTGCCGTTTTGAGCATAAATGTAATGATCTAAAGGTTCATTTTTAGTTCTAGAGATCCAAATTTGATTCCGAGACTTTTGGAATTTTGATAATGAATTATAGGACTGCTCTGGAAATTTTGGTCTAATTTCATCAAGTCGGGATTAGGTTTTTGACACGAAACATGAGTAATTGTTTAACGAGCGAAATGGATATCGCACTGGGCAAATGACTTCCGAATTGAGTTTCGATTGAAGGGTTGTGTTCGTATTATTATTTGTGACTCATAGGAACATGAATCGTCTAATTCTGAGTTCATATGATGGAGTTAGAGCCATTTTAGTAAAAAATAGCTGTGCTGCAATTTAAATTGGCTGCTGGTGCATTTTTTTAGCAGCAGTGAACAGTAACCCGCGCGTGAACAGTACCGCGCGGGTGAACAGTAATTGCGAAAAATCTGGGCAATGAGTTTATATCCGATTTTGGGTCATTTTTCCACCATTTTCAGTCATTTTAAGAGCTTTTGGACGGGGATTGAAGGGAGTTTCAACTGAGATCGATTGGAGGTAAGTTTTATGAGTTAAATACATGATTTTATTGAAGAATCATCCTTGAAATCCATGAAAACATAGCCAAATTATAAGAAATTAGGGCTTGAGATTGAAATTCTAAAATGAAGATTTGAGGGGCCATTTGAACTCCGATTTTGGTAAATTTTATCTGTACGGACTCGTGGCGAGACGAGGAATCCGGTGATGTGACTTTCATAATTTTTCGAGAAGTGGGCCCGGGGCTCGGGTTTTGCAAATTTCGTGATTTTCGATATTTTTCGAGTCTTTTCGATTGGGTTATATTCCCTTAGCCTATTGTAATATATTCCTTGTGGTTTTGGCTAGATTCGACGCGCGAAGAGGTCAATTCAAGAGGAAAGGGCATTGCGGACTAGTCTACGGCTGGTTAGAGGTGAGTAATAGATGTAAATGTTGTTCTGAGGGTTTGAAACCCCGGACTTTCACATCGTAACGCTATATTGAGGCGTGACACGCACTCCATGGCGAGTGCGGGGTCGGATACTATTGGGGATTGTGACTTGGTCCATCCCGTGTGATGTTTATACTATACTGGTGATTGATACACATACTTCATTGATATTACTGGGCTTGATGCCATGTTTGGGGCCTTGTGCCGATTTGTAAAATCCTTCGAGGATTGATATTACTGCTTAGCATGATTTGCATATCATTTAATTTCAGTCCAAGGTTTTAAATGTTGTTTTGCAAACTCAGCCATAATTCTAAGTGTTGAAAACTTAAATGATATTTTTAAATGTATTCCGGGCTGGGAACTTCTGTTTTGTAAATGCCCAAGGGGCTTATTATATTATTTTCTGGACTGATTATAAAGTGACTTGAAACAGTGGTAACAATGACACTGTGTGATATACTTGAAACAGTGGTAACAATGACACTGTGTGATATACTTGAAACAGTGGTAACAATGACACTGTGTGATATACTTGAAATAGTGGTAACAATGACACTGGATGATATACTTGAACAGTGGTAACAATGGCACTGTATGATATAAATTGGTCAGGTAACAATGGCTGACCGGTCAGGTAACAATGACTGACCAAGATATTGCGCTTGGGCTGTAGGAGCCCCTCCGGAGTCTGTACACACCCCCAGTGAGCGCCGTCGACGATAAATAAATATGGATGGCTCGGGCTGCACGCCGCAGTGGGTACTGGAATGTACCATCATATGCATTGCATTGCATTCATGTATTTCTATTTATACTGTTGTTTAGCTGCTCAGTTCCATATGTTGCTGTATATTTGGATTTTAGCTTACTTTGTGTATTTACTGGATTTTCTTATCTTCGGACTGTAGTTACTTTTATTACTCACTGGGTCGGAGTACTCACTTTACTCCCTGCACCTTGTGTGCATATCCAGGGCAGTCTCAGGCTCAGTAGATCCAGTTGATCAGCAGATCCAGCTTCTGGGAGTATCGAGGTAGCTGCACGGCGTTCGCAACCATTGATCTTCTCCCTCCTATCCTATCTCTTTATTTCCGCATTATCATACTTTGGATATACCATGTATTAGGATGATATTCTGTATTCTAAAGGCTCAGATTCGTGACACCGGGTCCTAGTGAGATTATATTGTGTATTTTGTTAAATTCTCCAGTACTTTAATCTTGCTTAATTGATATTTCTTTCCGCTATTTTTGATAAATTGGGTTAAGTGTTGAATAATGGCCGGGCTTGCCTAGTAGTGTGCTGGGCGCCATCACGACCGGTATTTGGGTCGTGACAAAATTCCAAGTATTATGGGAGATCTCATTGCATTTCGTGTGTTAAACTTGTCTCATAATGGATTGCAAGATCATATACCGAAATCACTAGAAAATTTATGTGTAGTTGAATCATTGGACCTTTCATATAACCAACTTTCAGGAGAGATGCTACAAAAACTTGCTTCTCTTACATCTCTTACATTCTTAAATCTCTCTCACAATCATCTCCAAGAATGTATTCCTCGAGGACCTCAATTTCATACCTTTGAAAATAGCTCATATGAAGGTAATGATGGATTACGTGGATTCCCTGTTTCGGAAGGTTGTGGAAGTAGCAGGATGCCCGAGACAAACAACACAACATGTGTTTTGGATAAAGAAAGCAATTCTACATTTCTAAGTTAATTTAGGAAAGCGATTCTTATGGGATACGCGAGTGGACTAATTATTGGATTATCCATAGCTATTTCATGATTTCTGTTCGAAATCCCAATTGGCTTTCTTGGATTATTGAAGAAATAGAACACAAAATCACCGTGAGAAGACAAAAGAAGCAGCGAGGCCAAAGGCATTACAGAAGAAGAATTAATGGCGTCTAGACAAGTTCCAGTCGTCTAATATGTAATTTCAGATATATATTAATATTAAGCTCTATGTCTGATTCTCTTCTTAGTTTATATTAACTGATATTCCAGGAGATCACAAGTTCTAGCCGTGAAAACAACATCTTGTAGAAATGTTGGGTAAGACTGCATACAATAAACCCTTATGGTTCGTTTCTTCTCCGGACACCGTGCATAGCGGGAGCTTAGTGCACTGGGCTGCCCCTTTTTATATTAACTGGTGTTGTATGTCTTCATTTGAATATTTCTTGCTTTATTAGCTTGCTAGGTGTATCTTTATTAACTAGTGTCAGTACCCGCGCGATGCACGGTTGATTTGACAGAATATTAATCTTATAGAATTATGAACTAATATATTTTTATTTTAATAAATATTAGTTTTTATTTTCTTATTTGATGTAGTATGCAGAAATATAACAAATCTATACAAAATCGAAGGATACACATCATATAGTAATCAAATAAATTATTGTCCCTTATTTTATTTTTTTATAAAAATTAGCAAGTATTTAGTATTATCTATTTACTAATGTAATTTTTATAGTCTTGTCAATTGACTTAATATTTTGATACTACTTCACTTTTAATATAACATGGATATATATTTTCTTACTCTAGAAATATTTTTATTCTTAAAACGTATGTTATACCGTTCAAAATTCTCCAATTATCTAAATTTATCAATAATATTTTTGAGAGTTATTTATTTATCTTTTATTTTTTAATTAATTCAAAATATAACTATCATAAAATTATCCTTATCCCTCTCTTTTCGTCATTTTTTCTACTATAATATTTGATTAATTTTCTCAATTTGTAAGTTACTGATAATTTAAATAATGTCATATTTTTTTACTAAATTAAAATATTAAATTCATCAAAACTATAAAGAGATAAGCCTTTTATTATTTGTATAAAAAAACTACCAATATTTTTAAGAATTATTAATTTATTATATATATATATATATATATAATATGCTTATCTTATGTATAGATATAGATTTGAATGGACAGTTTTTTATAATTTATGTTTTTTATTATTAAATATTTTATTTTATTATTTTATAGATATTTAAATTCAAAAATAATAATCAATTACGAAATAACTAATTATTTTATAGACATTTATATTCTAATATGTAATTTCAGATATATATTAATATTAAGCTCTATGCCTGATTCTTTTCTTAGTTTATATTAACTGATATTCCAGGAGGCCACGGGTTCAAGCCGTGGAAACAACATCTTGTAGAAATGTTGGGTAAGACTGCATACAATAGACCCTTATGGTTCGCTTCTTCCTCGGACACCGTGCATAACGGGAGCTTAATGAATCAGGCTGCCCCTTTTTATATTAACTGGTGTTGTATGTCTTCATTTGAATATTTCTTGCTTTACTAGCTTGCTAGGTGTATCTTTATTAATTAATGAGAATTGTGATTATATATTCTGTATCTGGCTCTTTCATTTTAACTTGTATGAATTAAATGTAGGCAAGAATGTGTCCAGTTAAAATACCAGGAGAATGGGAAAAGACTTTGTATTATAGATGTTTACAACAGCTAATGCCACAAGGAACATGAAAATTAATAGATGCTTTTGAATAATTTTTTTTTGTGCCGTAAATGTTGCTGTCATTTTTTCTTTTTCTTTTGTTTTTAAATAGAAAAAAGAGAATAGATTATATTCCTTAGTTAACATATGATTACATATATTGCTTAAAGGTGCAATTTTCGTATTAAGTTATTTTATAAAAGGTGTAATATTTCCTACAGTGAATTGTTTTCTATTTTCTTTCAACAAAAAACAAAAAAATATTTTTATTTTAACAACACTCCGAAATAATTATATGGCATAAAGAAAAAACAAATACTGGAAAATAACAGAAAGAGGTCACTCTAATCATTGTTGTGCTTATGAGCTTATCTTTTCTACTATTTGAGTTGCTATTGCATTTGTATTTATTTAGCAGACTTTTATGACTTTTAGCCCTTAATTAACTGCATAAAATAAACTTACTAAACATGTCTAACATCAAAGTGAGTATTATATTTTTGTAGCTAACATTTAACATTTCCATGGAGAGACTAGTGCATTGACTTACTATATATCACTCATTTGGAATTGTCCCTTCTTTTCATTCTTCACTAAGGATGTGTTTGGTATGAAGAAAAATATTTTCCGTAGAAAACGTTTTTCAAGAAAATGTTTTACTGGAAAACAAGTAGTAATCTTGTTTATTTTCAGGTGTTTGGTGTGCTAATTAAGGAAAATGACTTCTCAAGAGTATTCATAAATAATGTAGATATAATAAACATGCTTTCAAACCAACAACCTTCCGGACTCACAAATTTCATAAACTTTCAACCGCTAAACTTTTAAAACCGCGGAATTTTGAACCCGTAAACTTTATAATTTCGAAACCCGTAAACTTCCAAACACATAAACCTCCGAACTCATAATTTTGGAACTTGTAAAATATTGAACATTTAAACCGATAAATAAAAAATTAAAAAAAAAATATTTAAAAAATATTTTTTCGGGGGGAGGGGGGTGATAGTAAAACGACAAAAAAACAGAAATTTAAATTTAAAAAAAAGTAAATTTTTTTGTCTGCGGGAGGGAGTAGGTGGTGCAGAAAAACTAAAAAACAGAAATTTAAAATTGCAAGAAATAAAAAATTAAGGTAAAAAAATATTTTTTTTTTGCGGGAGTGGGGTGGGATGGAGGGTGGGGGTGGGGTACGATGGAGGGGTAGTAGGATGGGTGGTAAGGGAAAAACTGAAATTTAAAAAAAAAAAAAAAGAGAAACCTTTTTTGGAGAGGGAGTGGGGTGGGTTGGTGGGGGTGAGGAAGGTTGAGAAGGAGTTTTTGAAAATGTTTTCTCTTCTCTTGATAAGGAAAATATTTTCCTTCAATTGGAGGAAAATGAGTTCATAAAAAATATATTTTCCAAAATATTTTAGTCAACCAAACATGAGAAAATTGAAAATATTTTCCGAAAAATGTTTTCCTTCATACCAAACACACACTAAAGATGCTATAAATGTGATGTACAAATATGAAGGAACAAGTAGCCCCCAGTCCATACTTATGCATTGACTTGGAGCTATATATGGTCTGTTCAACAATTACTAATGACTAAAATCAAAGTGAAACATCAACTCGAAAATATTTGTCCCTTGTAGCTTTCGTTTGAAATTTCCATGGAAAGACTTGTGCACTGACTTGACTAAATATTGGGTTATTTATTTCTTATTTTAGTGATTAGATCAATATTGTTACCCTAATGGCGAAGTTAAAAAATTCAAGAATTTCACTTTTTCTTAACATTAAACCAATTACGTATTTGTCTATTTGAAAAAAAAAAGAAAAAAAAAACAGGCCGCAGATATGATTCTTGTGAGTTGAGCTTCAACTAAGTTCTATTCATACTATATAGCTTCAAGTTAGTTCTATTAATTATACACCCCAGAATTAAGGATAGGCCTTTTTGTCCTCATTATATTTGGTAGGAAAAAATGCTCCTTATCTTAATATCCATCAAACAGTAGCAGTTGTGCTCTTTGTCTTTGTCTGTCAAGAACTTGCTTTTTCTTCATCCACATTACCTCAATTGTGCAATAAAGATCAAAGTATTTCCCTTCTAAAATTCAAGCAGACGCTTATTGTAGATCCCTCTGCTTCTGATTTGTGTGGTTACTATGGTAAGAAATCTTATGTGAAAACGAGTACATGGAATATGAGCAGAGATTGCTGCTTATGGGATGGCGTGATATGCGATGAGTTTACTGGTCATGTTATTGAGCTCGATCTCAGTTGCAGCCAGCTTAAAGGGATTATTGATTCTAACAGCAGCCTATTCCAGCTCTCTTATCTCCAAAGGTTTAACCTTTCTTTTAATTCCTTCCGGTCTTCGGAAATCTCACCTCTATTTGGCAGATTTTCGCACTTGACGCATCTCGATCTTTCTTACTCACATTTCACAGGTCAAATTCCTTCTGAAATCTCTCATCTTTCCAAGTTACAGTTTCTTTATTTATCAAGTAATACCATGCTCAGTCTTGGACCTCACAATTTCAAATTGCTTCTTCAAAATTTGACCCAATTAAGAGAGCTTGATCTTACTACAGTAAATATATCTTCCACCATTCCTCTAAACATCTCTTCTCATATAACAACTCTGATGCTTGCGGGGACAGGATTGTGATGGATTATTATATGCAGCGGAAACAATCCCAGTATCAAAATCACATGTAATTTAGACAACTAGCATAAACGGAATTTCACGGGTTACCTCTTGAAGCGTGAACATATCTCTTCTACCACGTGAGCCTTCAGTTCCATAACTTCTTAATGGAATCTCCATCACCCGCATAATCGTGATCCTCGAACGTTCCACGGTCTTCTACTGTGTTACCCAAATAATACCCGGAAATAGCAATTTCGTGTGGGCGAAATTTCTAGGAAAACTTGGCTGAAAATTTCAGCCACCATTTACTCATCCCTCTAGGTGGAAAACCTTATGTATTTATAGCACAAGTTTTAAGGGTTAAGACCCTTTTCCAAAACCTGTTAGGTTTTCTTTTCCACCAGAAAAAGGATTCCTTTATTTCCTATTATTTAGGCACAGTAGGGACCACAGAATTTAATTAACAAGGCTTCCAATTATGGAATTAATTTGTAATTTTCGAAATTAATATCCACCATAATTAATTACGAATTATTCCACTAAAAATTCGTAATTACACTCCTTATTCAATTTCGAAATTCATCCATTAAATCTTATTTAACTCCCCATGTTAAGATTCAGATACGAATCAATTAAATTAAATTACTGACGATTTAATTTATTGATTATTTCCTTTAGACTTTCGCTTAACTTATTTCATGTGTCGGATACAAAATCCACCGGCCGGGTTTACACATGAAAACTTATAAGCTTTCATAAAGGTATATCATCAATCTCTAAACCGAGACATGGATTCCATCAACTAACTATTACTTCGCCAATGTATATTATTATTATCCAATTTACCAGGCATATTGACCCACGAAAGAATCTCGCCTTTTAATAAATCAAAACAATAATAATATACACATCTAATAATAATTATATCAAGATTAAGAGTATAAGTACATTTAATGGCTAGAGAGTTTATTTTATTAAGTCAGTATAAAATACTTATCTCTACCTGGTCCGTTCAATACATACAAAATATACTAGCACAAGAAGTTGGAATTAAACCATTCCCATAATCAAGATTAATTATATTTAATCTTGTGCTACAATCATTCCTGATGGTTTGTCCAATTCCATCATTAGATTGTGAACTCAAACTTTATACTTATAAGAACCGATGATTTAATCTTCCGTGTATAAGCTAAACTCTATACACTAAATCATCTACTATATAAGCAAAGGACACAGACTATTATATGATCTATTTAAAACTTTATTAAAACTGAATAAACAATTATTTCATAATAAATACTATATCTAAACCAAACTCATGGTTAATAGTATATATCCCAACAATCTCCCACTTAGACTTTTAACCATGATAATTATTAGAATATACTATATCCAAATGCATGGTTAATAGTATATACCCCAATAATCTCCCACTTAGACTCATAACCATGCATCTACAACTTTCTCAGGCATTCTTTTACATGACTATTAAAAGCCTTCACCAAATAAGGTTTTGTTAAAGAATCTTGCGAAGTTATATCTGATGCAATATTTGTCCAGTAATACTTTGTCGTAATTATCTAGTTTGGTATTAAACTCTTCAGAGATCCTGTTACCGAAACTATCCCAAGAATGAACACCGAACTATAATTTTCTTTAGCTTTCTCCCACTAAGACGAAGTACCACTAATATTACCTTCGTTACCTCACGACATTGAAATATTAGTGACTTCTTACTATAGTGTTCAATGTTCAAACATCACTCCCACTCGATAAAGGCATATTATGTCTATTAACGTTCTCCCACTACTTAAATGCAATGGAACGTCAATTCTGACGTGTGGGTTTTGATGTTCTTGAACATCTAGTTATTTCTTTGCCCAGTTCCTGTAAAAATAGTTTACTTCTAGGAACATGTTTTATTAAACAGTCCTTATCTAGAAAAATGCATTTGTTTTAACAATTGCCTTATTTTCTTTAGGACAATAAAATAAAGCTTCATTCGTTTTCTTGGATATTCGATAAACATGCACCTATCCATCCTTAGTTCTAACTTACATATCTGTTTTCCCTTTCAGCACATATGCGGGATAATCCTATATCTGAACATGCCACAGACCAAGCTTACATTCAGTCCACAGTTCTATAGATGTCCCAGGTACTAGCTTAGAAGGAACTAAATTCAGAATGTAATTTGAAGTTTCCAGGAAATATTCCAAAAATAAATAAGGCAAATCTGAATAACACGTCATTAGTCTATCCATATCCAAAAAGAGACTTATTTCTTCTTTCTACTACACGACTCTATTATGGAGTTTACGGTGTAGTCAATTGAGATGTAATCCCTATTCTGATATGTAACTAAAAAAACTCTTTAGAGAGATGCTCGCCACTACAATCAAATTGTAGTAACTTAATATATTTCTTTGGTGCTTCTCTATTTCAAGTCTTAAAAACCTTGAATTACTTAATTCATTAAGACTTACAGTGCATCAAATAAATATATTAATATTTTGAGTAATCATTTATGAACGTCATAAAATACTCAAAATCTATCTCTTACGAGTATGTTCATTTAACCATACAAATCAGAAAGGATTCATTCTAGCTTATCACTAGTTTTATTTCCTTTTAAAGGGAAACATCTTTTAGTCAAATTTCCTTCCAAACAGGATCCACAAGTTGGTAGTGCCTCTACTTTCAATGAACCTTAAGGTCCATACTTGACCAACTTGAAATCCTATACAGATTAATATGACTTAGATAAAAGTGCACAGATAAGTTTTACTCAATTTTGAAGAACATATTCTCTTACGAGGTAGACTAATATTGTTCTGTTCAGGAGAGACATCAATATATAATAACAAGGTCATGCATTCATGTACCACAAGAGATAAAGTGTTTATTAAGCTCAATAACTCAAGAGTTATTCGAAAAATAAAACAAATATTCATCTCTTATTTTGCCCAGAAACCGGAATTAAATTCCTTCTAACAAAAGTACATATATTGCATCCTTAAAATTAATGCCTTATCACTAAAAGAAAATTTTAACAAGTAATACGACAAATTGCATAAAATCATTGTGGAGTTGAGATAAAAATATTAAATAGATCATAATAAGTCAAAACACTGAATAGTAAAATTCAGACTGCATTCAATATTTATATACATACATGCATCTGGAATAATAAATTTCGATCGGAAAAGAATTATTCATGCAAAGTATATTATATAATGCAAGAATTATACAATCCAAAAATAAATAGAACCAACTCAGATGGAGAGCATACTATTATTTTCAGTCAATTGTATTTAACTTTTTAATACAAAAATTTTAAAACACACTACACATATATGTCATGCATCTTGAATAGCAATTTCGATGGGAAAGAACTACTCATGCAACATACATATGCAATGCCAGATTATTCACTCCAATAATTAAAACAGACCCAACTCAGATGGAGAGTATACTGTTAATTTAAGTCAAGTGAACATCATTTTTAATAGCTCTAGTTTCATTGATCCAACATGTATACTCAGATGGAGAGTAAGTACACGATGTAAATTACTAGTATTTCACCTAATGAGCTTACAATAAATTTATCCGATATGGAGGAAGACCTAAAGTTAACACATAAATTTATTACTCACTTGAAATTAATAGTGGAAGACCATAGAAATATATTTCTATCACCACTTAATCATGGTTGTATTGTAGTTACAAAATTGATTCAACCCTTTAAGCTCAGATGGAGAGTTAATACTGGTTATCAATAACTAGTAACTATAGCCAGTGAGTTCATAATAAATTTATCCGATATGGAGGAAGACCTAATGTCAACGCATAAATTTATTATCTCACTATAAATAAAAAAAATGAAGACAATAGGGGTTTATTCCCATCACCACTTTATCACAACCACGAACTTTTCTCTAAGGATTAAGTTCCATATTAAAAAAAAATGCTCAATACCCATTTAAACAGTCTTAAAATACTAAAATTAATATTTCACAATGTATAGTGGTGATTATTGTTGACTGGACTATTTCTGATAAATCTACCAAATTTCATATCAATCAAAAATTGCGACCAAATTTGGAAAATTATCATTTTAAGCATTTTTTTAAGAATTTAAAATATGACCTACATTTTTTTTATCATATACCAATTCATGTCAAATCAACATGTGTTATCATGTTCCAGATTAGACATATAAAATGATAGAAAGAATGACTTTTCGTATGTAAATCACATTTTAATCCGTCAAACCTCCAAAAAACTCACCTAAACGATCCCAAATCATCAAAATACAATGTGATTCACTGCATGGCAGTGGGTTTTTCTTAAATGATCGTTTCCAATGGTCCTACCGAATTTCAGGTCATTCAGAGATCGTGAAATTCATGATCGCCAAAAACTAGACCAAATTCGAATAATTTTTTTTTGGCGTAGTCAGGATTAAATCCATGTGATTTGCATTCTTGATATATATCATATCAAGTTAAATCATCATGTTTCAGATTTAACACAAATATAGCCGATATATAAAGAATAATTTTTCATATTTATAACAAATTCAATTTAATAAACTGCTTGAAAACCCATCTAAACGACCTCAAAATGCCAAAAAAACAACATGATTCACTGCATAGCAAGGAGTTTTTTTTCACTAGATCGTTTTCGATGAACCCACCAAGTTTCAGGTTAATCGGAGTCCGTCAAATTCATGACCACTAGCCTGTAACCAAACTCGGAGAATAACCGTTTTAAGTAGTTTCATGAATTAAAATAAATATGATATTGATTTCCATTCTCCTTATAATTACACTATGAGCTCAAGGCATATATTATTTTCTTCCTATTTCTAGGATATATAATATCTCCTTTTGCAATAAATTATCCTTTTATTAAATACATAAGAACCTGAGATATTATATTTTCTCCCGTTCAGTGAAAACCCCAATATCTCTTCTCATGGGTGGAGTTAGTTTCACTAGTACCCAAAGATAAATACTCTTTTTCTAGTTATGAACCTCCACCATTAATGTAGATTTCTCAAGGATAATTTTCACATGGTATATTAAACATATTTCAGTGACTCAAATAAATAGACCATTTTGTGGATCCTACTTATTAATCATAATGCTCAATCCATGAATAGATATAATTTCACATGTACAAATTTACTAAGAATTTTTCATGAGTTCAAATAAACAAACCACTTCAGTGGTAACTATTTATTACTCATAAAATTCTCAATTTACAAGTGAATATATATTTAGCTCATAAAATTATTTTATGGTAGACCATAGCTTAAAAGTCATACCAACATTATAAAACTCATACAACATACCGTCATATTTCACTTAATTAGAACCTCCAATCAGAGAACAAAATTCTTCATCGAAAATCCAAACTAGTAATCACGTAGGGCATGAAAATATAAACTTAAATTTGAGAAATTTTTTATGCACAAACATGCCAAACGCTCCAATCATTAGTCATCCAGGATATCAAATAGAGAATTTTACTTTCTTACAAAATAATTATATCATTACACAATATGAATTATACCTTGTAAGACCTAGTCAATAAAATCTTACACCTCTATTATTGAATTTAATACAACAACACGTTTATTTGCTAATAGTCAATGTGTAAACCTATTATATGACTAGTATTTAATCATGGGGACCATGGGGAGTCATCCCCAACACCATTGAATTAAAAAAGAATTAAAATTATTAAGAAATAATTTTCAAAAAATAGAAAAACGTCCAAAACATAGTCCAAACGACCTCAAAACGCCGAAAAATACCATGATTCACTGCAAAGCAGTGAGTGTTTCTCACCACGACGTTTCCGATGGACCCACCAAATTTCAGCTCAATCGGAATCCGTCAAGTTCGCTGACCTCCGAAAATTCCGGCTATTCGGTCAAAAACAGGTTTTGCGTTTTTCTAGGGTTTACCCCAAAAAATTCAGATAATCTCAATCAAATATCAATAAAAAACATATATCTCATGATTATAAGAATAATCCATAAATTATGCACAGTTAATTCACAAAACAGCAGTGCAGTTTTTCAGAAAACCACATATATATGTAATTCAAAAAATGCACATAAACACCATATTCTTGTTTCATGAAAAACTTAGTTATCTAATTAGATGTGAGTGAGCTCTGATACCAATTGATGGATTATTATATGCAGCGGAAGCAATCCCAGTATCAAAATCACATGTAATTTAGACAACTAGCATAAACGGGATTTCACGGGTTACCTCTTGAAGCGTGAACATATCTCTTCTACCACGTGAGCCTTCAGTTCCATAACTTCTTAATGGAATCTCCATCACCCGCACAATCGTGATCCTCGAACGTTCCACGGTCTTCTACTGTGTTACCCAAATAATACCCGGAAATAGCAATTTCGTGTGGGCGAAATTTCTAGGAAAACTTGGCTGAAAATTTCAGCCACCATTTACTCATCCCTCTAGGTGGAAAACCTTATGTATTTATAGCACAAGTTTTAAGGGTTAAGACCCTTTTCCAAAACCTGTTAGGTTTTCTTTTCCACCAGAAAAAGGATTCCTTTATTTCCTATTATTTAGGCACAGTAGGGACCACAGAATTTAATTAACAAGGCTTCCAATTATGGAATTAATTTGTAATTTTCGAAATTAATGTCCACCATAATTAATTACGAATTATTCCACTAAAAATTCGTAATTACACTCCTTATTCAATTTCGAAATTCATCCATTAAATCTTATTTAACTCCCCATGTTAAGATTCAGATACGAATCAATTAAATTAAATTACTGACGATTTAATTTATTGATTATTTCCTTTAGACTTTCGCTTAACTTATTTCATGTGTCGGATACAAAATCCACCGGCCGGGTTTACACATGAAAACTTATAAGCTTTCATAAAGGTATATCATCAATCTCTAAACCGAGACATGGATTCCATCAACTAACTATTACTTCGCCAATGTATATTATTATTATCCAATTTACCAGGCATATTGACCCACGAAAGAATCTCGCCTTTTAATAAATCAAAACAATAATAATATACACATCTAATAATAATTATATCAAGATTAAGAGTATAAGTACATTTAATGGCTAGAGAGTTTATTTTATTAAGTCAGTATAAAATACTTATCTCTACCTGGTCCGTTCAATACATACAAAATATACTAGCACAAGAAGTTGGAATTAAACCATTCCCATAATCAAGATTAATTATATTTAATCTTGTGCTACAATCATTCCTGATGGTTTGTCCAATTCCATCATTAGATTGTGAACTCAAACTTTATACTTATAAGAACCGATGATTTAATCTTCCGTGTATAAGCTAAACTCTATACACTAAATCATCTACTATATAAGCAAAGGACATAGACTATTATATGATCTATTTAAAACTTTATTAAAACTGAATAAACAATTATTTCATAATAAATACTATATCTAAACCAAACTCATGGTTAATAGTATATATCCCAACAGATTGCATGGGGCATTACCTAAAAGTATTTTTCACTTGCCAAACTTGGAAATTCTCGATTTAAGAATCAATTTTCAGCTCAGTGGTTATTTTCCAAAGACCAAATGGAACAGCACTGCATCTCTCAGGGAGTTATATCTCTCTGCAGTGAATTTTTCTGGTGATTTTCTGCCCGAATCTCTTGGCTATCTAACTTCATTGCAGAGACTGAAACTTGAGTTTTGCAATCTCTCGGGGCCGGTTCCGGAATCTCTCGGGGCCGGTTCCGGAATCTCTTTGGAATCTCACCCGTATAGTGTTTTTGGATCTTCACGGTAACAATCTTGAGGGACCAATTCCTCTGTTTATAAGTGGAATGCAGAATCTGGAGATACTCTCGCTATCAAATAACTCCCTGAATGGAGCAATACCGTCATGGGTATTCTCCCTTCCATTACTACGTGAAATGTACTTGAAGGATAACCATTTTTCTGGTCAACTTGAGGATTTCAAGTCCAATACACTAGTCAAGATTGCATTAGGAGGCAATCAGCTGCAAGGTCATCTTCCCAAGTCAATTCAAAACCTTGTGAATCTAACACTACTTCATCTTTCATCTAACAATTTTAGTGGCATTGTAGACATCAGCTTCTTTTCAAACCTCAAACAACTTACCGATCTGGATCTTTCATATAATAGTATTTCGCTGACCAATGACAACAACGTCAAGTCTACCTTGCCCGAATCTCTTACACACTTATCCTTGTCCGGTTATGAAGTAAACGAATTGGACTTTTTGAGATCAGCAAAGAATCTTCGTTTCTTGGATCTTTCAAATAACAAGATTCAAGGAATAATTCCTGATTGGGCATGGTCTAATTGGATGTACTCACTGAATTCTCTTAATTTATCCCACAACATGTTGACAAGTTTTGACCACATTTATCTTCTTCCTCTATATGCTATTGATTTACGATCTAATTTTCTTCAAGGATCGCTACCTATTCCACCGCCCTGTGTAGGATTATTCTTCATATCAAATAATAGTCTCGATGGGGAGATCCCTTCTTTCTTTTGCAATTTGACATCATTAATAGTTCTTGATTTGGCAAGAAACAATCTGAAGGGAGCAATTCCACAATGTTTGGGTAACATGAGCGATCGACTCGAGGTTTTGGATATGCAACACAATAGTCTTTCTGGGAATCTCCAAATAACTTTTAGAGTTGGAAGTGGACTGAAAAGCTTCAACTTGCATGGCAATAAGGTAGAGGGAAAAATCCCAAAATCTTTAGCCAATTGCAAAGAATTGGAAGTTCTTGATTTGGGAAACAATCACCTCAATGACACATTCCCTATGTGGCTGGGAACACTTCCGAAGTTACAAGTTTTAAGCTTGAGATCCAATAAATTGCATGGACCCATCAGAGCTTCAAGGACTAAAAACTTGTTTCCTCATCTTCAGATATTGGATCTCTCTTGCAATGCATTTATAGCAGAGCTGCCAACAAGTCTCTTTCACCATTTGAAAGCCATGAGGAGAATTGATCAAACAATAAAGGTACCGAGTGAAGATAGATATTATGAAGACTCGGTAACTGTGGTAACAAAGGGACTGGAGCTTGAAGTTGTGAGAATCTTGTCTTTGTACACCACTATGGATCTTTCAAATAACAAATTTGAAGGACATATTCCAAGTGTTTTGGGAGATCTCATTTCGCTTCGGGTGTTGAATTTGTCTCATAATGGATTGGAAGGTGATATACCACCATCACTTGGAAATTTATCTCTAGTGGAAACATTGGACCTCAAATATAACCAGCTTTCAGGAGAGATACCAAAACAACTTGCTTCTCTTACATATCTTGCATTCTTAAATCTCTCCCACAATCATCTCCAAGGATGCCTCAAGGACGTCAATTCCACACCTTTGAGAATAACTCATATGAAGGTAATGATGGATTACGTGGATTTCCAATTTCGGAAGGTTGTGGAAGTGGCAGGTGTTGCGGAAGCCAAATGTATATAGTGTGAATAAGTCACAACTACTATACCAAAAATTATGACAGCCACCAAATAATAAATAAGACAATAAAACAACAATAAAGGGAACACCAGAATTTACGAGGTTCGGCTAATTTTGCCTACTCCTCGGACACAACCAATATTTTATTTCACTCCAAAAATACAAGTGAAATAATACTAAAGAGAGAAGATACAAATGCCTTAAACAGATGAGAAGGCAAATGAGAGGTGTGTTTCAATCCTAAACATTAGGCCTTCTTTTATAGGGGAAAAATCCCCCCAAACTTAACTCCCAACCAATGTGGGACTTTGGCATTTTGCCAAACTTCAACAAATCTCCACCTTGGCAAAATTCCACATTTTCAATTCTCTCTCAATAACAAATTTTGGTTGTGTCTTCATCTTCAATCTTCAGTGTTCAACAATGTTGATCAAATCCAAACAATGTTGAAACTTGACCGCAGTCACCACCTTTGTCAGCATATCAGCAGGATTCTCTGTAGTATGAATTTTCTTCACCGTGACTCCACCTTCTTCTATGATTTCGCGTACGAAATGATACCGAACATCAATGTGCTTCGTCCTTGCATGATAAACTTGGTTCTTCGCTAATTGAATAGCACTTTGACTATCACAAAAAATTGTGATACCTTTTTGTTCAACACCAAGCTCCTTTAGCAATCCTTGAAGCCAAATTGCCTCTTTCACAGCATCTGTAATAGCCATGTATTCTGCCTCTGTTGTAGACAAAGCAACTGTTGACTGCAAAGTAGACTTCCAACTAACTGGTGCCTTTGCAAAAGTAAACACATAACCAGTAGTTGATCTTCGTTTGTCCATATCACCCGCAAAATCTGAGTCACAATATCCAACTACAGACTGATTGTCTTCCTGCTCAAAAACTAACCCGACATCTACAGTATTATGAATATACCGTAGAATCCACTTCACAGCTTGCCAATGCTCCTTCCCTGGATTGTGCATATATCTGCTAATAACTCCAACAACTTGTGAAATGTCAGGCCTTGTGCAAACCATTGCATACATCAAGCTACCAACAACATTTGCGTATGGTACCTTTGACATATACTCTCGTTCAGCTTCATCCATTGGCGACATAGTAGTACTTAGCTTAAAATGGGAAGCAAGTGGAGTACTAACTGGCTTAGTCTTGTCATCTATGCCAAAACGTTGAAGTACTCTCTTCAAATATTCCTTTTGAGATAAACAGAGTTTCTTTGAACGTCTATCTCTAATTATCTCCATGCCAAGAATTTTCTTTGCCTCACCCAAATCCTTCATCTCGAACTCCTTCTTCAGTTGAATCTTCAACTTATCAATTTCTTCCAAATTCTTGGAAGCTATCAACATATCATCAACATATAGGAGAAGATATACAAAGGAACCATCTTTAAGCTTGTGCAAATACACACAATGATCGTATTTGCTTCTCTTGTACCCTTGCCGCAACATAAACTCGTCAAATCGCTTGTACCATTGTCTAGAAGATTGTTTCAATCCGTACAACGATTTTTCAAGTTTGCACACCATATTTTCTTTTCCAGCAACTTTGAATCCTTCTGGCTGAGTCATGTAGATTTCCTCCTCCAAGTTTCCATGTAAAAACGCAGTTTTTACATCCATCTGAACTAGTTCCAAATCCAATTGTGCTACCAAAGCCAACATAATTCTAATGGAGGAATGTTTTACAACTGGAGAAAACACTTCATTGTAATCAATTCCCTCCTTTTGAGCATATCCTTTGGCCACCAATCTTGCTTTGTAGCGAACATCTACTTGGTTAGGAAATCCTTCCTTCTTTGCAAATACCCATTTGCACCCAATTGCTTTCTTTCCCTTCGGGAGATTGGCCAATCTCCATGTATGATTCTGATGAAGGGACTGTATTTCATCATTCATGGAAATCCTCCACTTATCTTCTTCTGAACTTTGGACAGCGTCTTTATAAGTAGTAGGAACATCATCAGCTACAATTGAGGTTGCACAAGCAACCGTCTCTATGAGACGAACAGGTTTCGTTATTGTTCTTTTTGGCCTGCTGGTTGCTATTGATTCAAGTTGTTGTTGAGATTCCTGAGTTGGAATCTCCTCTACTGGCTCTCCTTCCAGAGGGTAATCTTCATTT
Source organism: Nicotiana sylvestris (assembly GCF_000393655.2). Lineage (NCBI taxonomy): Eukaryota > Viridiplantae > Streptophyta > Magnoliopsida > Solanales > Solanaceae > Nicotiana > Nicotiana sylvestris. The sequence continues at coordinate 3,772,042 of NC_091066.1, read as the reverse complement.
GTTTCCTCCTCTGCTTCTTGTGTAGGAAAAATAAATTTTCCCTCAAACTCCACCTGCTTAGAAGCACCTTCATTTTGTTTGGTATCTTCTGTTACCTTATTTACCATAGCAAATTCATCAAAGGTAACATCTCTGCTGAATATTACTTTCTTTGTCATAGGGCACCATAAGCGATATCCTTTGACTCCAGAAGTAATTCCCATAAAAATAGCCTTCTTTGCCCTTGGATCCAATTTTGACTCTGTCACATGATAATATGCAGTTGAGCCAAACACGTGCAAAGAGTTATAATCTACAGCAGGTTTTCCGTACCATTTTTCAAATGGTGTTTTGCCATCAATAGCAGCAGATGGTAGACGATTAATGAGGTGACATGCATATGTAATTGCCTCAGCCCAAAATTCTTTGCCCAAGCCAGCATTGGACAACATACACCGTACCTTCTCCAGCAAGGTCCGGTTCATACGTTCTGCCACTCCATTCTGTTGTGGTGTATGTCTAACAGTGAAGTGTCGGACGATGCCATCATTTTCACAGACCTTATTGAAATGATCATTTTTGTATTCACCTCCATTGTCTGTGCGAATACACTTGATCCTCCTGCCTGTTTGATTCTCCACCATCGTCTTCCATTTGAGAAAAATTCCCAGCACTTCATCTTTGTTTTTCATTGTATACACCCACACTCTTCGAGAAAAATCATCAACAAAGGTTACAAAATAGTGCTTCCCACCCAATGAAGGTGTTTTGGAAGGACCCCAAACATCAGAGTGTACATAATCCAAAATGCCTTTAGTATTATGGATCGCTGTACCAAATTTAACCCTTGTCTGTTTCCCTTTGACACAATGCTCACAAAACTCCAAGTTGCAAGCCTTTACTCCTTTTAACAATCCTTGATCTGATAGAGTTTTCAAGGATTTTCCTCCAGCATGTCCCAAGCGCATGTGCCATAGCTTGGTTGCTTCTGCCTCTTTGTCGTCACTGGATGTTACTGTCGCTGTCCCAATAACTGTACTGCCACGATAGCGGTACATATTATTATTCTTCCGATTAGCCTTCATTACCACTAGTGCACCGGAGCATACTCTCATCACTCCATTTTCTGCAATGATTTTGAACCCTTTTGATTCTAGGGCTCCCACAGAGATGAGATTCTTCTTCAAATCCGGTACATATCGAACATCTATCAATGTTCTGATCATTCCATCATGGTTCCTTAATCGTATTGAACCAATGCCATATGAGGTAAGAGGGCTGTTATCCGCTGTGTGGATGACTCCATATTCTCCTTCTTGAAATTCCATGAACCAGTCCCTGTTGGGACACATATGATAGCTACAAGCCGAGTCCATCAACCATATGTCTGATGATGTTGATGACTCTGTTGTAACTAATGAGAAGTCTGAATCATCACAATCAGCTACATTTGAATCCATAATGGCCTTTCCATTGTTATGTTTGGCCTTATTCTTCAACTTCGGACAGTCTTTCTTCCAGTGCCCTTTTTCTCGACAAAAGGCACATTCATCTTTGCTGGGTCTGGATCTTGACTTGGATCTTCCCTTCTTTGTCCTCGTTTGATTTTGAGGACGACCCCTCACAAATAGTGCTTCTCCTTCTCCGCCCTTCTGTTTTTCTCGCTTTCTTTGTTCATAGCTGTACAAAGCCGAACAAACTTCTCTGAGAGAAACTTCGTCATTTCCATGGAGTAGAGTAGTTTCAAGGTGCTCGTACTCATCAGGAAGTGACGCCAACAACATCAAGGCCAAGTCACCATCATCATAAGTTGTATCCATATTTTGCAAATCTGTAACCAACTTATTGAAACTGGTGATATGTTCATTCATCGTGGTACCAGGAACATAGGTGAAGTGAAACAGTCTCTTCTTCATGTACAATTTATTTTGACTGTTTTTCTTCAAAAATTTATCCTCCAGTGCTTTCCATAATTTACTTGCAGAAGTTTCCTTTGTGTATGGATATTTCTGCTCTCTAGCAAGGTAGGATCGAATGGTACCGCAAGCAACACGGTTGATAATTCTCCAATCTTCTTCTCCAATAACATCTGGTTTCTTTTCTTCAATGGCCAGATCTAGCCCTTGTTGAAAAAGGACATCTAGAACCTCGCCTTGCCACATCCCAAAATGTCCGGACCCGTCAAATATTTCGACCGCAAATTTCGCATTTGACACAATTCTTGTCATAAGCGAAGATGCCAATGATGACGTATTGTTGACACTTGATGTAGATTCTTCTTGTTTATTGTCTCCCATCTTTGACACAAATATTATTTAATAGCTGACGACACAAATCAAGATTATTTCCTTTCTGGTGTGGAAGATCAGACTAAGCTGCAACCACAGAGCATACTCAGACAGAACCTTGACTCAGTTACCAAGATAAATCTTTTCTGATGTGGAAGATCAGACTATGCTGCAACCACAGAGCATACTTAGACAGTACCTTGGCTCTGATACCAATTGTTGCGGAAGCCAAATGTATATAGTGTGAATAAGTCACAACTACTATACCAAAAATTATGACAGCCACCAAATAATAAATAAGACAATAAAACAACAATAAAGGGAACACCAGAATTTACGAGGTTCGGCTAATTTTGCCTACTCCTCGGACACAACCAATATTTTATTTCACTCCAAAAATACAAGTGAAATAATACTAAAGAGAGAAGATACAAATGCCTTAAACAGATGAGAAGGCAAATGAGAGGTGTGTTTCAATCCTAAACATTAGGCCTTCTTTTATAGGGGAAAAATCCCCCCAAACTTAACTCCCAACCAATGTGGGACTTTGGCATTTTGCCAAACTTCAACAGCAGGATGCCCGAGACAAACAATGCAACACGCGTGTTGGATGAAGAAAGCACTTCTGAATTCCTCAATGATTTTTGGAAAGGTGCTCTTATGGGATACGCGAGTGGACTAATTATTGGATTATCCATAGCATATTTCATGCTTTCAGCTCGAAATCCCAATTGGCTTTCTTGGATTGTTGAAGAACTAGAACACAAAATCACTATGAAAAGGCGAAAGAAGCAGCGAGCCCATCAAAGGTACTACAGAAGATGAAATTATTTGCTTGTAGAGGAGTTAAAAATTCAGGTATTGAAGTTAAATTCAACATTGATCGTTTGTTTATTGCAACTATCAAAATCTTAGTTTTCATAATTTTCTTATATCAGCAATTGACCGAATGCTCTATAATGCATGTATTTTTCTTTCCAAAAAATATTTTAAAACCAAATTATTTGATTAGTTGAAGTGATCCAATAATATGGTTAACGGCTGGTTTAACAAGTGCTTCAAATTCGAACATGCAGGTGGTTAATTGGAATGTTCATCGGCGATGCAACATCAGATGCAGCATATCTTATGATGCTGGATTTGATTTTTAGTTTCTATGTAAGTTTTTTTTTTCCTTCTTCCTTTAAGAGTAGGAATTGACGTGGAAAATGTAATATTATGAATTTTGATGATATTAAGTTATGTAAATCTTCTCATCAATACCTTATACAATTTTGACATACCAGAACAACTTGCTTCTCTTTCATCTCTTTAATTTTTAAGCCTCTCCCGCAATCATCTTGAATGAAGGATATGTATCCCTAGAGGACGTCAATTTGCTACATTTAAGAGCAATTCATATGAAGGCAATGATGAATTACGTGAATTCCCTATTTCAGAAGGTTGTCGAAGTAAATGGATACCAGAGACAAACAACAAATTAAAACATGTGTACTGGATCAAGAAAGCAATTCGACATTTCTAATTGAATTCAGTTGGAAAGTGTGGTTCTTATGGGATATGGGAGTGGACTAATTATTGGATTCTCCATAGAATATTTCATGCTTTCAGCTCAAAATCCAATTTGGCTTCACGGGCGAAGCTAGAAGCTAGGGTACGAGTTCAGTCGAATCCAGTAGTTTTTACTCAAAAAGTATATTTATGTTAAAACATTTATTGAATATATATAAATATTAAATTTAGACTCAATTATTAATACTTAAAAACTTTGTTTTACAAAAACCCATAAAGTTAAAATCTCCCCACTTACCCTTTGATTGGCTTTCTTGGATCGTTGATGAACTAGAATACATAATCATTTTGAGAAGGCAAAAGAAGCAGCGAACTCAGAAAAAGTACCCAGCAACTTAACATGAATCTTTCCTCCCAAACTAATTTTTATTGCTAAAGCTTGTTGATTAATATTAGCATGCTAGCAAATATAGTAGTTTTATAAAATATCAATTTGTTTAGTAATAATTCTGCTTTATGCCGTGCAAATAATGAAAAATATTTATACATTGATTGGAGCAAGTAAATTACAGCAATAGTAGTAGTAAACTAGTAGTAGTATAAATAAATTTATAAAAGATATGACTTACACTCATAAAGAAAAAAGCTTTTTTCATTTGGTGTAAACTATTTACTAAATTATTTAAAAATTTACGACAAGCATTAGAAAAGAATTTACAAAGTAATTTTACGTTATGCAAAGCAAAGACACACCATTAGAGCTGTCAAAACAGGCCAGCCCAGCCCAACCCAGCCTAGCCCAAGCCTCGTGGGCTTTTAAAATTTGATGGGTTACGACGGGCCGGCCCGCCATATGAATGGGCCTTAAAATGGCCAGCCCAACCTATCCCTAAGAAGACTGCAGGCTAGCCTTTCAATTTTTTTTTAGAAAAAAGAATTTCTTTAAATCCTTAAATATTTTTCGTGACATAGTCGATTAATCATGTAAATAACTTTTTTTTGCGTATAGCGTACAAAAAGCTTTATATTTGAGAGGAATCGCGTAATTGAAATGCAAATTCTCTATATCTCTAACTATTCTTTTTTAAAGTTACATGAATATTTTCTTAATACTTTTCTTTCATTTTCTTCAGATTCAGGGATTGCTTCAATAAGTTTATATACTGAGTTTTATTTAATTCAGGATTAACATCATTTGCTGATTTCATCATTATAGTCCATGAAATTTGGTAGTAGTCAATTTTTTTGTGTGTATATTTAAAATCGTTCTTTTTATGTACTGAAAAATAATTTAAATATTAATAATATATTAAAGTAATCCAAACTAATCATTGGCCACTTAAAGTAATATTTTCTTTTGAAAAAAGATTATTATTGGCCGACTAAAACTTTTCGTGTTCATTATTAATTAGGCAAAATAAAAACTAATTTTGTCATATTACATGCATGTCAAAAATATAAATTCTAGTTGATATGGAAGGTAAATGAGCAATCTAGGGTTGAAGAATGAGGATTATAGTTAATAATTTTTTAGTTTTTATTTTTTTAAATATTAGATATTTAATAGTTAATTAGTTTTTGGCCCACGGGATGGCCCAAGCTCAGCCGTCAAGCCTCAAGGGCTAGCGGGCTGACTTGGGTCGGGCTTATAAGCTTCAGTTTTAAATGGGCTAAAAAAATCCTAGCCCAACCCTACCCAAGAAGCGGGCTGGATTGGGATAGCCTCACAGGCCAAGCCCATTTTAACGACTCTACACACCGTTATGAAATTTATCATAGATATCATATTTTGTTGCTTTGAAGTTATTCCTCTTTCTTTCTATAATAACATGGATAATTTACAGTTCTAAATTTAACACAAAAGAAAGAAAGAGAAAAGGAGCTAAACAGAGCAGGGCGGGGCAGGGCTAAGTAGGGTGGGGCAAGGCAGGTTGAAAAAGAGAAAAACTGTTAAATAGGGTGGGGCAGGGCGGGTTGAATTTATTGCAGGGCAATGCTTCACCCGCCCCGTCCTGCCCTGGTCTATTGCCATCTCTAATCTTTAGTTTATCGCAACTATGAATTAGTATCTTGATTTTCACATTTTTTACTACGTCAGCAACTAATCAAACGCTCTACAATGCATATCTTTTCTTTCCAAATATTATTTTTAGTTGCTAGGTCAAGCGACTAGATTTATTACTTAGGCCACAAACAATATGATTAAAACAAATTATATCAACCCTTTGATACGATAATGTTGTGGAAATAAAGTAAAAGTAGATCACAAATTAAGCAACTAAACAAAGAATGATGAAGAATAAGAGAAAGAAATTCTTATTGATTGATCCAAGCCGCTTGACAGATGAGAAGCGATAGTGATGAGTATAGTAATTTGGCTATAGTTTAAGTACAATATACTATTTGAGAGGGGGAAATTTCTAGGACAGATACAAGTACAGTTATTCAATTCTATCTTTATATTTGTTAGGGGACATACATAAATAACCGTTTTAAGTTGTTCACGACCCTGATTCTCTTATCGTAATTGCATTTTACCTTTTCTTAAAGGAAAGAGACTTTACCATAATTGATTTTACTTTTCCTATAAGAAAAATATAGATCTCTTCCATACTTGACAGATCTCTTTCTTGGAGAAAAAAGTTATGATCTCTATAAATTGAAAATCCCGTCTTCTTACCATGACAATAGTATTCACAATGTAGTATTCTTAGAAGTGTTTGACTCAGTCTTTTATTTTATCAAACTTTTAGATGTCAAGGATAAGAAGAAGTTGAAGTAATTCCTGCGTTCACTTCTATTCTTTATTTTGTATAACATGTATCTCATCTCTACGTTTCCATTTGTAATATTACTTGCTTTATTATCTTTCACATATTTTCAACTTTGAATATCTCTCTACATAATTTTAAAGGGAAGACAATAGCTCCAAACTATTTAACATCAAAGAATTTGAAGGTCAGGGACTTTTATACGGAGGGAAAGAAAAAGTCGTTTGACAATTTATTTTCTTTAGACAAATACAAAAGAAGACCATTGATTATATCCATTTGAAAGTAATGTTTTCCTACTTATATATGGCTTCTTATGCTTGACTTTTTTTTTTTTTTAAATAAGGCTCCTTTTCCAATGCTCCTCTAATTGGGACTTATGACTTGAGTATTTGGATAATTTTGTACAGAGTATATCACACAATATCTCAATTTCGGATATGTTGGAATCAGTTATATAAATCTTCATAAATTATCTTGAACTAATTTAAACTCGTCTTTCTCCGGTAGGGGTATCAATGGTTCAGTTCGGACGAAAAATATGTACCATAGTAATTTTTTGATTATTTTATTATGTATAACAAAAATTACACTTTTCGAAACCGTCCCAATCATATCGATTTCTCTTCGGTATCGGTACAGTTCGGTTAATTTTCGGTATTTTATTTAAATGTCATGTAAAAGTCACTAGTATAAGTAGAATGCAATGACATGCGTACTTTTATATGACTTAACAAACTCTCTAGACATTTTTACTGCTTAAAGGGTGATGATCAAAGTATAGATCCATCAATTATTTTACAGCAGCGTAAAAGAAACTAAACAAAGACAAAAAAATAAATAAATCACACGAGTAAAAATATATTATTCAAGCTGGAACTCAAGAATAAAGCCTATAGAACATTAAATATTCAAAAGATAAATCTAAATCATACATTTCACGGCCCAAAACTTAGCATGTCGTGATGGCGCCAAACGTGGTACTAGGCAAGCCGACACCTCAAAATATTTCCAACACTTTTAAATGAAAAATGAAATAACATAGGTTTAAATAATTTAAACTCTCATAAACTAGATAGCAAGTCAAAACTCAATACGGAAGTTCCCAAAACCAGGGTGTCACTGAGTACATGAGCATCTACACAACACAAGTCTTAAAATACTTTCTATGGAAAAGCTGAAACTAAATACATAAAGCTGAAAGATAGGAAGGGAGAGCCAAGGTCTGTGAATGCCGGACAGCTACCTCGAAATCTCCGAATGTTCAAGCTGCTCGGATAATTAGCACCTGTCGTGTCCGACAACACCTGGATCAGCACAGGAAGTGCAGGGTGTAGCGTCAATACAACCAACTCAGTAAGTAACAAAACTAATTATTGGACTGAAAGTACTGATGAAGTCAGTTCAATTACAGAAATTAAATACAGGAAAAATAAACATGCTTTCAAGTTCAACACTTAAAGCCAAGACAGTTAATTCATGTCAAGTCCAATTGAAAGACGATATGGCATCTCTCAGAAACTACATGATAGCGATATATGCATGTTGAAGTACACAGTAATGAAATCAAGTGCATATTCTCGAAGTAACAGTCACTCCGTCTTCCCATTCACTCCAACCTCAAAGACTCTCATTCCTCACAGTCTTTCATTTCTCCCAGTCATTCGGCACTCGCGCTAGTAGGTACCTGCGCTCACTGTGTGTATGCAGACTCCGGTGGGGCTCCTTCAGCAAAGCGCTATAATAAGCCAATCACGGCATTAATCAATAAAATAGGTTGCGGTGTGCAGCCCGATCCCATAAATATCCTCACAATCAGGCCCTCGACCTCACTGAGTCATCAATGTCTTCAGTATCTCGGGCTCTCAAAAGTCATGATAATCAGCCCAAACAGCGATGATATAATGTATCAATAAGGAACAACAGAGACTGAGATATAATATGCTAACTATGATCGAGTACAAAATGGAAATTTGGCAGATAATTCAACATGTAACACGATCTCTATGGGCCCCCACAGTATCAACACATAACCTATGTATGATTTCTAACATGATTTGCAATTCAATTTCTATAACACATAGAGAATATATGGAAAACAACATATAATTCAACTATACAGTTCCATGGAATTGACCAAGTCACAATTACTACGATGCAAGCCCACACGCCCATTACCTAGCATGTGTGTCTCCTCAAAACCAATCACATAACACGTAATTCGGGGTTTCATACCCTCAGAACCAAGTTTAGAACTGTTACTTACCTCAAACTGTGCAAATCCCTACAACAACACGCCCTTGCCTAGTGAATCGGCCTCCAAATGCCTCGAATCTAGCGACGAACACTTCGATACAATCAACAAGAGCTAAATGAATCAATTCCATAAGAAAATAATAAGTTATTAATCAAAAGTCAAAAAGTCAACTTAAAGGCTGGCCCCTGGGCCCACGTCTCGGAATCTGACAAAAGTCACAAAATTCGAACACACATTCAACCACGAGTCCAACCTTGCCAAAATTACTCAAATCCGATACCAAAATCTCAATCAAATCCCCAAAATTCGGCCTAAGTACTTTCCTCATCAATTCGAGCCTTCAAATCACATTAAACAATGCTAAAACCACAAATCGCGCATCGATTCAAGCCTAATGAGCTTTTGAACTTCCAATTTCTACATACGATATCGAAACCTATCAAATAACGTCCGACTGACCTCAAATTTTGCACACACGTCACAAATGACACGAAGGACCTACTCCAACACCCGAAACCCCATTTTGAGCCCGCTAACAACAAAGTCCACTCTCGCTCAAACTTCCAAATTTCCAACTTTCGTCATTTCAAGTCTAATTCAACTACGGACCTCCAAATTACAATCTGAACACACTCATAAGTCCAAAATCATCCAACGGAGCTAACGAAACTATCAAAACTCCATTCCGGAGTCGTTTACACATAAGTCAACATCCAGTCAACCTTTTCATCTCAGATTTCAACCTTGAGACTAAGTGTCTCAATTCATTTCGAAACCTTCCCGGACCCGAACAAACTATCTCGACAAGTCACATAACACCAATTAAGCAGGGAATGAACATTAAATGGGGAAACGGGGCTACAACTCTCAAAATGACCGATCGGGTCATTACATCCTCCCCCACTTAAACAAATGTTCGTCCTCGAATGGGTCTAGAAATGTACCTGGAGTCTAAAAAATGCATGGATATCTACTTCGCATCTACCTCTTGGTCTCCCAAGTAGCCCCCTCAACTAGCTGACCTCTTCATTGCATCTTCATTGAAGCTATGTTCTTTGACCTCAACTTTCGAACATGTCGATCCAAAATGGCCACCAGCTCCATATCATAAGTCAAATCACCATCCAACTGAATCGTGCTGAAATCCAAAACATGAGACGGATCACCGATATACTTTCGCAGCATAGAAACATGAAATACTGGATGCACACTCGACAAAATGGGTGGCAAGGCAAGCTTGTAAGCCGCCTCTCCAATCTTTTGAAGTACCTCAAATGGCCCAATATACCGAGAGCTCAACTTGCGCTTCTTACCGAACCTCATAACACCCTTCATGGGTGAAACCTTGAGCAGTACCTTCTCCCCAACCATGAAAGCAACATCACGATTCTTCATATCGGCATAAATTTTCTGTCTAGACTGCACCATGTGAAGCCGGTCATGAATCACTTTAACCTTGTCAAACGCATCCTGAACTAAGTCAATACCCAATAGCCTAGACTCACCCGGCTCGAACCAACCCCTGGGGATCGACACCATCTCCCATAAAAGCCTCATACAGATCCATTTGAAGGCTCGACTGATATCTGTTGTTGTAGTCAACTCCGCACGTGAGCGGCAAAAATTGATCCCAAAACCCCCAAAATCAATGACGCAAGCACGTAGCATCTCCTCAAATATCTGAATAGTGCACTCGGACTGTCTGTCCTTCTGAGGATCAAATGTTGTGCTCAACTCAACCTGGGTCCCAACTCTCATTGTACTGCTCTCTAAAATAGCAATGTAAATTGAGATGCCTGATCTGAAATGATAGACACTGGCACACCTTGAAGGCGAACAATCTTGCAGATGTAAACCTCAGCAAACCGCTCCGATGAATAAGTAGTCCAAACTGGAATAAAGTGCACGAACTTGATAAGCCGATCCATAATTGCCCAAATAGTATAAAACTTCCTCGAAGTTCATGGGAGCCTAACTAGAAAATCCATGGTGATACGCTCCTATTTCCACTCTGGAATCTCAAGCCTCTGAAGGAATCCACCCGGTCTCTGATGCTCATACTTCACCTGTTGATAGTTAAGGCACCGAGCAACAAACCCCATTATATCCTTATTCATTCTCCTCCATCAATAATGCTGCCTCAAGTCTTCACGACACCTGGATGAATGGAGTATCGCAAACTATTGGCCTCCCCGAGAATTAACTTACGTAGCCCATCTACATTAGGCACACAAATCCGACCCTACATTCTCAATGACCCCATCATCCCCAATAGTAACATCCCTAGCATCACCGTGCTGAACCGTATCCGTAAGAATAAGAAAATAAGGATCATTATAATGGCGCTCTCTAACGCGATACTATAATCAAGACCGAGAAACCACACAAGCTAGAAATCGGCTGGGCTCTGAAACATCTAATCTCACAAACTGGTTGGCCAAGGCCTGAACATCAACTGCAAGAGGTATTTCACCAATATGAATGAATGCATATCTACCCATACTCACTGTCTTTCTACTCAAGGCATCGTCTACTACATTGGCCTTCCCAAAATGATAAAGAATGGTAATATCATAGTCCATTAGCAGTTCCAACCATCTCTGATGCATCAAATTTAGATCCTTTTGTTTGAACAAGTGTTGGAGACTCCGATTATTCGTAAATACCTCACAAGAGACACCATAGGGATAATGCCTCCAAATATTCAATGCATGAACGATGGCAGCAAACTCCAAATCATGAATATAGTTAGTTATTCTCATGAGGCTTCAATTGACGTGAAGCATAGGCAATTACTCTACCCTCCTACATCAAGACACACCCACTACCGATCCAAGAAGCATCACAATACATTGTATAAGAGCCTGAAGTGGAAGGCAAAACTCGAACTGGAGCTGTGGTCAAGGCAACCTTGAGCTTCTTAAAGCTCTCCTCATACTCATTTGACCACCTGAAAGGAGCACCATTCTGGATCAATTTCGTCAAGGGAGATGCAATAGACGAGAAACCCTTCATGAAGCAACGAAAGTAACTGGCCAAGCTGAGAACATGTCCGAATCTCTGTAGTTGAGGATGATCTGAGCCAACTCTGAACCGCTTCTATCTTCTTCAGATCCACCTGAATCCCCTCACTGGACACCACATTCCCCATGAACACTACCGAACTATGCCAAAACTCATACTTGGAGAACTTGGCGTAAAACTTCTCCTCCCTCAAATGCTGCAACACAATCCTCAAATGTCAGGCATGCTCCTCTTGGCTACGAGAGTACACCAGGATATCATCAATATATACTATTACAAATGAGTCAAGATAAGGCTGAAATACATTGTTCATCAGATGCATGAATGTTGTTGGGGCGTTGGACATCCCAAGACATCACAAGGAACTCATAATGACCATAACAAGTCTTGAATGTTGTCTTTAAAATATATGATTCCCGAATCTATAGGTGATACCCAGACCTTAAATCAATCCTAGAAAATACCCTTGTTCCCTGAAGCTGGTCAAATAGATCATCAATGCGTGGCAAAGGATATATGTTCTTGATTGTTACTTTGATCAATTGCACATAGTTGATGCACATCCGCATAGTACCATCCTTCTTCTTCACAAATAGAACTGGTGCACTCCAAGGCGACACACTAGGCCTAATAAACCCCTTATCAAGAAGTTCCTGAAGTTGTTCTTTCAATTCCTTCAACTTAGTTGATGTCATACAATACGGAGGAAAAAAATGGGCTGAGTTCCCGGTACCAAGTCAATATCCCTTTCGGGCGGCATGCCTGGCAGGTCTATTGGAAACACATTCGAAAAATCTCGCACTACCGGAACAAAATCAATAGTAGGAGTATCAATACCAACATCCCTCAAAGAGGCCAATTAAGATAAACAGTCCTTCCCAACCATCAGTTGGGCCTTCAAATATGAAATTACTCTACTGGGGGAATAATCTAGAGAACCTCTCCACTCGATCTTTGGCAACCCCGGCATTGCCAACGACATGGTCTTAGCGTGACAATCCAGCATAGCATGACATAGAAACAACCAATCCATACCCAATATCCCATCAAAATCAACCATACTAACCAATAAGAGATCAACTCTAGTCTCCAATCCCTCAATAGTCACTACACACGATCGATGTACACGGTCCACAATAATAGTATCGCTTAATGGCATGGATACATGAACATATGAGACTAAGGACTCATAGGGAATATACATATAATGAGAAAAATATAATGATACATACGAATAAGTGGAACCAGGGTCAAATAATACAGAAGCATCCCTGTGGCATACTAAGACAATACATGTGATTAGTGCATCTGAAGCAACAACATCTGGCCTGGCAGGAATAGCATAAAACCGGTCCTGACCACTACCTGATCGGCCTCCCCCTCTATGGCGACCTCTAGCTGACTGGGCTCGACTGCAAGCTAGCGAGGTGGATGGTGAAGTAACTAGTATAGAAGTCACAACCTGACTCTTCCACTGCACTGGACCTCCCGGGCGACGAGGACACTGTCTCCATATATGCCCAAGCTCCTTGCACTTGAAACAATTCCCCCGTGGTTGTGGGGACTAAATCAGGCCCCAACTATCAGAGTAAATACTAGAAAGACCTGGCATAGATGAACCCTGAACTGATGGAGCACGGGATGAACTCTGAGCTGGAAGGGCACTAAGAGATGACTGGCCCTGACAAGCACTATATGAACCATGGCTGGATAATGCAGCACGATGTACTGGACAAGCCATT